>NW_027517127.1:0-337500 GCF_048772815.1 Callospermophilus lateralis | reverse complement strand
TGGTCACATTGATATCTGAGTTTTCTGAGATGCTGGCCATTCCCTTCAGCTATCCTGTACATGGCCATGTCACAGACCTTGGAGTTGTTACATATCTTGGACACAAAACCATGAGCCTATTCTGGAGAGTGGCCAGAATTCAGAAGAAAACAGAGACTTAGGAAGGTAGTAGGTATTGCCCATCCATAAGGCAAGCTGCACTCTATTCATAAATTAGGCAGGATGCATAATGGGAAGCTTTCTACTAGACAGGACACATCCATTGTTGCATTCTCTTTTCTCATGTCTACAACCGCGGACACAGTGGGATACACAGACATAGAAACACTCATCTTGTCAAACGACTTACTAGAAACAGTTCACTTCAAATCAAACAAACCGCCTTTCGTACCTATTCTCTGAACATGAGACAAAACAACAAACCCACACTCACAAATGCACCTCCTTCCCTCAAGTAGGTCTGTGACTCTCCGGAGTTAACTCTGACTGGTGGGCCATATTATGTTCCCCCAAAATGGCGTGTCCTCTATCAGATCTGGTTTCCTTGACCAACTCTGTGAAGTTGTCAGGAAAAAGTGGCCAGCCACTACCTGCTTTCGCAGGAAAAGTATCTCTTCAGAGCTCTCCTGGTATTTGGCTATACTCACATCAGGAGGTACCAAGAAAGACTGACTCTGTCCTTGGAAAATCCAATCAAGTGAGCCCACAGGGACATGGACTGGGATTGCCTCTCGGTGTCTTGGTTCTTGGATAGCAAGTTCAGAGAGTTCCATCACCAAGGAAATGAGGTATGTCACTTTTTTTGGAACTGAATGAGGCCACTGCCTTGGCAACCACTTTGTCCTAACACTTGCTTCCAAGGGTCCCATGAGATGGAGGCTGCTCCTACTTCCTGGAACACTTTCACAAGTTAGAATGGTATATCAACCATAGACACCTGGGAACAGCTCTCCACACAGGTCTGGTTTAGTTCATCTTCTCTAAAATAAGTAGAGAGATTCTGATTCGGACACATCCCTTTATCCTGACCAGGTTGTTTGAATTGGAATAGGACTTTTGCTCTCTCAGGTCTTTCATACCTCCCTACAACTTCTCCAGGTATCATTTCTGCATGGACCTTTGAGGTTTTCAGTAGGTGGAAGGTCCCCTAATTCCCTGTATTTTAAGAACAACTCTGTTGCTGCTCTTCTGTAAAATGAGATTTAGGGAACAGTGTATGTTTAGGGTTAATAACAGGTTCAATTTGGGTTAGGAATCATTCTGGGCGATGAATAATGGTATTGAGAACGTGCGATAATTACAAGAATATAGAGGTGAAATATCAGTATGGAAACAGAAATCTAGGTATGATTTGAAGCACAGGACCTTGTACCTTGGTAGATTTAATGTAGAAGAGAACATCCAGTCAAAATGGATAGTCGGTAGGATTAGGAAGATAGTCGGTAGGTTTAGGAAGAAGAGTGAGTATAGGATTTGGACCAAAAGTTCTTTAGCAATAGGGTTTCTGTTAGAGAAGGAATGAAAATTTCAGCACATGTGAAGAGTCAGTCACAACGATGAACTGGGGAAAATAAGTAGGAAAGCAGGTATCAATAGAGACATTATGAAATCAGGCAAAGTATAAAGTGAGTTATAGGATTAGACATTTTCAACAGGGTTTAGTTTGAATATATAATCATTGGAAGAAACAAATATGTTGTCACCAATAGGATTGACATTTGAGAGCATTAGGCAACCTTCACATGGATGTTTTTAGTTATCCATGTTCACTTTCCTTTTAGACTTCGGTACAATCATAAGTGTGACCTTTACATTTTTTGTTCAGGATTTTACTGTGATAAAATATATATGTGGATCAGGTGACATGAGTATTTCTTCCACCATTTCTGGGAGCAATATTTTGAAGACATATACATTAGTGTTAGGGGTACACAGAGGTGAACCCTGTGTCTATGAATATAGAGATAATGCATGAATAGACCATCCTGTGAATAAATAATTTAACTGCTTCCACTTTAAATAATGAATTGAATTGATATCTAAAAATATATAAGAAATCTTATATTGATATATAATCATTCATTCCAACCAGTTATACATCTAATGGTAATTTTAGGATTATGGTTTATCATGAAGGGTGTTTGAGTTTTGCTTCATAAGAGATAATGAAAAATGAAAATATTGTGATTGGAAAAAGTCTTATGAAAAGACCAGTCAAGAAACATGGAGGAATACATGTGTTCTGAAGCAGGAAGTGACTGATCATTAAACAAATGCCTATAAGTTTTCTAACTTGTGGATGAAATATATATCCTATGATGTGCATAAACTGAAGAAATAGTAATGTACCAGTGTTGAATAGAAATGAACGTCAAAATACACATCATGTCCCCTATGAATCTACTTGCATTGATGTTACACTGGGTAAGTATCTGTAGAAATATTAGAGTTTGTATGCACCATTCTATGAAGTTACTTTTCAGTACTAGGAAAGAAATATGTATTTCAGGTGGATGATTATTTCTGAGTATAATCTTGTGGAAAGTTTGTTATAAATCCACATATATGAATATGAATGAATTTAGGGAGCGTAAAATAAGACACATATATTTCATATTTTGAAAAATCTGGAGAGTATATATATATATATATATATATATATATATATATATATGCACGCACACGCACAGACATTAAAAAGTAGCAATATAGGAGATCCAACATGGTGGCGAACATGGAGAAATCAAGTCTCTGACCTCTTAAGCTGCGCAGGCATAGGGAGTCATAAACTGTCTAAATGCTGTTTGTTCAGAATCACTAGGCAATGCTGACCTGACATGGATCTGGTGCGAACAGTCTGGGCCCCTCAGAAAACACACAGAGCCCGGATCAGCTGCATAGAAGCTCAGATTTGCCTGCTTCTTGTGTCTCAGAACTAACATTCCCTCTGAAATAACTGGTCGGCCCTTCTGAATTTACAGAGGTAAAAGGCCACTGAATTGAAATCGGGCTTCGGAGACACAGTCAGGACCCATCCGTTGCATTGGTCACCTGGCAAAAGGAATGAACGGTCACCATTTGCATGGGATACCACCATGGAAGAGAACTGACGTCATGGATAGAGGAGATAACTTCATTGAAACCAGTACGACAGGTGTGTAATTCCCTATGCATCTCTCTCCACACAGCGGGGAAACATTAAGGGCCCCTTCCAGCTCTCCTTTAAGGGGCCCTCCCAGGTCTCCCGTGAGAAAGATGGCCAGACCGAGGGAATCATGTGTGCTGTGGGACTCGTGGCATGGAATTCCCGGCTACCGCTCCCACCAGTGCTGAAAACTGAGGTCTCTTACACCAGCTAATGTGGGCATGGATACCAGGGAGCAAGCAAATTCGCTGGGGGTTCCCAGGCCCAAGCTCTACAAACTTAGGGTCTGAGGGAGGCAAACAGGGAGAGAGTGGCAGGCGTTGATAAAAACAGGACTACCAGGACCAGAGACCTGACGTGTAGCAAGTATTGTGGTGAGTGTCACAGTTGAGCTGAGCCTGGCTTGAGGAAACACTAGAGAAGGTCCTAGGCACTCAGGATTGGAGACCCGCCCAGTCTGGGAGAAAGAGCTGCTGCACAGTGATTGGTTCCCACCTATTGAGAGGAGAAGCTTGGCCCAGTGAGCACAGCTCCACCTACTGGAAGAGAAGTTAATTGAACTCTATGACTGCATGTATTATTATTATTATTATTTTATTTTTACTTTTTTTCTTTCATTTTCATTTTTTGTTGTTGTTCTTTAACTTATTTTAATGTTTTTATTTTTTAAATTTTACTATTATTATTATTATTTTAAATTTTAATTTTCATTTTTAATTATCATTATTATTTTAAAAAAATTATTTCTTTCTTTCTTTTCTATTTTTTTCTTTTGTCTTTTCATTTCTTTTCAATTTTCTTATTCCCTCATCCTTGAATTCTACCTGCCTATTCTCATTCTCTTTAGTGACTTCTTCCCATCCCTTCTAATATCTTTCCTCCCAAGCTTCAAATAAATTTATAAGAATAAGCAGTAACTCAGCACTCAAACAAACAAGAAGTAACATGAGCAGCATAAAAAAGCAAGAAAGAAAAGGAGTACAAACAATGAAGGATAACCTAAATATTCAGGAGGACCTAGAATCATCAGAAAAATGGTCATATAAAAAACTCAAGGAATACCTTAGACAGATGGAATGAAACCTTAAAGAGGATACGAGAGAGCAAATAAATACAGTGAAAGAACACATTGAAAATGAATTACATAAACAGATAAAAGAAGAAGTTAATCTTCTTTATCAGGAGATAGAGATTATAAAAATTCAAAGAATAATTCTAGAAATGAAGAAAACGATAAACCAAATTAAAAACTCAATTGAGAGTATCACTAACAGAGTGGAGGAAGTAGAAGACAGAATGTCACATAATGAAGACAAAATATATCATCTTGAAAAGAGTCTAGCCAACACAGAAAGGCTGGTAAAAAATCACGAGAAAAACATCCAAGAGATGTGGGATAACATAAAAAAACCAAACTTATGAGTCATCTGGATAGAGGAAGGTACAGAGATTCAAACCATGGGAATGAGTAACCTGTTGAATGAAATAATTACAGAAAATTTTCCAGAAATAAAAAAGGAAACGGATATACAAATTGAAGATGCTTACAGGACACAGAGCACACAAAATCACAGTAGACCAACGCCAAGACACATTGTTATGAAGATATCCAATATACAGAACAAAGGGAAAACATTAAAAGCTTCAAGAGAAAGGAGGAAGATTACATTCAGGGGTAAACCAATATGGTTAACAACCTATTTTTCATCACAGACACTGAAAGTGAGGGGATCCTGGAACAACGTATTTCAAACATTGAAAGACAATGGATGCCAAACAAGAATTCTGTATCCAGCAAAATTCAGCTTCAGGTACGACAACGAAATAAAAATCTTTCATGATAAAGAAAAGCTAAAAGAATTTGCAGCAAGAAAACCACCATTGCAAAGTGTCTTGAGCAAAACACTACACGAGGAAGAAATGAAAAACAACAACCAAAACCATCAGTGGGATGTGCCTCAGTAATGACAGAGGGCGGGGGAAAAGCTAATCATGGAGAAACAAAGTAAATTTAAAAAAACGATAAATATTCAAACATGGATGGCAGTAGAAACCATATATCAATAGTAGCTCTAAACACTAATGGCTTAAACTCTCCAATAAAGCAACATAGGCTTGTAACTTGGATTCAAAAAACAAATCCAACAATATGTTGCCTCCAGGAGACATATCTGAATGGAAAAGACATACACAGCCTGAAGGTGAAAGGTTGGGAAAAAATATACCATGCACACGGTCCTCATAAGCAAGCAGGGGTGGCCATCCTCAAATCGAATTAAATCGACTTCATGACTAATTTAATCAAAAGGGATAATGAAGGAAATTATATACTGTTAAAAGGAACCATTCACCAACAAGACATAAAAATTATCAATATTTACGCACCATTAAATGGTGCTGTAACGTTCATAAAACAAATTCTCCTCAAGTGCAAGAATCAAATAGACCACAACACAATAATTATGGGTGACTTCAACACACCTCTCTCACCATTGGACAGATCCTCCAAATAAAAGTTGAATAAAGAAACTATAGAACTCAATAACACAATCAATAACCTAGACTTAACTGACATATATAAAATATATCAACCATCATCAAGTGGATATACTTTTTTTTTAAGCAGCACATGGATCCTTCTCAAAAATAGACCATATATTATGCCATAGAGCAACCCTCAATAAATATAAAGTGGTGGACATAATACCATGAATTTTATCTGATTATAATGGAATGAAACTGGAAACCAATGAAAAAGAAGGAAGGAAAAATCCTACATCACATTGAAAATGAACAACATTTTACTGAATGATTAATGTGTTACAGAAGACATAAATGAGAAAATCAAAAAATTCTTCGAGATAAATGAAAATACAGACACAACATATCGGAATCTATGGGACACAATGAAAGGAGTTTTAAGAGGGAAATTCACCACCTTGACGTCATTCCTCAAAAATAGGAAAGAACAACAAATAAATGAGCTCACACTTCATCTCAAAGCCCTAGAAAAGGAAGAGCAAAACAACAGCAAATGTAGCAGAAGGCAAGAAATAACTAAAATCAGAGCGGAAAACAACAAAATTGAAACAAAAGAAACTATTGAAAAAATTACAAAACTAAAGCTTGGTTCTGCGAAAAATAAATAAGAACAATAGACCCTTAGCATCCCTTTATGTTCAAAACATTAGAAAAATTAGAGATAACAGGAACTTACCTCGACATTGTAAAAGCTATCTATGTTAAGCCTCAGGCTAGCATTATTCTGAATGGAGAAAAATTGAAGCATTCCCTCTAAAATCTGGAACAAGACAGAGATGTCCTCTACCACCACTTCTATTCAATATAGTTCTCGAAACACTGGCCAGAGCAATTAGACAGATGAAAGAAATTAAAGGCATGAAAATAGGAAAAGAATAACTTAAATTATCACTACTTGCAGCTGACATAATTCTATATATAGAAGACCCAAAAGGGTCTACAAAAAAAAAAAACTACTAGAACTAAGAAATGATTTCAGCAATGTGGCAGGATATAAAATCAACATTCATAAGTCAAAGGCATTTCTGTATATCAGTGACAAAACTTCTGAAACGGAAATGAGAAAAAAAACACTCCATTCACAATATCCTCAAAAAATAAAAATAAAATCCTTGGGAATCAACCTAACAAAAGAGGTGAAAGATTTATACAATGCAAACTACAGAACCCTAAAAAGAGAAGTAGAATAAGATCTTAGAAGATGGAAAAATATACACTGTTCATGGATAGGGAGAACTAACATCATCAAAATGGTGATATTCCCAAAAGTTCTCTATAGGTTTAATGCAATGCCAATCAAAATCCTAACGGCATTTCTAGTAGAAATAGAGAAAGCAATCATGAAATTCATTTGGAAAAATAAAATATCCAGAATATCAAAAGCAATTCTAACCAGGAAGTGTGAATCAGGCGGTATAGCGATACCAGATTTCAAACTAAATTTCAGAGCAATAGTAACAATGACAGCATGGTACTGGTACCAAAACAGGCGGGTGGACCAAAGGTACAGAATGGAGGACAGAGAGATTAATCCACAATGCTACAACAATCTTCTATTTGATAAAGGAGCTAAAAGCATCAATGGAGGAAGGATAGCATCTTCAACAAATGGTTCTGGGAAAACTGGAAATCCCTATGTAACAAAATGAAACTGAATCCCTTTCTCTTGCATGCACAAAAGTTCACTCAAAATGGATCAAGGACCTTGATATCAAATCAGAGACATGGCGTCTGATAGAAGAAAAAGTTGGCTACGATCTACATACTGTGGGGTCGGGCTTCAAATTCCTCAATAGGACATCCATAGCACAAGAGTTAATAACTAGAATCAACACATGGGACTTACTCAAAGTAAAAAGTTGTTTCTCAGCAAAAGAAACAATAAGAGAGGTAAATAGGGAGCCTAAATTCTGGGAACAAATCTTTACTCCTCACACTTCAGATAGAGCCCTAATATCCAGAGTATACAAAGAACTCAAAAAATTAAACAATAAGATAACAAATAACCCAATCAACAAATGGGCCGAGGACCTCCACAGACATCTCAGAGGAGGACATATAATCAACAAGTACATGAAAAAATGCTCACCATCTCCAGTAGTCAGAGAAAGGTGAATCAAAACCACCCTAAGATACCATCTCACTCCAGTAAGATTGGCAGCCATTATGAAGTCAAACAACAAGTGTTAGTGAGAATGTGGGGAAACAGGTACACTTGTACATTGCTGGTGGGACTGCAAATTGGTGCATCCAATTTGGAAAGCAGTATGGAGATTTCTTGGAAAGCTGGGAATGAAACCACCATTTGACCCAGCTATTCCCCTTCTCGGTCAATTCCCTAAAGACCTAAAAAGAGCATGCTGCAGGGACACTGCTACATCGATGTACATAGCAGCACAATTCACAATAGCAAGACTGTGAAACCAACCTATATGGCCTTCAATATATGAATGGATAAAAAAAATGTGGCATTTATACAGAATGGAGTATTGCTCTGCATTAAAAAATGACAAAAGTCATAGATTTGCAGGGAAATGGTTGGCGCTAGAGCAGATTATGCTAAATGAAGCTACCCAATCCCTTAAAAACAAATGCCAAATGTCTTCTTTGATATATGGAGATTAACTAAGAACAGAATAGGTATGAAGAGGTTGAGAAGAAGATTAACATTAAAACAGGGATGAGAGGTGGGAGGGAAAGGGAGAGAGAAGGGATATTGCATGGAAATGGAAGGAGACCCTCAGGGTTATACAAAATTACATACAAGAGGAAGAGAGAAGAAAGGGAAAAATAATACATGGGGAGAAATTTATTAAGGTAGAGGGGGTAGAGAGAGAAGATGGTAGGAGAGGGGAGGGGAGGGGGGATAGTAGAGGATAGGTAAGGCAGCAGAATACAACAGACACTAATATGGCAATATGTGAATCAATGCATGTGTAACTGATGTGATTCTGCAATCTGTATACGGGGTACAAATGGGAGTTCATAACCCACTTGAATCAAAGTGACAAATATGATGTATCAAGAACTATGTAATGTTTTGAACAAGCATAAATAAAAATTAAAAAAAAAAAAGAAAACTAACTTTGGTGAATGATGCACGCGAATCCTAATATTTGTACAGTAACTGACCCAGTTTAACATCAATGCAAGTAGATTCCTATGGTACATGATGTGTATTTTGACGTTCATTTTTATTCAACACTGCTACATACTATTTCATCAGTTTATGCACATCACAGGATATATATTTCATCCACAATTTAGCAAATTTATAGGCATTTGTTTCACTTTCAATCACTTCCTGCTTCAGAACACATGGATTCCTCCATATTTCTTGATTGGTAATTTCATGAGACTTCTTTCCAAACACATTATTTTCGATCCATAATCACTTTTGAAGCAAAACTCACACACACTTCATGATAAAAAATAACCCTAAGATTACAATTAGATATATAACTGGTTGGAATTAATGATTGTATGTCAATATATGATTTCTTATATATTTTCAGATAACAATTCAATCCATTATTTAAAGTGTAACCAGTTATATTATTTATTTACAGTATGTTCTATTCATGCATTATCTCTATATTCATAGACACAGGGTACACCACTTTGTACCCCCAATACTAATTTATATGTCTTCAAATATTGCTCACAGAAATGGTGTAAAAAATACTCATGTCACATGATCTACATATATATTTTATCACAATAATTTTCTGGGCACAAAATGCAAAGGTCACACTTATGATTGTACCAAATCCTAAATGGAAGTTGAATATGGATTACTAAAAACTTCCATTTCCAGTTTGCCTAATGCTTTCAAATGTCATTTCTATTGGTGACTACATATTTGTTTCTTCCTAAAATTATGTATTCAATCTCGATCCTGTTGAAAATGTCTAAACCTATCACTCACTTTACAATTGCCTGATTTTGTAATGTCTCTATTGATATCTTCTTTCCTATATTTTCCGCAGTTCATCATTGTGACTGACTCTTCGCATGTGCTGACATTTACATTCACTGTATAAATGAAACCCTATTGCTAAAGAACATTTGATCCAAATTTTATACTCACTCTTCTTCCTAAACCTACCGACTCTCTTCCTTATCCTACCCACTATCCCAATTTGAGTGGATGTTCTCTTCTACAATCAATCTTCCAAGGTACAAGGTCCTATGCCATTGATTATCAATATATCTGAGACAACCGTGCAGAACATAATTAAAAGCTAAGTATCCCAATCAAGGGCCTCATTCCCTTCTGGGCTACAAATCTTACCTAGATTTCTGTTTTCATACTTATATTTCACCTCTATAGTTTTATAAATATCACAGGTTCCCAATACCATTATTCATCCATCAGAATGATTCCGAACCCAAATTGAACATGTTATTAACCCTAACCATACACTGTTCCCTCAATCTAACTTTACAAAAGAGAAGGGACAGGGTTCGTCTTGCAATACAGCAATGTAGGGGATCTGCCACCTACTGAGAACCTCAAAGGTCCATGCATATTTGATCCCTGGAGAAGATGTAGGCAGCTATGAAAGACCTGAAAGACCAAAAGTCATCTTCTATGGCAAACAACCTGTTCAGGATGAAGGGTTGTGTCTGAGTAAGCCTCTCTCTTCTTAATGTAGAGAAGATGGACCAAACCAGGCCTATGAGGAGAGCTGTTCCCGCAAACTGGTGTGGCCAATTTGGATAGCAGTATGGAGATTCCTGGGAAAGCTTAGAATGGAACCACAATTTGACCCAGCTATTGCCCTTCTCGGACTATTTCCTGAAGACCTTAAAATAGTGTATAGCTCTGGGATACTGCCACATCGATGTTCTTAGCAGTACAATTCACAATTGCTGCACTGTGGGTCCAACATAGATGCCCTTCAATAGATGAATGTATAACAAAAATGTGGCATTTATACACCATGGAGTATTACGCAGCACTAAAATATGACAAAATCATGGAATTTTAAGGGAAATGGATGGTAATAGAGCAGATTATGCTTAGTGAAACTAGCCAATCCCTAAAAAACAAATACCAAATGTCTTCTTGGATATAATGAGAGCAACTAAGAACAGAGCAGGGAGGAAGAGCAGGAAGAAAAGATTTACATTAACAGAGACATGAGGTGGGAGGGAAAGGGAGAGAAAAAGGAAATTGCATGTTAATGGAGGGAGACCCTCATTGTTATACAAAATTACATATAACAGGTTGTGAAGGGAATGGGAAAATAAACAAGGAGAAAAAATAATTACAGTAGATGGGGTAGAGAGAGAAGATGGGAGGGGAAAAGAGGGGGGATCATAGAGTATAGGAAAGGTAGCAGAATGCAACAGTAACTAGTAGGGCATTATGTAAAAATGTGGATATGTAACCAATGTGATTCTGCAATCTTTATTTGGGGTAAAAATGGGAGTTCATAACCCACTTGAATCTAATGTATGAAATATGATATGTCAAGAGCTTTGTAACGTTTTGAACAACCAAAAAAAGAAAAAAAAAGTAGCCTTGTATATGCCAATCGAAAATCATCATGATATATATATATATAATCCACAGATGCAAAAATATTCATTTTACTGAACATGGATTTATGTATAATGTTATTGAACTAGGAAGCTCACCCATAGGTTGAATTTTCAGTTCAAACAGCGTTTAGGAGTAGTGATCTCTTCTCACAATTTGTATCTGCCAATTCAGCCACCTCACAAGTATGTACGTGTGATACCAGGTAGGATTCTCTATGTGCATATAAAAATACGTGTGCTACAGAGAAAGGGAGACAGGATTCCCATATTTGTTAACTTTAAAAACACATGTAGAATTATTTCAACAAAAAATTGACTAGATTTATAGCTCCTATACTATATAATGCAAAAGGCAATTCCAACTACACACCATGCCTCCTCTGAACGGCTTGTATTTCTATTCTGCTTGGGTTATGTTTCACCATCATATTAGGATTATTAGTCAGAGTCTAGTAGGGTATGGGTTAGTGTCAGGAATTCAGTATTTCAAATGTAAAATTGGAAAATGAATCCAATGTGTATGCAAATATGTGATATACAATAATCTTCCAACTCTCATCCAGAACAATGCTTTGACATTACCTTTGCCCCAAGTAAGACACAATTAGAGGATAAGAGTTAGAAATTCTGTGAATACTTATCTGGAATGGAAAATGATCAGGAGTTCACAACCTTGGAGGTGGTAGAGGAGTTTCCAAAAGGAAGGGACAGGGGTGATCACTCAACCTGATCTTTCATTAATATTGGGAGCCATCTTGCCTTAAAGCCATGGAAAGATAATTTTTGCTTTACTATAAATTACTGCAAATTCTGAACCTGCTTGGAATGCCTGCCCATGCCTTGAACTCACCCATGCCTGTCTTACTGACCAGATCACAGCCCTCTCTGAAACCTTACTGACACCTCATAAATATTGGCCTTCCCTGGCCAGACAACGACCCTCTCTGAGGCTCTAATGGTCCTCATAATTTCTGATGCTGGGGCCAGCAAGTAAAAAATGTTAACTACAGTTAGTGTGATGCTTGTCAAAGTTCTGTTTTCTGATACTCCCTTTTTGTGTAACTTTTTGGGCTATAAAGCTGGGGTGTAGGAAAGGTGGGGATGCTGTCTTTTTCCCGCCGTTTTGAGAAGGAGAGTCAGCCTAGCCGGTTGAACTAATAAGCTTGCCTTAATTTGATTTTAATTGGAGTCAGTGGTCTTTTCTTGCATCCTGGTCTAACATTTTGGAGTTCCCCAGCGAGATGACGTGACCAGATCACAAGACCAGACTGCTGGAAATTCTGACGCTGGCCTTTCCTCCAGGGCTCAGGGCTGGAGAGCCAAGTTCCAAAGCCTTGGAGTGAGCCTTCGGTCCAGGGAGCACTGCAGTGAACCATCACACTAAAACTATTAGCAAGCACCTGGTGGAGGAGGCCTCCATTGGTAGGTGGTGCCTTTATAACATCTGATATCTGGTTAAGGGAGATGTCTTCTGATTACAGAGAGGTGGCCTGGGGAGGCTCACATGTACTCCTGTCCAGGACAGTAACAAGAATTGTTCTGTCCTCTGTTCTGTTCTGTATGGAATTTCTCTGAAAGGGTAGAAAGGTGCAGCCGGGCACACAGGAGCTCCTACCCCGGAGCTTCAGCAAGACATTTCATTGCTCCTCAGTTTTTCTGTATCTTCACCAGGTTTCTGTTTCTTTGTGTTTTGTTTTGTGTTCTATATGTTTTTTGTTTGTTTGTTTTTGTGCATTTTGTTGTTTGATTTCTGTGGTAAAAACTTAAGAATATTGGACGTAAAAATGGGTAATAAAGCAAGTAACCCTTACACCCTTTGGACTGTGTTCTAAAAAACTGTGATGAAGTTTACCCCCCTTTGTTAAGCAGGATGAGAAAAGCCCCTAGCTGGCAGCCTGGAACTCACCCACTGCAGAGTGCAATGCCTGCTGGCCCCCAAGGAACAGAGTATCTCCCAGGTTAACAATGGAAACTCCTTTAAAACCCCTTGTTGCTCCAGTTCAAGAGAGTCACAACCTTTGGGCAGAGTCCCCTGTGTTTCTGCTTTGTTAGCAAAGCAGCATACCTCCCTTTTTATTTTTCTCAAACCCTGTCCTCATTATTAAATAGGTATTAATTCGCTTCAAGGTCAGAAACCGAAATTTAAGTTACAAATTTTGATAACCCCCCGACCCTGGAACTTTTTGAGAGCTGACTACTGAAATGTTAGGAGATGGAGCGAGATTGTGGTGGAACCAAACCAGAGGAGCTAGTCCCATAAGTAAAAGGAGGGACTGAGGGACTCCCAGCATCTACCAAAGCCCTGCTGCTTCAAGGAATTCCTTCCTTCGTTCCCTGCACTGTAAGGATTATGCCACCTCTGTCTTCTTAAAAAAAAGAAAAAGAAAAAGGGGACACTAAATGCAGTAAAGTCACCATGGAAACCCTTGATATTACATTTCAGGTTGCCCTCTGTGAAAACATCTGATCCCCTTGTGAGGACATCTATCCTGCCACTGGTGTAGGAAATTTTTCTCTTATCTCCTCTGTTTTTAAGGCTTCTGTCTGTCAGCCATAGTCTGGAGCTCCTTTCTGTCTGTCTTGTGTCTTTGTTTCTAGCCCTTTAAGACATGTGCAATAATGTGCTGATATTATAAATTGTTTCTTGGGAATGATATTAGTTCAATGTGTGTCTAAATGATGATGTTTTATTGTAACAATCTGGTATCTGGATGGGTTTTTGTAGCATTGCTCAATCTTGCAGTTAAAAGTCGGGTTTAGGTAATTGTTTAGTTTATGATTTCAGATAATTCATGCCAGATAACTTAAATACTTAGGATGGAAAACTAAAGCACTCTACTTCCAAGTTGGCAAGTAACTTCCCAAACATTCAGTTTTATTTGTCACTAATTTTGAATTGGGTAGACTGAGAAAATATCACAGTGTGTACCAGTGCATTAATTTGGACAAGGATAGTAAATCATAGTATGGTATCTGTTGACAAAACAAGATGTAAAGATATAAAATTTTGTGAATTTCATCTTAAAATTGTATCATAATTTTCAACATCCAAACCTCAAAATTATGGTTAAAATGCCTTAGGCCTGAGGTGTCTGCTCAGAATAGCAGTTTTTCCCTGCTCCTTTCAGACCTCAGCCAGGACTTTTGTTGAAATGCAAATGAAAGAAGCCTGCAAGCTCAGTAGGAGACTGATCTGAGGCCTAAGGCAGGAAAAAAGATAAATTGTATGGTATTAATTACTGGGCAGTCATTTTTTCTAGGACTCTTTTTTTTTTCCTTAGATTTTGTATTCTTTTTTTGAGCTCATGAATTTGATCCTACAGACCTAGGTTAATGTTTTTCTGATCAGCTCTATCTTTGACCAACAGTGGAGTTTCTGAAACATTGCAATGGAGATTTCAACTGCAAAAAGCTACAAGGCATTTACTATTATTATGTGTGCACACTTTTGTTATGTGTTGTATGTCTATATATACATATATCCCTATATCATATATATGTTATACAAATTAACACATATAAGGAGCACTCATAAAAAAAGCACTCATAAAAACAAATTTTAAAACGTGGATCCAAAGATCTTTAATTCAAGTGATTTAATTGGTACAATTTAAATTGGATAAACAGATAAAAATAAATGTCTTTAAATTTAACCTTACAAGTTTTTCTAGGTGTTCAAAAATCTAATAAAATATTAATGCCGACAAAAGGTCTAATATGCCTTGGTTCTAGGACTTTTTCTTCAACAAAAAATGGTACACTGTTCAATACATTTGTCTAATATTTTGATAAATAAGTAAAGTAAATTTGATATGGGATTACTCATTCATGAGTACTTTTGTTAGATATCTGATTGATTTACTAAGGTCTGTATAAGTTTGTCCTAAAGTCTGTATAAGATTGTAAAAATCAGTCATGTGTTAAAGAGACAAAAATTTCTTAAAACATAAGTTTACCCATAACATTGTGGTTATTAAGTTTTATTTTTCTAGAGTAAGCAACCATAAAAATTAAACAACTGATTAAATAAGAACTGTTATTTTAGAGCACTGTACTGCCATTTCTTTAAAAGCTAAACTTGGTTAATGTAGAAAAATCAATGCAATTGTGATGCTATTAATGTGCTCATATCTTCCAGGTATACAAGTCTGTAAGGTAGAAACTTTAAAAGAGCATTATATCAAGCTGGTGTTCTGAAGTTGTATGGTAAAAAAAAAAAAAAATATATATATATATATATATATATATATATATATATATATATATAGGGATTTATTTACCTGTTGTCAATAAGATATGTAAACTTTTATGTTACTTTTTATATTGGGGAACAATTTAAATGTATTTTAAGTTAATGAGAGCCTAATCTATGTAAAGGTTAAAAACTTTCAGCCTTTTTTTAATTCATGTTTTAAATGCTATATCATATGGTGTTAGCTAATGTTCATGTGACCTCAAACAATTTATGTAAACTTTGTAAAATGATATTTAAAAAACAAAGATTAGCTTTAGAATTAAAACACTTAAGATTAATAAAGAGCCCTTCCTTACCTGAGATAAGGCTCTGTGTCCCATCTTATTATGTGAGAATGACTACGAAAGCAGTAGGTCAGATGTTATTTCACTTAAAGATATTTTCAAAAGTTTTTTTTTCCTGTCAACATTACTAGCATCTCAAACAGAGGATATAATGTATAACTCAGCCAAAAATTTTAGGGTAGCTATTACACGAACTAAGTTTGTTTACTGTTGTTAATTTTATTTTGTAATTTCCTTATGGGTGATATAAAGATTCCCTGTTAGTGTTTTACAGAAGTGTTGCTTTAAGAACACAACATTGGTTAATTTAAGATAATTAGCCATCACCTACAAGACAGACAGAATAATATAGATCCCAAATAATAAAAAGATAAATAATTTTAAATTATAGACATTAAAGCCCAGTACTCTTAATATAAGTCTGTTAAAATTTATTTGATGGATGTTTAAGATTAGGATTTAAAATTAAAGTTATATGAAAAGGGACAAGAAAACCAATATTTGGCTCTTGCCCTCTGAGTCAGTCTGTATCCAGGGAACAGCGGACTTCTCTAAAGAGCTTTGCAACTCTGAACCACATAACTTCCTGATCAGGGAGATTAATGAGACCACTGGAGAACAGAAAGCCAATCAGTGCATTTGCTACGAAGAGGAGAGTCATCAGAGAAGGGAGACATCCCTGATGCTTCCGAGGGAAGCCACATGGTCAAACAAGACCTGGACCCACCTAGCGCAAATGGCACTAGCAGAACTGAGAAGCTGCTCTCAAGTTTCCCCTGGAATGACTCCCATAAAAGCTCAGCTGACTGTTCACAATAGATAGAAACAAAAGACAGTTTGATTGCTTCATCTTAAACACTTAGAAAAGACAGTTAAAAACAAATTACAGCCATTCCTGGGCATTTTATATAATAATAGTAATAATAATATTTTAAGGTATACACTTTATGTTAGCCTCCCAAAATAAGTAAGACTAAAGGCTACAAAGAAGGATTCTCAGACAGGAATGCCTGATAACTATAAAAAGAGGCTATCAAGATTATCTGCCAGAGGCAGAAGTTTTTAGTTTAAGGCCTACAGATATTCTTAACCTAAACACATAGTCTTGGTATTTGTTAGTATGACTATGCAGCAATGAGTAAGAGAATTAAAGGTTTCTCTATTAGACACAGAGGTCATACTAGTAAAAGTATTTTGCAAGATCAGATGACATTAAATTATTAAACTGAATCTTATGGGGAGGGACAAATGTAACACTAAAAGTTAAATATTAAGTTGACAGTCCTGATAACTGGGGATATTTAAGACTGGTGAGGAAACTTCTATACAGTGACATGTTCCAGCTGCTGCAACATTTATTAAGTACTCATGTTTTTTTGTTTCTCTCATAGAAGAACCCATCCCCAGATGACTTTACTACCTGTTCTTCCCAATCCAGACTTCAAACCTAACTGACTTCTAAAAGGCGACTAATGTCCCTCAGGCGGTGCCCCCTCACGTCACCCTCTCTCAGCTCAGAAGAAGTCTAAATGAGTGACGCCTCTCTTCTTACAACAATGGAGACAAAAATAAATAGAATATCAATATAAGTAATTAATTAAGTCAGGTAAAATCAGGGAGACGTGTTTTTGGGTGAGTTCAAAAAATCGGGAGACTATTACCTGAGGGATTAAAATTCCCACAGTGCTCTTCCTACCCAATAAAATATATGAAAGGAACACATTAGAAAAGGGGGGAATGATTGACCCAACCTTATCTTTTATTAAAATTGGGAGCCATCTTGCCGCAAAGCCGTGAAAAGATAATTTTGGCTTAACTATAAATTACAGCAATATCTGAACCTGCTTGGAATGCCTGCCCGTGCCTTGAACTCACCCATGCCTGGCTATCTGACCAGATAACAGCCCTCTCTGAAACTTTGTTGACACCTCATAAATATTGCCCTTCCTTGGCCAGACGACACTCTCTGAGGCTCTAATGGTCCTCATAAATTCTGATGTTGGGGCCAGCAAACAAAAATGTAAACTACCATTAGTGTGATGCTTGTCAGAATTCTGTTATTTTTAACCCCACTTTTGTGTAACTTTCTGGGCTATAAAGCTGGGCTGCTCTTCTGTTCCCGACGTTTTGGGAGGGAGAGGCAGCCAGGGTGGTGGAAATAATAAGCTTGCTTTAATCTGATTTTAATTGGAGTCAGTGGTCTTTTCTTGCGACCTGGTCTAAAAGGTAAACACTACACAAACCTGGAGCTCTGCCGGACTAAAGACTTCTTGAGAAAATGCCTTTGACGATGCGCACTCGACATATATGTTGTTGTCAGAAGCTTTAGCTTCCATTCAAATGAGACCATCAAAGCTGGGTCTACATCTATGAGACCTGGAGGATATTGTTTCAATTTTTCCAAAGAACATGAGGCAGCAGTGCTGACTTCTCTCTGTAGGTATACTGTGGCCACTGAAAGCTAAGTGTCTCCGCATGTGTATTGTGAAGCCATTTGGTCATCCTCCAATTTTCATGGTGTTTCTTTCTACTGCACTGGGAGTTTGGTATTTGCTTCATGAAATACAATGAGTTCAACTGGTACACAGTGCTGGAGGGAGTCCTGTCACGTGTGGTGGGTCCGGGTCTGCAGGAGAATGCACCAACCAGGCTTCTATCCCACAAAGCTTGACCCTTTGACCATAGCAACCTGATTCTGAACATTGCCCTGAAACGTCTCCATATAACAAAATGCCTTTTATGGAGAGGTTTCAGACATATAAGTGATTCCTGTCTGTAACATGTCAGCCACAAGTCATTTGGATGTCAATGGCAGAATCACATGTCCCGACCACAGATGTTTTATCAAACACCTGCACACAACAGCTTTTGGCCCACTACTCAGCAGGCCCCAACATACTGGCATCTCTGTTCTACACCATTTTCATAAAACCCAGTCAATCAAGGCACTGTCTGGTACACTCAGGATCAGCAACTGTACATCCAAAGGTTCTCCAGTGGCAGGTGGCCATGGGAAGTTCAAAAATTTCATGGTATTTATCTAGCCATTTTCAAAGATGAAGTTGGAGAAACTGTGGGTTTCAATTCATTAAGAAACCATTAAATTTAGAGGAAGCACATTTCAATGAATAATCTAGAGAACTCTCACAGGCAAGGGTTCCCAAAGACTGGCCAAAAGGTCAAATGAAGCCAGCCCCATTGAGGTCTACAATGTAAGGTCCATGTGTGTTTTGACTCTCAACTATGGCTTCCAAGTCTTTCAGAATAAAATCATGTGATATCCTGGCTGAGATTCCCAGTGCTCTGTGGAAAGCCACTCTGGGCTTAGATCTCAGTGTCCAAGGGCGACTCTCATGTGTGGCCTCCTAAAATCCCAACACAATTCATGGCAATACTTCTCTGAAGTCAGTTCCATAACGCATTCTCTAAGAAGAATCACACCAGAGTTCAAGCCCAGGTGGACCCAGGCATCTCTTACAACCACCACACAAATGACCACAATTAAAACTAAAACACTCCCACATGCTCCTCATCTTCTTCCACATAGACATTCATCATAAACTCTGGCTGGAGGTTTCCATGAAGGGCACAGCCCAATACACTGTTCAAAATAAGCACCCTTGTCCCTCATTTGCCTAAAGTCATGGTGGCCTGGACACCCTTGCTGTGAACCAAGAGTGATCAAATAGGCCTGCCCTATATCTGATCTGCTTCTCCAATTTGAGGACTAATGACTGTCTGGTATAGATTCTTTATGTGAATTGGTATCATAGAAAACCCAAGCCCCTATCGGCTAGCCTCTGCAGGGATTTGAAGAAATGATTTGACCCAAATGATCCCTATTCTCACTTGATTTAGCTCAGGAAGCTTACAGAGGAAAGTGAGAGACTTCATCCACAATGACTGCTCTTTTGGCCATTTTGGTTTTGGATGCACACTTGGAAACTTTCTTTAGATCCATCAGGTGCTGAGAATCTAAGCCACTGCCACCACACCGGGCCAAGTGGCTGTTCCAGACACATCCCTTTCCAAAGCAATTAAGCAAAGAGCCACAGGTGATGCCCATTCATTTCCATTTGAAAACTGTTTTCTTCAGGCTTCACAAAGGGTTGGCCTGAGGCAAAGACCTTCCTGACATTCAGGGTAATAGAAACATAAGTAAGCAAATGGCCCAAAGCAGGGTTTCTCCACTGAGACTTTACTGGTCACACTGATATCTGAGTTTTCTGAGATGCTCCCATTCCCTTCAGCTATCCAGTACATGGCCATGTAACAGAGCTTGGACGTGGTACATATCTTGGAAACAAAACCATGAGGATACTCTGGAGAGTGGCCAGTATTCAGGAAGAAAAGAGGAACTTAGGAAGATAGTAGCTGTTCACCTTCCATTAGGCAAGCCGCACTCCATTCTTAAATTGGGTGGGAAGAATGCTGGGGAGCTTTATACTAGACAGGACACAACTATTGATGCATTCGCATTTCAAATGTCTACAACCACGGATACAGTGGGATACACAGACATAGAAACACTCGTGTTGTCAAACGACTTTCTAGAAACTTTCCAGTCCAAACCTACATGAGACAAAACCACAATCTCACACCGACACCCACAACGGCACCTCCTTCCCCCAAGTATGACTGTGACTATCCTGAGTGTCCTCTGACTGGTGGGCCATACTATGTTCCCACGAAATGGCCTGTCCTATCTCAGATCTGGTCTTCTTTGCCAAATTTTTGAAGTTGTCAGGAGCCATGGTTGAGCCACTACCTGCTTTCTCAGAAAAAGCCGCTCTTCAGAGCTCTCCTGAAATTTGGTCATCATCACATAAGTAGGTACCAAGAAACACTGACTCTGTCTTTGGTAAATTCAAACAATTGAGACCACTGGGACTGAAACTAAGACTTGCTCTGGGTGCATGGCTTCCTGGATCCCAAGTTCCGAGAGTTCCATCACCAAGGAAGTGTTGTAGGTCACTTCCTTCAGGAACTGAATGAGTTCACTGCAATGGAAAACCACTTTGTCCTAACAGTTGCTTCCAATGGTCCCATGAGATGGAGGCTGCCCCTACTTCCTGTGACACTTTCACAAGTTAGAATGGTATATCAACCATAGGCATCCGGGAACAGCTCTGTACACAGGCCTGGTTTGGTCCATTTAATCTACATTAAGAAGAGAGAGGCTGATTCAGACACATTCCTTCATTCTGACCAGGTTGTTTGACATGGAAGTTGACATGGATTTGACTTTTGCTCTCTCAGGTCCTTCATAGGTAAAAAGGTCGGTCAAAAGTCGGAGGAAAAGTCCACCAAGAGACTGTCTCATGCCACAGCAAAGGGTTTATTGGGCGTCCAGCATGCTGGGGCTCAGAGCTAACTTCAGAGGAGCAAAGAACAAAGAGCCCCAAGAACAACTTGAGCAGAGTTTATTTACATTCTTTAGAGAGGGCAGGGACTTTGCATACATCATAGCCTCCTTTAGCAAATCAACATACCACGGGAAAATCAAATAACAACCCAAAAACATGATTAGCACATTCATTGGCAGGAAGAGGTCGGACAGGGGGTGATTGGTTAGCCCTGAGAAGGGGTATACGTTTAAACTGATTGGTTGAAGCCCTGAGATGTATACGTGATGAGCTGCACGGTTTCTGGGAAGGGGTTGTTTAGTAACTAGGTGGTCAGGGAAGATTTCAACACACATCTAATTGGCAGTTCCGGGAATTGTCTTAACTGCCACAGGAATTTCAGGTTCTGAGTGCAGCTTGGAAACTTTACAAAACCTGGTTTTTTATGTTTCAATTTTAATTTCTTTTATTCTTTCATTTCCCACTCCTTTTTCTTACTACATTTAATCTTAAAAGTAATGAATCATAATTATTGCGGGGTCTCACACTCTATTTCTGCCAGTGGAGCGTATTTCTGTCTGATTACCATGAGTTTTTCCTGCCCAATTTGAGCCTGGAGAAAGGAAACTAAGCGGTTAAGCAAACAAGGTCCCACAGTTAGCAACACCATAAGGATGATCAGGGGTCAAGATAAGCCTGATAGGAGTGTAGTTAACAAGGGGGACTGGGTAAACCATGACTCAAACCACCCTTGTTGAATCTCCCTTTCTCTCTGGCGCTCTTCAAGGCATTTTCTCAATTTACTCATGGATTCTCTTACAACTCTAGTATGGTCAGCATAAAAACAACATTCTTCTCTCAGTGCAGCACAGAGGCCCTGCTCCCTCATGAAGAGGAGGTCTAATCCTCGCCTGTTCTGTAAAACAACTTCAGAGAGAGAGAGTTTAAGGATTCCTACAGCACTGTGATGGAGGTCTCTAATGTCTTCCAGTCTTGATCTATTGCTGTTTCTAATCAGGCCATTTGTTGTGACCCATGGATGATAGCAGCTGTTCCCGTACCCACTCCTGCAGCAGCTCCTATCCTCAATAGGATGGCTAGAGTAAGGGACACTGGATGACAGCAAAATCAGGTTGTTTGTCCCCCTAGTAGACCTTAAAATGATTCTGCATCATAATAAAGAACCCTGGGGAGTATCTGCACCATTACACAATAATTTACAAAGCTGTCAAATACATGGGTTGAAATGCAAGGAGTTCTGACTGTGTGGAGTTCAGTACAATTAAGGTTCCTTTAATTAGTTCCCAGGGGCAGGAGTCAACTGTACTCTGGACTGGGGAAGTAGGCAAAGATGGAAACTGGGAAGTATGAGATGGTAGAGGGGTTCTGGTAGATCTAGGCATGGGAGGTTTTGGAGGCTTAATTCCTGGCTTGAGGGGATTGGGCCCTATTGCTGTGGGATTTTCTTCCTTTTTAAGCAGGATGGTGAACCAGTGACCAACGTCATAACGAGGGCCATAAATATAGAATCTCATTTCCCACGTATTTTCCATAGACCATGTTGTTCTGAGGTAGCCCCTTCCTTTGGAAGTAAAAGTTATATTGAGGGGGTAACATAGACTATTCTTTCCACAGCGAGTTTTTGACACAACTTGGCTAGCGGCACATTTCTTGGGATCAATCCAGGCGTCAATTTTTCCTACCTGAATGATACTGTCTGAGGAGTTTGGGTTCAACCATGTAGCTCCCGTTTGTTCACAACCCCAAGATCTAAAATAAATGTCACTGGGTCCTCCACAGGTTTGGGCCTGTTTGCGACTTCAGAAATCAGCTGGGCACACATAAAAATCAAGACTGGCTAGTTTACACCTGAGCTGGGGAAGATGATATCCATAATTCATGGGGTAAGGTGGTCTATGTTGCCCTGGTTTGGGTTTGAGTGGGATCTGTGTGGAGTCCTCTATGTCAGGGAGGTCCTACTCAGAGAGGCCTATGGCAAGCTGACAAATGTCCAGGTAGAGAGATGGCCACCAAGTCCATAAGAGGGCTGTATGTGAAATAGACCACACTACTTGCCCAGTAGGATTTATAGCTGCCATTGTTGCTGAACAGGCTGATGGTGATTAGGACTGCTGGTGGTCAGGGGAAGAATCCATAGCCCTACCCACACCACGGACACGCAACTTGAGAGGGTTACCAGTCTGTTCCAGTTTCCAGCCGGATGCTGGACAGGGCGCAGGCTTGAGATGGGTGGCACGGATCCAGGAAGTGATTCCATCCACTTTCACCACTGTAGGTGTTATAAGCAGCACCTGGTATGGTCCTTTCCAGCGGCGATCCAGGGATGATACCTTATGCCATCTCACATAGACGAAGACTCCCACTTGATATCGATGTGGGGTTCCCTCGTCTCCAGGCTGATAAGCAGTGGCCAACTGTTTCCACAGGTATTGCTGGGTGCTGTGTTTGTTCATGGGCTTTAAGTCTGTCAAGCAAGGGGGTGTGAAAGGAATAATTAAGTCTCAGAGTTGGGGTTAGGTCCCTTACTGGAGGAGGGGCACCATAGAGAATTTCATAAGTGGTGAGTTTACACAAAGAGGAAGAGGGTGTACTTCTTGCACGAAACAGTGCTTAAGGTAGGAGCATAGTCCAATTTTTTATGCCGGTCTCCAAGCTTAATTTCTTTAAAGTCTCTTTGATGGTTCTAATCATCCTTTCTACCTCTCCAGAGCTCTGGGGTCTATAAGCACAATGTAACTTCCAATTAATCTTCAGGGTCCTGGTGAATCCCTGACTTACCTGGGCAACGAATGCCGGTCCATTATTGGACCCTATTACCTTAGGCAGGCCGAACCTTGGAAAAATGTCATCTAGAATCTTTTTGAGCACCGTCTGAGCCGTTTCTTTCTTCATGGGGAAGGCTTCAACCAATCATGAAAGAGTATCTACAAAGACTAGGGGATATTTAAGTCCATACCTTCCTGGCTTAATTTCAGGAAAAGTCCACTTCCCAGAATTGTCCTGGTCTGGTTCCTCGTAAGCGCTTCCCTGCAGGAAGCTTGGATGGGTAAGCATTAACTAATTGGCAGACTTGACAAGCTCTAGTCACCTGCTAAGCTATTTCTTTCCTCTGTGAATCAGTCATTAATAAATCCTTTCTTTGGTCCTTTAAGAGAGCCTATAACTTCTTTGAGCTTAAGTGGGTGAGCTAGTGTACGTCTTTGACATAAAGGTGGGCTTTTTGAAATTTTAAACTTGGCTCTGTAGGGTCCCAGAGTTCTGTATCTGTCTCCTCACATGATAAGTTGCCTGAATGTTCCAGTGTGGCCAAGTCTCCTGAATGTTGATCCCCCTGGTGTGGAAAAAGTTAACAGAGTCACTCCGTTTAGGGCTGCCAATTAAGCTTCCTCATCTGCCCTTCTGTTTTTAACTGCGACGAGGTCGTTTCCCTTCTGGTGCCCTGGACAGTGCACTATAGCTAGTTCCTTAGTGCCCTTCCCTGCTGAGAGAAGGTGGAGAATCTCAACTTTGTTCTTTATTTTTTTTCCCAGTGGAGGTTAATATCCCCCTTTGCTGGTAAATAGCCCTGTGCACATTAGCATTGCCAAATGCATAGCGGCTATCAGTGTATATGGTGGCCCTTTTGCCTGTTGCTAGTTCCAATGCTTTCCTAAGGACAATCAGTTCTGCCTTTTGGACTTATGTCTCTTCTGGGAGACCAGAGGATCAGATGACATTAGTTTTGCTAACTACTGCTGCTCCAGCCCGCCACATACCATCTTGGAGGAAGCTGCTCTCTTTCGTAAACCATACGACTTCAGGGTGAGGCAGTGGCTGGATTTTTCAAGTCTCGTCCTATACTGGTTTCTTCTGCAGTATGTGTTGACACTCATGAGCGACAGGTCCTGATGATTCTTCTGGCAGCCAGGTTGAGTGGAGCAGAAGGTCCAAGAGTTATTCTGTCTTTGCTAATCCAGAGGCTCTGGTAGTGGTTTATTCTGGAGTTTGATAGCCACCTCTCTGGAGGTTGACAGATGATGCTCTCCAGGGCATGGGGGGCTATCATGGATAGCTTCTGTCCCAACGTTCATTAATGAGCATCTTTTATTAGAAGCGCTGCCACTGCTATAGCTCTTAAGCAACGGGACCACCCAGTAGCCACTGGGTCCAGTTTTTTTGATAAGAATGCTACCGGCCTTTTCCAAAGTCCCAAATTCTAAGTGAACACTCCCCGTGCTATTCCTTTCTTTTTCTCGATGTAGAGAGTGAAGGGTTTATCTATATCTGGGAGTGCTAAGGCCGGAGCAGATAGCAGCACTTTTTTTGACATTATCAAAAGCTTGTTGGTGCTCAGGGGTCCATTGGAATTGGGCATTCCACTTTATCAGCGGGTATAAAGGGGCAGCCAGAGAGGTGAACCCAGGAATCCATGACCTGCAAAAGGCAGCAGTCCCAAGAAACTCTCTGAGTTGTCTCTTATTAGATGGGGGTGGTATCTGCACAATGGTTTGTTTTCTGTTCTCAGTGAGCCATCATTTGCCACCCCTAAGAGAATAACCCAGGAAGATTACTTCTTGCTGACAAATTTGGGCCTTTTGGCAGAAGCCCTATATCCAAGCCGAGCAAGCTCGTATAATAGTGCTTGGGTCCCAGACTTATAGTTCTCCTTGGTGTCCGCTGCCAGTAGCAGATCATCCACATATTGGAGTAGGGTGACTTCGGGGTGTGCAGTTCTGAAGTCGTTTATGTCCCTGTGGAGGGCTTCATCAAAGAGAGTGTGGGGGGGTTTGAACCCCTGTGGGAGTCTAGTCTAGGTTAGTTGGCCAGATGTTCCAGTTTCTGGGTCTATCCACTCGAAAGCAAACAGCAACTGACTGTCCTTATGTAGAGGCAAGCAGAAGTAAGCATCTTTTAAGTCCAGCACAGTGTACCATTCCCGCTCCAGATTCAGAGTGCTAAGCAAATTATATGGATTGGGTACTGTGGGGTGAATGTCCTGCACTCTGTTGTTGATCTCTCTTAGGTCTTGAACAGGACTGTAGTCCCTAGTTCCTGGCTTTCTTACTGGTAGCAGGGGGGTATTCCAGGCTGATTGACAGGGCCTTAGGACCCCAATGGCCAATTATTTCTGAATATGGGGACTTATCCCATCCTTAGCTTCTTTGCTTAGAGGATATTGTTTAACACTGATTGGAGAGGCCGAGGCTTTTAATTCTACTACTATTGGAGGTTGTTTTACGGCTAGACCTAACCCAGCAGTTTCTGCCCAGGCATTAGGATAATCTTTTATCCATTTCTGTTGTAGTTTGCCTCTTTGATCAGTCCTAGGGGGCACGAAGTGTTGATGTTCATCTTCTACAGACATAGTCAATTCTCTGACTATGGGAGTTTTTACTGAAGGCTTTAGAACATCCACTTGGGGACCATCAGGGTTAAAAGTTACTCTATCCCCGAGTTTGGTAAGCAGATCCCTGTGCATCAATGGGGCTGGGCATTCTTGGATTACTAGGAAAGAGTGGTGGACTTTTCATTTTCCTACTTCCATAATCCTCTTAGTTGTCCAAGCCCGATATGTAGTGCCATTAGCCCCTTGAACTAGGGACCATTTATTTGATATGGGGCCCATTGAAGCCTTAAGGGCTGAGTATACTGCTCCTGTATCCACTTAAAAGTTCACTGGAGTACCCTCCACTTCAAATGTTACCCTGAGCTTGGGGAGGGGATCCGAGCCCTGACATTCCAAGTCCTCTTCTAGAGTCAGCATGGCGGGCTGCCGTGGCTTCTTCTTTTGGGGGCACTCTTTGACTCAGTGTTCTTTTTCTCTACAGTAGGTACATTGATCTGAGGCCAGGGACAGCCTTTGGCGTGGGCCCAAGTATCCCTTTCTGACTCCCTGCTTTTTAATTTCTGGCGTATTTGCTGCTGTGAAGAAAACCTTAGCCAATGCTTTTGTCTGCCTTTTGCTCCTTTCATCCTCCTTTTGTTCCCTTTCCTTCTCTCTTCTCTGTTCCCTCTCCTCCTCAGTTTCTCTCTTATAATATACTTATATACTTATACTATATACTTATAATATATATCTTATAATATACTATTTCAGCTTCTCTGTCTAAATCTCTTAAGGTCGTATTTTGTAACCCATCTAGACATTATAACTTTCTCTTAATATCTTGGGCAGCCTGCTCAATAAAGGCCATTGTAACAAATGCCTTTTGGTCATCTGCCTGAGGATCAAAAGGAGTATATTTTCTATATGCTTCCTTAATTCTCTCCAGAAACATAGAGGGAGACTCATTAGGCCCTTGGATAATCTCTCTTACATTGGCCAAATTGGTCGGCTCTCTGGCGGCCACTCAGAGACCCGCTATTAGAGCCTGGAGATATGTGGACAGATGCTTCCCACCTTCAAAGGTGTTGGAGTCCCAGTTGGGTCGGTTCATGGGCCCATAGGAATGGAGAGAGAGCATCACAGGGGCTTCTGAGTTCTCTATTATCCGTCGCCGGTGGGTTCCTTTAGGTTGCCCAGCTTCCTTCAGGAGAGGAGGGGTTGCTGCTGCTGCGGGGAAGTCCCCTGGAGGGCTTGGGTCTGGCCCAATTGCCTCTAGCAGTGGAGAGGCTGAGTCAGCGGTGGGAGGATCATCAGCAACTGTGTTGGGGGTTGGGGAGGGAGAGTAGACGATAAGGAGGGGGTGGAGTGTCCAGTCTTGTGACTCAGTGAGAATGGAAGGAAGAGGGAGAGGAGCGGAAAGTTTGAATGATAGGAATGTGGGGGAAGGGGTATATGGCTGTTGATCTGGTTGGCCACGTGGCCCCGGCTGAATGACAATTTCTCTGAATTTTCAGATAAGAGGAAAGTGGAAGGATTCTTCTGGGGACATCCGAATTCAAGGATGCGCCATTCTGAAGCACAGAGAGTCTGCCAGGTACAGTGTTTTACTGAAAAAGAAAGATTCTGGGCCCTTGAGCGGACATCAGTCCAATGATCAAGGGTCAGGGACAGAGAAGAGGAAGTGCTTCGTCCCATAATGGGAGTTACTCAAACAGGGACAGTGAAGACACAAACACAACACAGACAAAGACAAACAGTAAACGTTTAACATGAGTCCAACACAAAGATTAGAACTGAGTAACTGGCAATGGGTTAGACAATAAAGACAGACAGTAAACTCAACATGAGTTCAGAACAATGACCAAAACTGAGTTACTGGCAAAACCTGATGGGCTGGCAAATTGAATCCTGAAGCAAAACATAACCGAGTTGAGGAAACTACTATTCCTTAAATTCCCTAGTCCTCCGGAGTGTCCCTCAGGGACGTGACCTTGGCTCTGTGACACGTCTGTCACCCCATAGGAGAGAGCTAATGCTCTTCACCAACAGCCACTTTGCCACGCCCTAGTCTGAAACCCGAAACCAGAAAGAGGTGCCTTACTTACCCCGAGAGGAGTCCCTTGAGGTCTTCCGTCCACCGCTGCTGGATATCTCACCTGGGGCCTCCAGATGAAAAGGTGCTGCGAACGTCAAAGGAAAAGACAACAAAGAGGCTTTCTCATGCATCAGCAAAGGGTTTATTGGGGGTCCAGAATGCTAGGGCTCAGAGCTCCCTTCAGAGGAGCAAAGAACAAAGAGCCCCGAGAACAACTTGAGCAGCGTTTATATACATTCTTTAGAGAGCTCAGGGACTTTACATACATCATAGCCTCCTTTAGGAAATCATCATGTACCACGGGAAAATCAAGTAACAACTCTAAAACATGATTAGCACATTCATTGGCGGGAAAAGTTGGCGCAGGGGGTGATTGGTCAACCCTGAGAAGGGGTATACATTTAAACTGATTGGTTGAAGCCCTGAGATGAATACGTGGTGAGATGCACGGCTTCTGGGAAGGGGTTGTTAAGTAACTAGGTGGTCAGGGAAGATTTCAACACACATCTAATGGGCAGTTCCAGGAATTGTCTTAACTGCCACAGGAATTTCAGGTTCTGAGTGCAGCTTGGAAACTTTACAAAACCTGGTTCTTTACATTTCAATTTCAATTTCTTTTATTCTTTCAGAACCTTACAGTGGAAGGTGAGAGACTTCATTCACAATGACTGCTCTTTTGGCTATATTGGTTTTGGATGCACACATGGGATCATTTTTTTGATCCGTCTGTTGCTGATAATCTAAGCCACAGCCTCACACAGGGCCAAGAGCCTGATTAAGACACATCTCTTTCCAAAGCAATTAATTCTCTGAGGTCAGTTTCAGAACTCATTCTCTGAGGAGAATAACACCAGTGTTCAAGACCAGGTGGACCCAGTCATCTCTTCCAACCGCCACACAAATGACCACAATTAAAACCAAAACACTCTCACATGGCACTCATCTTCTTACATATATACACTCATTATACCCTTTGGCTAGAGGTTTCCATGAATGGCGCAGCCCAAGAGAGTGTCCAAAATAAGCTCCCTTGCCCCTCATTTGCCTAACCTCAGGATGGCCTGAACACCCTTCCTGTGAACCAGGATTGATCACATAGTTCTTCCTTTAATACTGCACTGCTTCTCCAATTTGAGGCCTACTGACTGTCAGGTATAGATTCCTTATGTGATTTGGAGTAATTAGGAAACCACAGTAACTTTGCAGCGCTTCAAAGAACTCATTTGACCCAAAGGATCCCTATTCTCACTTGGTGGAGGTCAGGAAACTTACAGAGGAAGGCGAGAGACTTCATGCTCAATGACTGATCTTTTTGCCATTTTGGTTTTGAATGCACACATTGGATCTTTCTTTAGATTCATCAGTCGCTGATAATCTAAGCCACAGCCTCAAACAGAGCCACAAGGCTGATTCAGACACATACTTTACCAAAGCAGTTAAGCAAAGAGCCACAGGAGATGCCCATTCACTTCCATTTTAAAACTGTTTTCTTCAAAATTCACAAAGGGGTGGCCTGAGGCAAAGACCTTCCTGACTTCAGGGTAACAGAACAATAAGTCAGCAAATCCCAATGCAGGGTTTCTCCACTGAGACTTTCTTGGTAACACTGATATCTGAGTTTTCTGAGATGCTTACAATTCCCTTCAGCTATCCAGTACATGGCCATGTCACAGAGCTTGGAGGTGGTACATATCTTGGACAAAAAACCATGAGCCTATTCTGGAGAGTGGCCAGAATTCAGAAAGAAAACAGTAACTTAGGAAGATAGTAGGTGTTGCCCATCGAAAAGCAACCAGCAGTCCTTTCCTAAAATGGGCAGGATGAATGCTGGGAAGCTTTCTACTAGACAGGATACATCCTTTAATCCATTCTGTTTTCTAATGTGTACAACCAAGGACACAGTGGGATACATAGACAGAAATACACTCGCCTTGTCAAAGGACTTTCTAGAAACAGTCCACTCTAAACCAAACAAACCGCCTTTCCTACCTATTCTCAGAACATGAGACAAAACCACAAACTCACACCCACACTCAAAAAGTCACCTCCTTCCCCCAAGTAAGTCTGTGACTATCCAGAGTGTCCTCTGACTGGTGGGCCATACTATGTTCCCCCAAAATGGCCTGTCCTGTCTCAGGTCTGGTCTCCTTGTCCATCTCTGTGAAGTTGTATGGAGCCTGTGCTGACCACTACCTGCTTTCTCATTAAAGGCCTATCTTCAGAGCTCTACTTGCATTTTGTCATCCTCAAACCATTAGGTACCTAGAGAGACAGACTCTCTCCTTGGTAAATCCAAACAAGTAAGTCCACTGGGAATGGGACTGGGACTGGCTCTGAGTGCCTGGCTTCCTGGATCCCAAGTTCAGAGAGTTACATCACCAAAGAAGTGAGGTAGGTCAATTCCAACAGGAAGGGAATGAGGTCACTGCCTTGGCAACCACTTTGTCCTAACACTTCTTTCCAAGGGTCCCTTGAGATGGAGGCTGCCCCTACTTACTGTGACACTTTCAGAAGTTAGAATGGTATATCAACCATAGACACCCAGGAGAAGCTCTCCACACAGGGTTGGTTTGGTCCATCTTCTTTATATCAGTAGGAGAGAGGCTGATTCAGACACATCACTTCATCCTGAACAGGTGGTTTGCCATGGAAGATGACTTTTGCTCTCTCAGGTTCTTCATAGCTGCTACATCTTCTCTAGGGATCATTTCTGCATCAAACTTTGAGATTCTCAACAGGTGGAAGATCCCCTACATTCGTGTATTGTAAGACCAACTCTGTCCCTGCTCTTTTGTGAAGTTAGATTGAGGGAACAGTGTATGGTTAGGGTTAATAACATATTCTATTTGGGTTAGGAAACATTCTGCGGGATGAATAATGGTATTGGGAACCTGCGATATTCACAAGAATATATAGGTGAAATATAAGTATGAAACCTGAAATCTAGGTACGATTTGAAGCCCAGAAGGGCATTGGGCCCTTTAGTGAGATACTTAGCTTTGAATTATGTTCTGCACAGATATCTCAGATAAATCGATGTGCAATGGCAGAGGACCTTGTACCTTGGATGATTAAATGTCTTAGAGAACATTAAGTCAAAAAGGAATAGTCGGCAGGATTAGGAAGGTAGTCAGTAGGTTCAGAAAAAAGAGTGAATATAGGATTTGGACAAAAGTTTCATTAGCAATAGGGTTTTGGGTAGATAGTGAACGTAAATATGAGCACATATGAAGAGTCAGTTCCAATGATGAACTGGGGAAAATATGTAGGAAAGCAGATATGAATAGAGACATTAGGAAATCACGCAAAGTATAATGAAATAGGGTTAGACATTTTCAACATGGTTGAGGTTAAATATATAATCTTAGGAAGAAAGATATATGTTGCCTCCAATAGGATTGACATTTGAGAGCATTAGGCAACCTGGACATGGTTGTTTTTAGTAATCCATGCTCACTTTCCATTTTGCTTAGGTGAAAGGTTAATTAAATAGGCACTTGTCACTTCCTGTTTTTCTGTATGCTTAACAAACCACTGTTGAAATTTTGAGAACTGTTTGCTAATTTTGTTCCCAGAATGTGCTGTCCCCAAATGCCAAACTGCAGAATATACTCCCTCACCCGGGTGCACGCAAACCGCACACTCGCCCTGACCCATCAATAAATTTCCCTTTCTGCCCTCTCCAAGGAAAGTATATAAGTTCTGTTAAAGCTGTTCTCAGGCTCTCTGCTCTATTCAAATGAGCTCTGAGCCCCAGCATGCTGGACCCCCAATAACCTCTTTGCTGTGGCCGAGTGTAAATGGTATACTGTTCTGTACTTAAAAGATGCTTTCTTTTGCTTGCCTCTGCATAAAGATAGTCAGTTGCTGTTTGCTTTCGAGTAGGTAGACCCAGAAACCAGAACGTCTTTTCAACTAACTTGGACTAGACTCCCACAGGGGTTCAAAAACTCCCCCACTCTCTTTGATGAAGCCCTTCACAGACATTTCAACAACTTTAGAACTATGCAACCCAAAGTCATTCTGCTTCAATATGTGGATGTCCAGCTACTGGCAGCCAACACCAAAGAAAACTGTGAGTCTGAGACCCAAGCACTATTATCTGAGCTTGCTCAACTCAGGTAGAGAGCTTCGGACAAAAAGGCCCAAATTTGCCAGCAAGAAGTAATCTTCCTGGGGTATTCCCTTAGGCACGGTAAATGATGGCTCACTGAGCCCAGGAAACAAACCGTTGTGCAGATACCACCCCCATTTAACAGGAGACAACATAGAGAGTTTCTTGGGACTGCTGGCTTTAGCAGGTTATGGACCTGGGTTTGTGTTCTTAGCTGCTCCTTTATACCCGTTGTTAAATGAGAATGCCCAATTCCAATGGACCCTTGAGCACCAGCAAGCTTTTGATAACATCTAAGAACACTGACAATGAACTCCTCGACTTCAGTGAGCCCAGCCTGGAATTTCAGAAAGCCCTACACTATGTTAAAAATGTACATCAACTCAATCAACTTGGTTCAAAAATACTGCAGGCATTACTGTAGGATCAAGAACAGAGTTTTAGCCTAACTCACTCACAGTGAAAGGAAATAATTGAATGGTTAACAAAAGCCTGTAAGTTCTGTCAATTGGTTAATGCTTACCCTTCCAAGCTTCCTGCAGGAAAGCACCTATGAGGAACCAGACCAGGACAAATCTGGGAAGTGGACGTTTCTGAAATTAAGCCAGCAAGGTATGGACTTAAATATCTCCTAGTCTTTGTAGATACATTTTCAGGATGGATTGAAGCCTTTCCCACCAAAAAAATAAAAGAAACCCAGCACAAATTGTGGTCAAGAAGTTCCTGAAAGATATTTATCAAAGACACGGCCTGACTAATGTAACATGGTCTGATAATTGAACAGCCTTCATGGGCCAGGAAAATCAGGGGTTAGCCAGGACCCTAGGGATTAATTGGAATTTACATTGTGCTTATAGACCCCAGAGCTCAGGACACATAAAAAAAAAATAATAAATAGAACCATTAAAGAGACCTTAACGAAATTAAGCTTAGAGACCGGCATAAAAGATTAGACTATGCTCCTGCCTTATGCACTGTTTCATGCAAGAAATACTCCCTTTGTTTCGTTGTGTAACCTCACCCCCTATGAAATTCTCTATGGGGCCCCTCCTCCACTAAGAGACCTAACCCCGACTCTAAGACCTAAGGATCCCTTCCACACACCCTTGCTTGACAGACTTAAATCTCTTTTAAGAACTCAGCTATACCTGTGGAAACAGGTGGCTACTGGCTTCCAACCTGGGGACGAGGGGAATCCACGTTGATATCAAGAAAGAGACTTCCTCTGAATAAGATGACATCAGGTGTCATCCCTGGAACCCCACTGGAAAGGAACATTCCAGGTGCTACTTATAGCACCTACAGCAGTAAAAGTAGAGGGAATCACTTCCTGCATCCATGCCTCTCATCTCAAGCCTGTGCCATGTTCAGACTCTGGCTGGAAACTGGAAAAGACTGCTAACCCTTTCAAATTGCATATTCGCCCCGTGGGTAAGGCTATAGACTCTCTCCTTGGCCACCCGTAGTCCTAACGCTCATCAGCCCCTACTGCAGCGATGGCTGATCACAAATCCTACTAGACAAGAAGTATGGTCTATCTTGCATACAGCCCCCTTAGGGACCTGGTGGCCATCTCTCCACCGAGACATTTGTCAGCTGGCTATAGGTCTTTCCTATTAGAATATCCCTGATGAAGAGGATCCCATTAAAATTCCATTAAATCCTTTCCGTACCATAGATAATGGAAACAAACATTATGGTTGTAGGGACAGGCAAGCCAGATGCAGGTTGGCTAGCCTATATTAGTATGTTTGCCCGGCAGACTATCAAAGCCACAAACCGCCACGGCTGTGTGGGGGAAAAGCCGACTTCTTCTGTAAGTCATGGGGATTTGAGCATACAGGGGCTCCCTGGTGGAACCCAAAATCCTCATCAAATTCAGTACACAGCATTGGCCATATTACCACTTAGACAACCCAAACTGATGTCCCCCAGAGGAGTCTCTAGATCCTCAAATTCTGTGTGACCTTTTTAACTTCTGCAAGTGCTCAAAAGGGTGAAAGGAAATTCCCCTATGTGAAGGCCTTTTTCCTCTTTCGCTCACATCCTGAACTATGCTTCTCCAATAGTTCCTCAAACTCAGCCTTCTGCTCCATACTCTCTGCTGTCAGTCCCACCTCAGCAAACCTGATTTCTCTTCTCCAATTACTAGATCAAAAACCGAAACCTCTGCCGGTTCTCAGAGCATTGCCCCCTTGCTGAGGTAGCAGGTACTGAGGTACCCATCCACCCACTCACTTCTCTCTTTTCCTGTCAGTGCCCACACCGGGTCCCACCAGATCCTCTTACCACCTAACCCAAAGCTCAAACCAGCTTAGGAGAACCCTCAGACCCCTATCGAAGATGTAATGAAAATGGCCTTTAAAGTTGCTTTGTCATCACTGAAAACAGGTTACTAAGAATTTAAAGTCCCTCACAGGCTTTTTGGGATACTCACTCCCATCTTCCTTTCTGCTCTACCGGTTCTACTGCTCAATTTATGTTGCTAGGAAAATTCCAAAACCCTTTCCCATTGTTCTTTTACATTTCTCCTTCCTTATTCTCAGATCCACGGAGCTGCTCTCACCCCCCGCCTTCCCCGTCTTCCCCCTCTGTACCAGACCCACAGAAAAATCTTCACTGAACTTCTCCAGAAGTCTTCACCATGGCTGACTTTAGGACTTTCAGCAAAAGAGTCTCTATAAATGAGTTCAGTGTAGATTAACTTCCTCTTTTTCTGTTGCCCTGTTCTACTTGGCTACTGGCTGGAAAAATCAGCACTCCTAAGCTAGACACCCCCTTAATAGTTTTTCACAGAATGTGTGAAAAAGGCCTCTGGCCTTGAGCTGGGGCTTCACAGAGATGGCTACATTTCTAAGATAAAAAGTTACAAACTGGGCTCCATGGTAACAGTTGGCAGGGGGATAAAAGAAAAGGAAAAAAAAAGCTCTCTGCCTCCCAGGTGTCCTTGAAAAGTTAACTTGACCACAATAGAGGAGAAAACAGAAAAAAAAGCTTCTTTTTTTGAATTTCTGCAGACTGTGAACTTCTGAGTCTCTTCTCTTTCATGTTGGGTACAAAATTCTGAAACTACCTAAACTTGGGGTTCAGCGAGTTAATTGATTACAACAGAAGCAATGCCCTCTGAATCCGGTTGCAACCAAATAGGACTGTTTCCCTGTCTTTGGTGCTATCTTAAGTGCCGTGCCTTGTCCGTCTCTACAACAGTATAATTCTATATACTTAAACATTGTTTATGTTTTCATGAAATGGTCAACAGATTTGATTAATTGTGTAATGGTGAAGATGTGTCCCAGAGTGCTCTATAATGACCCAGGTTCATTTGAAGTTCAAACAGGGGGGGCATACAACCCGGTTCCACTGGGAACATGTATCCCTCACTTTAGCCATCATATTAGGAATTGGAGTTGTGGCAGGGGTAATCACAGGAACCACTGCCCTGCTCCATGGTACACAACAAATGACCCAAATAGAAGCAGCAAGAGACCAAAACTTAAAGATAATAGAAACCTCCATCACAGCTTTGCAGGAATCTTTAACATCTGTATCTGAATTTGTTTTACACACCAGTTGAGGGTTGGACCTCCTCTTCATGAGAGAAGGGGGCCTTTGTGCTGCATTGATATAAGAATGTTGTTCTGATGCCGACCATACTGAGGTTGTAAAAAAAACCTATGAGTAAAATAAAAGGATGGCTTGAAAAGCATCAATGAGAGAGAGAGGCCCAAAAAGGGTGGTTTGAGTCTTGGTTCACACAGTCCCCCTGGTTATCTACGCTTTTAACAACCCTCGCCTCTCCAATAATAATCCTCATATTATTTCTAACTATAAAACCCTGTTTGCTCAACCATGTAATTTCTTTACTCCAAGCTCAAATTGGGCAAGTTAAACTTATGGTAATACCCCACTAGCAGACATAGAATGTGACACGCCCCAATAATCACTTTTATGATTAAAAGTAGCAAGAAGAAGAAGTGCGGAATGAAAGGTTAATAAAAAAGGTACTTGTAACTTCCTGTTTTTCTGTATGCTTAACAAAACACTGTTGAAATCTTGAGAACTGTTTGTAATCTTGTTCCCAGATTGTGCTGTCCCCAACTGCCAAATTGCAGAATGTATCCCCTCACCCACTTTCACACTAACCGCCCACTCGCTCTGACCCATCAATAAATTTCCGTCCCTGCCCTCTCCAAGGAAAGTATATAAGCTCTGCTTAAGCTGTTCTCAGGGCTCTCTGCTCTATTCATGTGAGCTCTGAGCCCCAGCTTGCTGGACCCCCAATTAACCCCTTGCTGTTGCATGAGACACTCTCTTGGTGATCTCTTCCTCCAACGCTTGCAGGAACATTACTTGGATGTTTGAATGTAGAAGAGAAAATCCAGTCATAAAGGGATAGTCGGTAAGATTAAGAAGATAGTCGGTAGGTTTAGGAAGAAGAGTGAGTATAGGATTTGGAAAACAATATCTTTAGCAATAGGGGTTCGGTTAGAGAGTGAATGTAAATGTCAGCACATGTGAACAGTCACAATAATGAAGTGGGGAAAATATGTAGGAAAGCAGATATCAATAAAGACATTACAAAATCAGGCAAAGTATAAAGTGAGTGATACAATTAGACATTTACAACAGAATTGAGTTAGAATATATAATCTTAAGAAGAAACAAAATGTAGTCACCAATAGGATTGACATTTGAGAGCATTAGGCAACTTTGACATGGATGTTTTTTGTAATCCATGCTCACTTTCCATTTAGGCTTTGGTACAATCACAAGTGTGACCTTTACATTTGTCTCCAGAATACTACTGTGATAAAATGTATATGTAGATGTGGTGACATGAGTGTTTCTTCCACTATTTCTGGGAGCAATATTTTGAAGACATATAAATGGGTATTGGGGGTACAAAAAGGTGTACACTGTGTCATTGAATATAGAGATAATGCATGAATAGACCATAAGTGAATAAATAATATAACTGGTTCCACATTAAATAACAGATTGAATAGATATCTGAAAATATATAAGAAATCTTATATTGATATACAATCATTCATTCCAACCAATGATACATCTAATATTAATATTAGGGTTACGGTTTATCATGAAGATATGTTAGTTTTGCTACAAAAGTAATTATGGAAATCAAAAATAATGTGTTTGGAAAGAGTCAGTCACAATGCTGGCAATATGTAAACAAGGCCTCTGAGCTTGAGCTGGGGCTTCACAGAGATGGCTACATTTCTAAGATAAAGAAGTTACCAACTGGGCTTCATGGTAACAGCTGGCAGAGAGAAAAAAAAAGAGAAGAAAATAGCTCTGCCCCATTCCCGGTGTCCTTAAAATGTTAACTTGCCCAGAACAGAGAAAAAAAAAACAGAAACAAAAACTGCTTTTTATGAACTTCTGCAGACTGTGAACTTCTGAGCCCCTCCCTTACATGTTGGGTACAAAATTCTGAAACAATTTAATCTTGGGGTGCAGGGGATTAAATGATTACAACAGAAGCAATGCCCTCTAAATCCGGTTGTAACCAAATAGGACTGTCCGTGTCTTCGGTGCTATCTTAGTTGCCTTACCTTGCCTTGTCCATCCCTTTTCTCATGAAAAGACCAGTCAAAAAACATGGAGGAATGCATGTGCTCTGAAGCAGGAAGTGATTGATAGTGAAACAAATGCCTATAAATTTTCTAACTTGTGGATGAAATATATATCCTATGATGTGCATTAATTGAAGAAATAGTAATCTACCAGTGTTGAATAAAAATGAACGTCAAAATACACATCATGTCCGATTGGAATCTACTTGCATTGATGTTAAACTGGGTCAGGTACTGTAGAAATATTAGGATTTGTGTGCATCATTCACTGAAGTTTCTTTTCAGTATAGGAAAGAAATATGTTTTTCAGGTGAATGAATAATTCTAAGAATAATCTTTGGAAAGTTGATTATAAATTTACGTATATGAATATGAATGAATTTGGTGAGTGTAAAATAAGACACATATTTCATATTTTGAAAAATCTGGAGAGTATATATATATATATATATATATATATATATATATATATATATATATATGTGTGACTAAAGTCACGGTGGCCTGGACACCCTTCTTGTGAACCAGGAGTGATCAAACAGGTCTGCCATTAATACTTTTCCACTTCTCCAATTTGAGGCATTCTGACTTTGGCATTTAGATTCTTTATGTGAAATGGAGTCAAGAAAAAAGCGAAGCACCTATGGACTAGCCTCTGCATGGTTTTGAAGAATTCATTTGACCCAAAGGATCCCTATTCCCACTTGATGGAGGTCAGGAACCTTACAGAGAAAGGCGAGAGACTTCATCTACAATGACTGCAATTTTTGCCATTTTGATTTTGTATGCACACATGGGATCTTTCTTTACATCCACCAGGTGTTGGTAATCTAAGCCACAGCCTCACACAGGGCCAAGAGACTGATTAAGACACATCCCTTTCCAAAGCAGTTAAGCAAAGAGCCACAGGTGATGCCCACTCATTTCCATTTGAAAACTGGTTTCTTCAGGCTTCACAAATGTGTGGCGTGAGGCAAAGCCCTTCCTGACATTCAGGGCAAAAGAACAATAGGTAAGCAAAAGGCCCATAGCAGGGTTTTTCCACTGAGACTTTACTGGTCACACTGATATCTGAGTTTTCTGAGATGCTCGCCATTCCCTTCAGCTATCCAGTACATGGCCATATCACAGAGCTTGGAGGTGGTAAATATCTTGAACACAAAACCATGAGCCTATTCTTGAGTGTAGCCAGAATTCAGGAAGAAAACAGGAACTAAGGAAGTTTGTAGGTGTTGCCATTCGATAATGCAAGCCACAGTCCATTCATAAATTGGGCAGGATTGATGCTGGGAAGCTTTCTACTAGACAGGACCCATACATTGATGCATTCTCTTTTCTAATGTCTGCAACAACAGACACATTGGGATACACAGACATGGAAACACTTGCCTTGTCCAATCACTTACTAGAAACGGTTCACTCCAAACCAAACAAACCACCTTTCTTACCTTTTCTCAGAACATGAGATAAAACCACAAACACACAACAAAAACCACAAAGGCATCGCCTTCCCCCAAGTAGGTCTGTGACTATTCGGAGTGTACTCTCACTGGTGAGCCTTACTATTTACCTCCAAAATGGCCTGTCCTGTCTCAGATCTGGTCTTTTTGGCCAACTCTGTGAAATTGTCAGGAGCCCGTGGTAAGCCACTACTTGCTTTCTCTGGAAAGGCCAGTCTTCAAAGCTTTCCTGGCATTTGGCCATTTTCACATCAATAGATACCAAGAAAGACTGACTCTGTCCTTGGAATATCCAAACAAGTGAGCCCACTGGGACTGGGACTAGGACTGGCTCTGGGTGCCTGGATTCCTGGATCACAAGTTCAGAGAGTTCCATCACCAAGGAATAGAGATGAGGTCACTTCCTTCAGGAACTGAATGAGGTCACTGCCTTTGCAACCACTTTTTCCTAACAGTTGCTTTCAAGGGTCCCATGAGATAGATGCTGTCCGTATTTCCCGTGACACTCTCACCAGTTAGAATAGTATATCACCCATAGGCACCCGTGAACAGCTCTCCACACAGGCCTGGATTGGTCCATCTTCTGTACATTAGGAACAGAGACACTGAGTCAGAAACAACCCCTCTCCAGACAGGGTTGTTTTCCATGGAAGATGACTTTTGCTCTCTCAGGTCCTTAATAGCTGCCTACATCTACATCTGCCTACATTTCTGCATGGACCTTTGAGGTTTTCAGCAGGTGATATATCCCCTACATTCCTATATTGTAAGACCAAGACTTTCCCTGCTCTTTTATAAAGTTAGAATGAGGGAATAGTATATGGTTTGGGTTAATTACTTGTTCGATTTGGGTTAGGAATCATTTTGCTGGATGAATAATGGTATTGGAAATCTGCAATATTTATAAAAATATAGAGGTGAAATATATGTATGAAAACAGAAATCTAAGTAATATTTGAAGCCAAGAAAGGGATTGGGCCCTTGATTGGGAGACTTAGCTTTGAATTATGTCCTGCACAGATGTCTCAGATAAATCAATACACAATGGCATCGGACCTTGTACCTTGAATGATTGAATGTCGAAGAGAACATCCATTCAAAAAAGGATAGTCAGTAGGATTTGGGAGATAGTCGGTAGATTCAGAAAGAAGAGTGAGTATAGGATTTGGACCAAAAGTTATTTAGCAATTGGGTTTCAGGTAGAGAGTGAATGTAAATGTCAGTACAAATGAACAGTCAAAATGATGAACTGGGAAATTATGAAGGAAAGCCTATATCAATAGAGACATTAGGATATCAGGCAAAGTTTAAAGTGAGTGATAGGATTAGACATTTTCAACAGGGTTGAGTTTGAATATATAATCTTAGAAAGAAACAAGTATGTAGTCAACAATTGAATTGACATTTGAGAGAATTAGGCAACCTGGACATGGATGTTTTTAGAAATCCATGCTCACTTTAAATTTAGGCTTTGGTACAATCATAAGTGTGACCTTTGCTTTATTTTCCAGAATATTACTGTGATACAATGTATATGTAGATCAGGTGACATGAGTATTTCTTCCACCATTTCTGGGAACAATATTTTGAAGACGTATAAATGAGTATTGGGGGTAGAATGTGGTGTAGTATCTGTCTAAGAATATAGAGATAATGCAAGAATAGACCATACTGTGAATAAATAATATAATTGGTCCGCTTTAAATAATGGACTGAGTTGATATCTGAAAATATACAGAAAATCTTATATTGATATTAAATCATTCATTCCAACCAGTTATACTTCTAATGGTAATATTAGGGTGATATTTCATCATGAAGAGTGTGTGAGTTTTGCTTCAAAAGTGATTATGGAAATCGAATATAATGTGTTTAGAAAGAAGTCTCAGGAAAAGTCTTGTCAAAAAACATGGAGGAATACATGTGTTCTGAAGAATGAAGTTATTAAAAGTGAAACAAATGCCTATAAATTTGCTAACTTGTGTATGAAATATATATCTTATGATGTGCATAAACTGAAGAAATAGTAATGTACAAGTGTTGACTAAAAATGAACATCAAAATACACATCACGTTCCATAAATATCTACTTGCATTGGTGTTAAACTGGGTCAGTTACTGTAGAAATATTAGGATTCGTATGCACCATTCACAGAAGTTAGTTTTTAGTTCTAGGAAACAAATATGTATTTTAGGTGGATGAATATTTCTGAGAATAATCTCTTGAATATTTGATTATAAATCCACATACATGAATACGAATGAATTTAGGGAGTGTACATTAAGACCCATATATTTAATATTATGAAAAACTTGGAGAGTGTATACACACACACACACACACACACACACACACACACACAGACATTAAAAAGTAGCAATATATATGGAAATCGAAATTCATCATGAAATGTATATCATCCACTGATCCAAAAATATTCATTATACTGAACATGATTTTATTTATCATGTTGTTCATCTATGAAGCTCACCCATAGGTTGAATTTTCAGTTCCAATTGTGTTTAGGTGGAGTGATCTCTTCTCCCAATTTGTATCTGCAAAGTCAGCCACCTCACAAGAATGTACATGTGATAACAGGTACGATTCAATACGTGCATATGAAATTACATGTGCTGAATTGGCTACAGAGAAATGCAGAAAGGAATTCATCTGTTTGTTAACTTTAAAAACACATGGAGAACTATTTCAACAAAATATTGACTAGATTTATAAGTCCTACCCTGTATAATGCAAAAGGCAAGTCCAGCAATACACTATGCCTCATCTAAACTGCTTGTATTTCTATTCAGTTTGGGTTATTTTTCTCCATCATATTAGAATTAGTAGTCAGAGTCTAGTAGGGTATGGGTTAGTGTCAGGCATTCAGCATTTTGAATGGAAAATAGGAAAATGAATCCAATGTCTATGTAAATATGTGCTTCACAAAAATCTTCGCACTCTAATCCAGAACAATGCCTTGACTTTACCTTCACCCCAAGTAAAACACAATTAGAGTGGAAGAGTTAGAAAATCTGTGAATACATATCTGGAATGTAATATGCTCAAGAGTTCACAACCTTGAAGGTGGCAGAGGAGTTTCCAAAAGTAAGGGACAGGTAAATACTCCACAAAAATGGAGCTCTGCTGGACTAAAGACTTCTGGTGAAACTGCCTCTGAGTTTGGGCACTTGAAATATTTGTTGTTGTCAGGAGTTTTAGCTTTTTTTGTAGAGAGACCATCAAAGCTAGGTATGTATCTAAGTGACCTGGAGGACATGGTTTCTTATTTTCTAATGAACATGAGGCAGCAGTGCTGAATTCTCTCTTTGTAGGTAAACTGTGGCCACTGGGGGGAAAATCTTTCCGTGTGGACTGTAAAGCCATCCGGCAATCCTCCACTTGTCGGTGTGTTTCTTGCTGCTGCAATGTGAGTTTGGTATTTGCTTCACAAAATACAAGGAGTTCAACTGGGACACAGTGCTAAAGGGAGTTCTGTCACGTGTGGTGTGTCAGGGTCTGCAGGATAATGCACCAACCAGGCTTCAATCCCATCCTTGACCATAGCAATCTGATTCTGAACATTGCCCTGAAAACTCTCCATATAACAAGATGCCTTTACATAGAAGGGTCTGCTGGGTGCACCATGTCAGTCACAAGCCATTTGGAAGCCAATGGCAGATCCACATGGCCCCACCACAGATATTTTATCACACACCTGCACACGACTTTTCTAGGCCCACTTCACATCAGGCTCCAGCTTACTGGCATCTCTGTTCTACACGATTTTCATGGTCATGGGAATTTCAAAAATTTCATGGTATTTATCTAGCCATTTTTCAAGAATGATGTTGGAGGCACTGTGTGTTTAACTTCATTCAGGAACAATTAAATGGTGAGGAAGCTCATTTCAATGAAAGCTCTGGAGAAATCTCACAGGCAAGGCTTCCAAAGAGTGGCCAAAATTTCACAGGAAGCCAGGGCTATTGCTGTCTACAATGTGAGGTCCATTTGTGTTTTGACTCTCAAATATGGCTGCCATGTCTTTCAGAATAAAACCATGTGATATCCTGGCTGAGATTCCCAGTGCTCTGTGGAAAGCAAACCTGGGCCTAGATCTCGGTTTCCAAGGGCGACTCTCATGCGTGACCAACTGAAATCCCAACATATTTCATGATAACACTTCTCTAAGTCAGTTCCAGAACTCAGTCTTTAAGGGGAATCACACCAGAGTTCAGCCCAGGTGTACCCAGTCATATCTTCCAACTACCACACAAATGACCACAATTAAAACCAAAACACTCCCACATGGTCCTCATCTTCTTCCATATATACACTCTCATACTAAGTTCTGTCTGGAGGTTTACATGAGTGGCGAAGTCCAAGACAGTGTCCAAAATAAGCTCTCTTGCCCCTCATTGCCTAAAGTCATGGTGGCCTGGACACCCTTCCTGTGAACCAGGTGTGATCAAATAGGCCTGCCCTTAATACACCTCTGCTTCTGCAATTTGAGGCCTACTGACTGTCAGGTATAGATATTTTTATGTGAATTGGAGTCATGAGAAAACCAAAGAACCTATGTGCTAGACTCTCCAGGGCTTTGAAGAACTCATTTGACACAAAGGATGCGTATTCTCACTTGATGGAGGTCAGTAGCCTTACAGAGGAAGGCAAGAGACTTCATCCACAGGGACTGCTCATTTGGCCATTTTGGGTATGGATTCACACACGGAATGATCCATCAGGTGATGAGAATCTAAGCCACAGCCTCACACAGGTCCAAGAGGCTGATTCAGACACATTATCAGGATCAATCACCTGTTTTTTTCCTCTGTCTAACTAGCTAGAGAGACCTTCTCTTTTAATTGAATTTTTATCTCTGTCTGACTAGCTTGAGAGACCTTCTCTTTTACTTGAATATTTCTACTATAACTATAATACAACCCAAGAAGATATCACCAAACAAAACTGAACCAGAATGAAACAAAAGTGGAACAACAGAAAATCATTATAATAGCTTTTCTATCCTCCTGAAATGTCCATCTCTTTTTTCTCTCAATCAGTTCCTCAGATGTGAGTGGTTTTTCTTCCATCTTACCCATCTCCAGGGACAGGCAACTTAAAACAAAAGTGAAGCAAAACAAAAGAGGAATTTTAAAATGGCTTCCGATCCTCTCGCCCTGTCTTCAGAGGTGAGCAGTTTACCTTATCACTTACCCTCACTCATTCCCCTTGCGGCCCTCCAAATGCCACAGTCTGGCTGGGCAAAATTCAGGAGCCACTTGACAAAAGAAACGAACTTTATTTTAAGAACCACACATGCCAAACAAAACAGCTCCTGAGGAAAACCTTCAGAACCCAACTGCCATCACCGGCTTCCCACAAGCCAGCAGTGACCTACCTCACTTACTTGGTGATGGAACTCTCTGAACTGGAAGCCCGGGACACAGAGCCAGTCCCAGTCTCAGTCCCAGTGGGCTCATTGTTTGGATTTACTAAGGACAGTGTCAGTCTTTCTTGGTACATACTGATGTGAGGATGGCCAAATGCCAGGAGAGCTCTGAAGTGGAGCCTTTCCTGAGAAAGCAGGAAATAGCTGGCTCCTGAAAACTTCACAGAGTTGGCCAAGGAGACCAGATCTGAGACAGTACCGGCCATTTCGTGGGAAAATATTATGGCGCACCAGTCAGAGGAAACTATGGATAGTCACAGGCCTACTTTGGGGAAGGAGGTGACTTGTGGGTATGGGTATGAGTTTGTGGTTTTGTATCATGTTCTGACAATAGGTAGGAAAAGCAGAATGTTTGGTTTGGGGTGAACTGTGTCTAGTAAGTCCTTTGGCAAGGCAACTGTTTCTATGTCTGTGTATCTCTCTGTGTCCGTGCTTGTAGACCATAGAAGGTGAATTAAAAATTATAGCCAGTTCTCCAAAGGGTATATCTGTAATTTCACCAAGAGACAGAATAGCACAGTTACTAATAATACCAAGCCTACATGATAAATTTTTCAGTCATGCTGTAGAAAGAGGTTCCAAGGGATTAGGCTCCACACATGTAGATTGGGCTATGTTTCTTTAAATTTAGATTCTCGCCCCATGCTAAAACTAAATATTCAAGGACATGAATTTAATGGGCTATTGGATACAGATGCAGAACTTAGCATCATCTCTCATCAAGAACTTAGCATCATCTCTCGTCAAAACATTGGCCATTACAACAAAACACTCAAATGCTTCAAGGCCTAGGATTGGTGACTAATCCCCATAGAAGAGCAATGGTATTAGATTGGAAGGATCCTGAAGGATGTGAAGGAACTAAACAGCCATATGTATGGATCATCTTCCCTTAAATTTATGGGGATGAGATGCCCTAGATCGATTAAGTTTGACATTAACAAATAACATCAATCAAAATGTACCCACAATTATGGTTAGACAAGGTTTTAGGAAAGGAAAAAGATTAGAAAAACAAGAACAAGGTATAGCAGCCCCAATACAAATAGATCAAAGAACAGACAGACATGGGTTGGATTTTAAGAAAGGGCCACTAAGACAATAAAAACTACTTGGAAATCAGAAATACCAGTATGGGTTCCTCAGTGGCCCCTGACTAAAGAAAAGGTACAAGCAACCCATGACCTGGTAAAACAACAATTAGCGGAAGGACATATACAACCGTCTGTATCTCCCCATAATACTCCCATTTTTGTCATTAAAAAGAAATCTGGTAAATGGAGATTATTGCAAGATATAAGAGCCATTAATAATGAGACGGTTATTATGCGACCTGCTCATTTGGGAATTCCTCAATGTTCTGCTTTGCCAAAAACCTGGTATGTTTTAATTATAGATATTAAAGATTGTTTTTATTCAATTGCAATTCATCCTGAGGATAGTCCATGGTTTGCATTTACTATCCCTGCACTGAATCATGAAGGTCCTGATCAGAGATCCAAATGGAAAGTACTCCCTCAAGGGATGGCTAACAGTCCAACTATGTGTCAAATTTATGTTAACAAATTAATCCAGCCACTTAGAAATCAAAATCCTGAACTACAAATATTTCACTATATGGATGGTGTATTATTAGCACAGAAAGCTAAAAACGCATTGCTAGAATGTTATGCCACACTTACAAACTTATTAAAAAATTATAAACTAGAGATAGCAATAGATAAAGTACAATTAAATTTTTCAATTAATTATTTAGAAGTTCTTTTATCCTCAATCATGGTCCATCCACCAAAAATTCAAATACGAATAGATCAACTCAAATCACTTAATGACTTTCAAAAGTTATTAGGAGACATAAATTGGATAAGGCCTTATCTAGGTATACCAACAGGAGAGTTTGAACCTTTATTTGATATCCTAAAAGGTCTATCAGATCCAAATGCACCCCGAATGTTAACACCTGAAGCAAGAAAGGCATTAAAAATCATTGAAAAATGTATGGAAAATATTCATTTGGATAGAATTGATTTAAGAATGCCTTTATTATTTATTGTACTACCACCAAAAAAATACTCCTACAGAAGTATTATTGGCAAGAAGGTCCATTATTATGAATACATTTATCTTGTTCTCCTAACACTATTCTTATTAGGTATACTGAGGCTTTAGGACAATTAATACTCAAAGGAATAAAAGCAGCAAAGGGACTGATTGGAATGTCTTCCAATAAGATTATTACTCCATATACTATGAATCAAATTGATGAGTTAGATAATTAGTTAAATACTTGGGCAATAATCATGTGCAAATCTAATGTTTCATTTGATAACCACTTACCATCTAATCCTTTATTGTCTTTTTGGTCATCACATCATGTAATTTTTCCAAAAATGAGAAGAAAAACACCTATTATAAATGCTACAAATATATTCACTGATGGGTCAAATAATGGTACAGCAGTAATAGTTACACCTGATCAAACTTTTACATTTTTAGTATGAAAACAATTAGCTCAAAATGTAGAGCTTAATGCAGTATTACAAGCTTTTGTGATGCTTAAAGCATCTGTAATTAATTTATTTTCCGATAATCAGTATATAGTTATTGCTATAGTATCACTTGAAGATGGTGGAAGGATTTCCCCTTCCTCTACTCTTTTCTCTTTGCTTTCCACTATACAAAGTCTAATCTGGGACAGGAAAGATCCGTTCTTTATAGGACATTTCAGGACACATACAGGAATGCCTGGAGCCCTTAGTTTGGGCAATTATTTAGTAGATAAAACAACACATGACATATATACATATTTTCTCTACACTAGAAGAAGCTATAAATTTTTATAAAAAGTTCCATGTCAATGCTAATACTTTACAAAAGCATTTCAAAATAACTAAGGAACAAGCTAGACAAATAATAAAACAATGTCAAAATTGTGTGACCTTTTTACCACAAGTTAATCTTGGAGTCAATCCTAGAGGATTGATACCTAACCATATTTGGCAGATGAACGTCACAAACTTGCCAGAATTTGGAAAATTAAAATATTTGCATGTTACAGTTGATACTTCTTCTGGATTTTTGATGGTCTCCCTTCTTGCTGGAGAAAAAAACTAAAGATGTTATAGCTCATTGCTTACAAAATTTTGCCACTGTGGGCGTTCCAAAAGAGTTAAAAACAGATAATGCCCCTCTTTATATTTCTACCTCTTTTAAACAATTTTGCTCATCATTTGGCATTACTCATATAAGAGGAATCCCATACAATCCACAGGGACAAGGCATAGTTGAAAGATCACATCAAACTATTAAAACATACATATTAAAGCTAAAAGAAGGAATTGGGAAGGGGTATATATTCCCCAAAGATAAACTTAAAATAACCCTTTTACTCTAAACTTTTTAAATTTGGGTTCATCAGGGCTTAGTGCTGCAGAAAGACATATATGTCCAAATAATGTACATAAGCCCAAGGTACTTTGGAAGGATATTCTAACAGAACAATGGAAAGGTCCTGACCCAGTAATTGTCTGGAGTCCGGGGTCTGTTTTTGTGTTTCTACAGGGAGAAGAGTAGCCAATTTGGATTCCAGAGAGATTAACTAAAGAGATTTCTACAGACCAAAAATAAGATGATTTGGCTCAAATCAATAAGAGCTGATATCCAGAACTCCAGTTTGGCTGTTCTTACATCTGTGACAGAACCAGAATTTTTTTTCAACATCTATTTTATTATTGCCCTTTCTCATATCATGAAGTTTTATTTTGTTTTTTTTTTTAGCTCATACAGACCTAGGTTAATGTTTTGCTGATCAGTTCTATTTTTGGACAATAGAGTTTTTAGACATTGCAATGGAGATTTCACCTGTAAAAAGTCATAAGGCCTTTAATATTATGTCATGTGTTGTATGTATTATATTATGTGTGCACACTTGTGTTTTGTGTTATATGTTTGATTTCAGCATCTTTTCTGTGTTGACTATATTCTTTTCAAGTTGATATACTTTGTCTTCATTATCTGATGTTCTGACTTCTACTTGATCTAGTCTGTTTGTAATATTCTCATTAGCACTTTTAATCTGATTTATGGTTTCTTGCATTTCTATGATTACAACTTGATTATTTTTAACACCTCTATCTCCTGATAAAGCTCATTCTTTGTGGATTTAATTTGTGTGGTTAGTTCCTCTTCAAAATATACTTTCAATGCTTGGATTTGCTGTCTCATGTCTTCTCTAATATTCCGTTCCATCTGAATTAGGAATGCCTTGATTTCTTTCCCTGTCCATATTTCTGATTCTTCTAGGTCCTCCTGTATATTTAGATTGTACTGCATTGTTCGTAACCCTTTTTTCCCTTGTTTTTTCATATTGTTCACGTTGCTTTCCAGCTCTGTTTGACTGCTTTGTAACTGCTTTCTCCTATACATATGTTTTGGCTTTGTATATCTCTGTTGTCTCTCTTTTGTGGTGGGAGATTATGCCTAGAAATTTTGGGCTTTGTTGTACTTTAAAGCTGATTCATTCAATTCATATAAGGCTTCTAGGTTCTGTATGCATACAATGATTTGCTGTTTGTTCTTAGGACTATATGTTTAGGTTGGGTGCTCTGGTGGTACAATGGTTAGTATGACTTGGCTACTTTAGAAGATTGCTCCACTGAAGGTGGATACTACCAGGCAATTGGATCAGGGTGTTGGTAGTAGCTAGGTATTTAGGAGTCTTATAGACAGCCTCGAGACATTCACCTATTTGCATTTAGACAATTACACACAATGGAAGATGTAATGCTTGGGATGAGAGTTGGGCGGTAGGAGAATGAAGGTGCTCTTAAAAAGAAAAAATGATAGAGGGAGAGATAGATTAGAGGGGAATGAAAAGAACAATAAAACTTGAAATGGGATAGAAAGAGAGAAGGAAAAGGGGCGAAAGGAACAGGGAGAGAAGAAGGAGAGAAAAAAATATCAACAACAGCAACAACAACAACAACAAAAAAAAATTAAAGTCTTAGAGATCCACCTTCTTCTCTTCCAGTAGGCAGAGCTGTGCCTTCCAAGCGGAGTGTCTGCTCTCTACCTGCCGAGAGCTATCCCTGTACTGCGTCTTCTGGGGGTTTCTCAGACTTGTCAGTCCAGAGCCATTTCACTTCTCCAGCTCTTAACCCCCTTCCTCCTGTCAGCCTGCCAGCCAGGTCCTGTTTCCCAGAAGTGATTCTCCAGAGATCTAGTTACACTTGCAGCCCCACCGAGTGTCCCTTTTAAGCCCCAGTGCTGTGGTAAACTGGCGGCTAAGACCTTAGGGGTCACCGCTGGTGATATGGGGGCCTTGGGGTCTGGGCTCCCCTCTGCTTCCCTACGGACATGACCCCTGAGAAGTCAATGAAGTTTCCTGGCTGCTTGTATCAGTATGGGGAGTCACGCACCTGCTAAAGTGGATTCTGCTGGGAAGGAATTTCGCCAGCCAAACTCCGATGACGTCAACTCTCTGCTATGGCGGGCCCCAGGCTTCTTGCCGGATTGACCGAGGGGAGGGGTGGGACTGGCCCGGCCCGGTTCGCCTCAGCTCCTGGCGCGTGGAGGCTTGGCTAAAGACTTCTTCCTGCCAAGCTGTGTCTCAGCGTCTAGCAGGACCCAGTCACTTTGGCTGCGGGCGGGTGGATGGATCTGCAGCTGTGCCCGCGGTGCGCGGACTGTGGCTGGTGAATCTCGAACTCCGCGTCTAGTGGCAGGGTCCCGCTCGTCCGGGTCACACAGACGCTTCAAAAAAATTCTAGTAGCTCCCGGGCAGTCTCCCTTCAGTGGAATTTTGCTAGGAGAATCTCCGTTGGTAGAATCCAAGAGTTATCCTTGCGACTTTATGACCCCATCACTGTTAGTGCATTAAAAGCGCAGCCTCTCTGCCCGCCGCCATGTTGGATCCACCTTTTCTTTGCATTATATTTAATAATTCTCTTCGAGACAATGTAAATTGTTAAGAAAATTGTTTTCTTTTAGTGCCTTTTGGAATGTTACATAATTCTTTCTTTAGGCATTGTTGCCAGAATTTCTAACTTCATCCCAGTGCATGTGAAGACAAAGATAAAACCAATCTACAGCTTCTGCAATAGCCTTCACTGAACTGCTTGCAGAACTTGCCTGGACTATGTATCACTTGTATGCATTGTGAACTCACCTGCATGCATTGTGAACTATTAGTTGGTGCAGCGACTTGTGGTAGTGTTGGGGTATTTCTCTGATGATGTCATCGGTGGTACAATTTTTTCAAAAAGAGCCATCAATTGCCTTGGTGTATCTTCCTCCCTTCTGCTTGTCATGGTCGTTCAGCTAATATTTGGGTGCCAACAGAGATGAGGCAAAGAACCTCACCCGCCCCTGGTACAAAGACCTCTCCACAGGTGTGGATGTATACTGGACCTGTAGTCAGTGATGGGTAAGATCCAATTACAATGGTACCAATCTAAGACAGGAGGCTGACACCTTGAGGTCAGCTCATTTGATAATGGGTAAGAACCATATGTACTATTGGACAACCTAAGGCAGGCACGGTCCCTAAGCCACATGCTTGTTGTTTAAACAGAGAGGGTTAGATGTTGAGAGCCACAGCCCAAGGGGCCAAAGCAAACTTTCAGACTGCCAGCTGATGGTTGGCTCACAGCGGCCCCAGCAACATCTAGCTGATTGGCTCCTCTGCGGTGATGCCCATTGGGCTGTTTCCCCACCCTTTCAAATTATGGAGCTGCTTCTTGGGGGACTTTTTTGGCTCTGCTCAAACAACCCAGCCAATAGACCTCAAGAGCAGGAGGAGTGAGGAGGATGAGAGCTTGTGGGAAGCCGGTGGTGGCAGTTGTGCTCTGAGTGTTTTTCCCGAGGAGCTATTTTTTGGCGTGTGTGGTTCTAAAAATAAAGTTAGCTTTTGACAAGTGGCTCCTGAATTGTGCCCAGCCAGACTGTGGCAATCCTAAATTGATGGAGCAAAATAACCAAAACAGAATAGAAATACAAGCAGTTCAGAGGAGGCATGGTGTATAGCTGGACTTACCTTTTGTATGATAAAGGGTAGGTGTTATAAATCAAGTCAATATTAAATTGAAGTAGTTCTCCGTGTGTTTTAAAGATAACAAATACGTGAATTCCTGTCGCCCTTTATCTGTATCCTATTCAGCACATGTATTTTTGTATGCACATATAGAATCCTACCTGGTAACACATGTACACTTTTGTGAGGTGGCAGACTTGGCAGATACAAATTGTCAAAAGAGATCACTCCTCCTGAACGTTGTTGGAACTGAAAATTAAAACTATGGGTGAGCTTCCTAGTTGAACAAGATAATACATAAATCCATGTTCAGTAAAATGAATATTTTTGGATCTGTGAATGATATATATTTCATGATAAATTTCGATTCGCATATATATTGCTACCTTTTAATGTCTGTGCGTGTGCGTGTGTGTGTGTGTGTGTGTGTGTGTGTGTGTGTGTGTATATACACACACACTCTCCAGATTTTTCAGAATATAAAATATATGTGTCTTATTATACAATCCCTAAATGCATTCATATTCATGTATGTGGATTTATAATCAAATGTTCACAAAATTATTCTCAGAAATATTCATCCACCTCAAATACATATTGTTTCCTAGTACTGAAATCTAAATTCAGTGAATGGTGCATAGAAGTCCTAATTTTTCTACAGTAACTGACCCACTTTAACATCAATGCAAGTAGATTACTATGGTACATGATGTGTATTATGACGTTCATTTTTATTCAACAATGTTACATGACTATTTCTTCAGTTTATGCACATCATAGGATAAATATTTCGTTCACAAGTTTGCAAATTTATAGGCATTTGTTTCACTTTCTATCACTTCCTGCTTCAGTACACATGTATTCCTCCATGTTTTTTGACTGGTCTTTTCATGAGAATACTTTTCATTTTAGATTTCAATAATCATGTTGAAGCAAACCTCACACACTCTTCATGACAAATCATAACCCTAATATTACCATTAGATCTATAAATGGTTGTAATGAATGTATGTATATCAATATAAGATTTCCTGTATATTTTAAGATATCAATTCAATCCATAATTTAAAGTTGGAACCAGTTATATTATTTATTCACAGTATTGTCTATTCATTCATTTTATCAATATTTGTAGACACAGTGTAGACCTATTTGTACACCCAATACTAATTTATACATCTTCAAAATATTGACCACATAATTGGTGGAAGAAATACTCATGTCACCTGATCTACATATACACTTTATCACAGTAATATTCTGGACACAAAATGCAAAGTTCACACTTATGATTGTACCAAAGCCTAAATGGAAAGTGAGCATGGATTACTAAAAACATCCAAGTCCAGATTGCCTAATGCTCTCAAATGTCAATCCTATTGTTGCTAAATATTTGTTTCTTTCTAAAATTGTATATTCAACATCTACCATGCTGAAAATGTCTAATCCTATCACTCAATTTATACTTTGCTTGATTTCTTCCTGTCTCTATTGATATCTGCTTCCCTATATATTTTCCCCAGTTAATCATTGTAACTGACTCATCACATGTGCTGACATTTACATTCATTCTCTACCAGAAACCCTATTGCTAAAGAACTTTTGGAGCAAATCCTATACTCACTCTTCTTCCTAAACCTACTGACTATCTTTCCAATCCTACCAACTACCCTTTTTAAGTGGATGTTTTCTTCTACATTTGATCATCCAATTTACAAGGTCCTATGCCATTTTTTATCGATTTATCTGAGACATCTGTGCAGAAGGTATTTCAAAGCTAAGTATCCCAATCATGGACCCAATGCTCTTCTGGGCTTCAAATCTTACCTAGACTTCTGTATTCATACTTATATTTCACCTATATATTCTTGTAAATATCACAGGTTCCCATTGCCATTATTCATCATGCAGAATGATTCCTAACCCAAATCAAACCTGTTATTACCCTAACCATACACTGTTCCCTCAATCTAACTTTACAGAAAAGCAGGGACAGAGTGGGTCTTACAATCAGGAGTGTAGGGGATCTTCCACCTGCTGAGAACCTCAAAGGTCAATACAGAAATAATCCATGGAGAAGATGTAGGCAGCAATGAAGGACCTGAGGGAGGAAAAGTCAACTTCCATCGTAAACAACCTGGTCAGGGTGAAGGGATGTGTCTGAATCAGCCTCTCTCTTCTTAATGTAGAGAAGATGGACAAAACCAAGCCTGTGTGGAGAGCTGTTCCCAGGTGCCTATGGTTGATATATCATTCTAACTTGTGAAAATGTCACAGGAAGTAGGTGCACCCTCCATCTCATGGGACCCTTGGAAGCAACTGTTAGGACAAAGTGTTTGCCAAGGCAGTGACTTCATTCACTTCCTGAAGGAAGTTACCTCACATAACTTCCTTGGTAATGGAACTCTCTAAACTTGGGATTCAGGAAGCCAGGAGACCACAGCCAGTTCCAGTCCCAGTTCCAGTGGTCTCACTTGTTTGGGTAAACCAAGGACAGAGTCAGTCTTTCTTGGTTCCTAGTTATGTGAGGATGGCCAAATGCCAGGAAAGCTAAGAAGAGGGGCCTTTCCTGAGAAAGCAGGCAGTGGATCACCAGTGACTTCTGACAACTTCACAGAGTTGGCCAAGGAGACCAGAACTGAGACAGCACAGTGCATTTCGTGGAAATATAGTATATCCCACCCATCATAGGACACTCCGGATAGTCACAGACCTACTTTGGGGAAGGTGCTGCCTTTTTGAGTGTGGGTGTGAGTTTGAGAATATGTAGGAAAGGCGACTTGTTTGGTTTGGAGAGGACTTTATCTAGTATGTCCTCTGACAAGGTGAGTGTTTCTATTACTGTGTATCCCACTCTGTTTGTGGTCTTGGTATTAGAAAAAGAATGCATCATGGATGTGTTCTGTCTAGTAGAAAGCTTCCCAGCATTCATACTGCCAATTTATGAATGGATTGCGGCTAGCCTTATCAATGGGCAAAACCTACTATCTTTCTAAGTTCTTGTTTTCTTCCTGAATTCTGGACACTCTCCAGAATAGGCTCACAGTTTTGTGTCCAAGCTATGTGGCACCTCCAAGCTCTGTCACATGGCCATGTACTGGAGAGCTGAAGGGAAGGGGAGCATGTCAGAAAACTCAGATATCATTGTGACCAGGAAAGTATCAGTGGAGAAACCCTGCTTTGGGTCATTTGCTTACCTATTTTTCTGTTGCCCTAAATGTAAGGAAAGTCTTTGGCTCAGGCCACCTTTTTGTGAAGCCTGAAGAAAACAGTATTCAAATGGAAATGAGTGGGCATCACCTGTGGCTCTTTGCTTAATTTCTTTGGAAATGGATGTGTCTGAATCAGCCTCTTGGCTCTCGGTGAAGCTGGGGCTTAGATTGTCAGCACCTGATGGATCTAAAGAAAGATCCCATGTGTGCATCCATAACCAAAATTCAAAAAGATCAGTCATTGTGGATGAAGTCTCTCACCTTCCTCTGTTAGGTTCCTGACCTCCATCAAGTGTGATTATGGACCCTTGGGTAAAATGAGTTCTTCAAAGCCCTGCAGATGTGCTAGTGTTTTCTCATGACTACAAACCACATAAAGAATCTATACCTGACAGTCAGTAGGCCTCAAATAGTAGAAGCAGAGCAGTATTAATGGCAGGCCTATTTGATCACTCCTGGTTGACAGGAAGAGTGTCCAGGCCACACTTACTTTAGGCAAATGAGGGACAAGGAAGCTTATATTGCACACTGTCTTGAGCTGCGCCACTTATGGAAACCTCTTGCCAGAAGTTATGATGAATGTCTATATGGAAGAAAATGAGGGCCATGTGGGAGTGTTTTGGTTATAATTGTGGTCATTTTTGTGGCAGTTGGAAGAGATGACTCGGTCCACCAGGGCTTCACTCTTGGGTGATTCCCCTTATAGACTGAGTTCTGGAACTGACCTCAGAGTAGTATTGCCATGAATTGAGTTGGGATTTTAGGAGGCCACGCATGAGATTCACGCTTGGAATCTGAAATCTAGTCCCAGGTTGGTTTTCCACAGAGCACTGGGAATCTCAGCCAGGATATCACATGATTTTATTATGAAAAACATGGCAGCCATAGTTGAGAGTCAAAACACACATGGACCTCACATTGTACAGTTCAATGGGCCTGGCTTCATGTGACCTTTTGGCCACTCTTTGGGAAGCCTTTCCTGTGAGTGTTGTCCAGAGAATTCATTGAAATGAACTTCCTCACCATTTAGTGGTTCCTGAATGAATTGAAACCCACAGTGCCTCCAACTTCATCCTTGAAAAATGGCTAGATGAATACCATCAAATTTTTGAAATTCCCATGACCAGGTGGCACTGGAGAAACTTTGGATGTCCTGTTGCTGATCATGAGTATACAATACAGTGCCTTGATTGACTGGGTTTCATGAAAATGTTGAAGAACAGTGATGCCAGTAAGTTGGAGCCTCCTGAGTAGTGGGCTTAGAGTAGTGGTGTGCAGGTGTGTGATAAAACATCTGTGGTGGAGTCATGTGGACCTGCCATTGGCTTCCAAATAGCTTGTGACTGACATAGTGTAGCCAGCAAACCCTTATATGTAAATGCATCTTGTTATCTGGAGAGTTTTCAGGGCAATGTTCAGAATCAGGTTGCTATGGTCAAGGGGGCAAGCTATGTGGGATAGAGGCCTGGTTGGTGCATTCTCTTGCAGACCCTGACACACCACACATGACAGAACTCCCTCTAGCACTGTTTCCCAGTTGAAATCTTTGTATTTCACGAAGCAAATACCAAACGCCCAGTGCAGCAGCAAGAAACACCACGAAAATTGGAGGATGACCAAATGGTTTCAGAGTCCTCACAGGGAGACACATAGCCCCCAGTGGCCACAGTTTACCTACAAAGAGAGAATTCAGCACTGCTGTCTCATGTTCATTGGAAAATAAGAAACAAGATCCTTCAGGTCACATAGATGCAGATCCAGCTTTAATTGTCTCACCACAAATGAAGATTAAGCTCCTGACAACAACATATATTTCAAGTTCCCAACCTCAGAGGCAGTTTCTCAAGAAGTCTTTAGGCCAGCAAAGCTCCATTTTTGTGGAGGGTTTACCCTGTTCGTTACTTTTGTAAACTCATCTACCACCTCCAAGTTTGTGAACAACTGAGCATATTGCATTCCATATATATATATGTATATATATATATATATATATATATATATATATATATATATATATATATATATATACAGATTTTCGAACTCTTCTCCTGTAATTGTGTCTTACTTGGGGCAAAGGTAATGTCAAGGCATTGTTCTGGATAAGAGTGGGAAGATTTTTCATAGCACATAATTACATACACATTGGATACCTTTTCCAATTTTCCATTCGAAATACTGAATCCCTGACACTAACCCATAGCCTACTAGACTCTGACTACTTATCCTAATATGATGGAGAATAATAATCCAAACAGAATAGAAATACAAGCAGTTCAGAGGAGGCATGGTGTATAGTTGAATTTGCCTTTTGCATTATGTAGTGTAGGAGTTATAAATCTAGTCAACTTTTGTTGAAATTGTTCTCCATGTGTTTTTAAAGTTAACAAATATGTGAATTCCTGTCTCCCTTTCCCTGTAGCCTATTTGCACATGTATTTTTATATGCACATATAGAATCCTACAAGGTACAACACGTACATTCTTGTGAAGTGGTTGACTTGGCAGATACACATTGTGAGAAGAGATCACTTCTCCTAAATGCTGTTGGAAGATAAAATTCGAACTCTCTGTGAGCTTCCTAGTTTAACAACATTATACATAAATCCATGTTCAGTAAAATGAATATTTTTGAAACTGTGGATGATATATATTTCATGGTGAATTTCAATTGGCATATATATTGCTACTTTTTAATGTCTGTGTGCATGTGTGTGTGTGTATATATATATATATATATATATATATATATATATATATATATACAAACTTTCCAGATTTTTCAAAATATGAAATACATGTGTCTTATTATACATTTCCTAAATTCATTCATATTCATATATGTGAATTTATAATCAACTTTTCACAAGATTATCGTCAGAAATATTCATCCACCTGAAATACGTATTTGTTTCCTAGTACTGAAAACTATCTTCAGTGAATGGTGCCTACAAATCCTAAAATTAATACAGTAACTGACCCAGGTTAACATCAATGCAAATTGATTCCTATGGGACATGATGCGTATTTTGACGTTCATTTTTATTCAAAACTGGTACATTACTATTTCTTCAGTTTATGCACATAATAGGATATATATTTCATCCACAAGTTCGCTAATTTAGAGGCATTTGTTTCACTTTCAATCACTTCCTGCTTCAGAACACATGTATTTTTTCATGGTTCTTGACTGGTCTTTTCATGAGACTTCTTTCCAAACACATTATTTTTGATTTCCATAATCACTTTTGAAGCAAAACTCACACACTTTTCATGATAAACCATAACCTTAATTTTACCATTAGATGTATAACTAGTTGGAATGAATGTATGTATATCAATATAAGATTTCTTATATATTTTAAGATATGAATCCAATGCATTATATAAAGTGGAACCAGTTATATTATTTATTAACAGTATGGTCTATTCATGCATTAGCTCTATATTCATAGACACAAGGTACACGTCTTTGTACCCCCAATACTAACTTATTAATCTTCAAAATATTGCTCCCAGAAATGATGGAAAAATTACTCATGTCACCTGATCTACATATACATTTTATCACAGTAATATTCTGGACACAAAATGCAAGGTTCACACTTATTATTGTACCAAAGCCTAAATTGAAAATGAACATGGATTACTAAACACAGCCATGTCCAGGTTGCCTAATGCTCTCAAATATCAATCCAATTAGTGACTACATATTGGTTTCTCCTAAGATCATATATTCAAATTCAACCATATTGAAAATGTCTAATCCTATCACCCACTTTATACTTTGCCTTATTTCATAATATCTCTATTGATATCTGTTTTCCTACATATTTTCTCCGGTTCACTATTTTGACTGACTCTTCACATGGGCTAACATTTACATTCACACTCTAAACAAAACCCTATTGATAAAGAATATTTTTTTTCCAAAACCTATACTCACTCTTCTTCCTAAACCTAACAACTATCTTCCTAATCCTACCGACTATCCCTTTTTGACTGAATGTTCTTTTCTACACCCAATCATCAAAGTAAACTTTGGGCGAGCTTCGGAGGAAGAGACCACCAAAAGACTATCTCATGCAACAGCAAAGGGTTTATAGGGGGTCAGCATGCAGGGGGTCCGAGCTCACTTGAATAGAGCAGAGAGCCCTGAGAAGAGCTTAAGCAGAGCTTATATACTTTCTTTGGGGAGGGCAGGGAGCGAAGTTTATTGATGGGTGAGGGAGAGTGGGCGGTTTGCATTCAACCGGGTGAGGGAGTACATTCTGCAGTTTGGCATTTGGGGACAGGACATTCTGGGAACAAGATTAGCAAACAGTTCTCAAGATTTCAACAGTGTTTTGTTAAGCATACAGAAAAAAAAAAGTGACAAGTACATATTTTATTAATCTTTCATTCCCCACTTCTTCTTCTAGCTACTTTTAATCATAAAAGTGATCATTGGGGGGTGTCACATTCTATGTCTGCTAGTGGGGTATTACCATAAGTTTAACTTGTCCAATTTGAGCTTAGAGAAAAGAAATTACACGGTTGAGCAAACAGGGTTTTATAGTTAGCAATAATATGGAGATTATTATCGGACAGGCCAGGGTTGATAAAAAAGTAGTCAAACAGGGGGACTAGGTGAACCAAGTCTCAAACCACTTTTTTTGGTCCTCTCACTCTCTCATTGACGCTCTTCAAGGTGTCTTTTTAATTTAATCATTTTTTTTTTTACAACTACATTATGCTCGGAATAAACACAAAATTCTTCCCAGGAAGTGACAAATACCTATTTTATTAACCTTTCACTTCCGACTATCCCTTTTTGACTGGATGTTCTCTTCGACATTCAATCATCGAAGGTACAAGGTCCTATGCCATTGTATATTGATTAATCTGACACATCTGTGCACAACCTAATTCAAAGCTAAGTATTCCAATCAAGGGCCCAATGCTCTTTTGGGCTTCAAATCTTACCTAGATTTCTGTTTTCATACATATATTTCACCTATATATTCTCATACATATCGCAGGTTCCCAATACCATTATTCATCCAGCAGAATGATTCCTAACCCAAATCACACATGTTATTAACCCTAACCATACACTGTTCCCTCAATCTAACATTACAGAACAGCAGGGACAGAGTTGGTCTTACAATACAGGAATGTAGTGGATCTTCCACCTGCTGAAAACCTCAAAGGTCCATGCAGAAATGATCCCTGGAGAACATGTAGGCAACTATGAAGGACGTGAGAGAGCAAAAGTCATATTCCATGGAAAACAACCTGGTAAGGATGAAGGGTTGTGTCTCATTCACCCTCTCTCCTTAATGTAGAAAAGATGGACCAACCAAGGCCTTTGTGGAGAGCTGTTCCTGGGTTCCTATGGTTGAGATACCTATCTAACTTGTGAAAATGTCAGAGGAAGTATGGAAGCAACTGTTCAGAAAAAGTGGTTGCTAAGGCAGTCACCTCATTCAGTTCCTGAAGGAAGTGACCTCACCTCACTTCCTTGGTGATGGAACTCTGTGAACTTGGGATCCAGGAAGTCAGGCATCCAGAACCAGTCCAATTCCCAGTACAGTGGGATCACTTGTTTCAATTTACCAAGGACAGAGTCAGTCTTTCTTGGTACCTACTGATGTGAGGATGGCCAAATGCAAGGAAAGTTTGAAGACTGGCCTTTCCAGAGAAAGCAAGAAGTGGCTCACCGCGGGCTCCTGATATTTCACAGAGTTGGCCAAGGAGACCAGATCTGAGAAAGGACAGGCCATTTCTGGGGAACATAGTATAGCCCACCATTCAGAGGACACTCTGGATAGTCACAGACTTACTTTGGGGAAGGAGGTGCCTTTTTCAGTGTGGGTGTGAGTTTGTGGTTTTGTCTTATATTCTGAGAATAGGTAGGGAAGGCGGCTTGCTTGGTTTGGAGTGGAATGTTTCTAGAAAGTCTTTTGACAAGGCGAGTGTTTCTATGTCTGTGTATCCCACTGTGTCCGTGGTTGTAGACATTAGAAAAGAGAATGAATCAATGGATGTGTCCTGTCTAGTAGAAAGCTTCCCAGCATTCATCCTACCCATTTTAGGAATGGATTCCAGGTTGCCTTATCGATGGACAACATGTACTGTCTTCCTAAGTTCCTGTTTTCTTCCTGAATTCTGGCCACTCTCCAGAATAGGCTCATGGTTTTGTGTCCAAAATACGTACCACCTCCAAACTCTGTGACATGGCCATGTAATCCATAGCTGAAGGGAATGGCAAGCATCTCAGAAAACTCAGATATCAGTGTGACCAGGAAAGTCTCAGTGGAGAAACCCTGCTTTGGCCCTTTTGCTTACCTATTGTTCTGTTGCCCTGAATGTCAGGAAGGTCTTTGCCTCAGGCCACCCTTTGTGAAGCCTGAAGAAAACAGTTTTAAAATGGAAATAATTGGGCATCACCTGTGGCTCTTTGCTTAATTACTTTGGAAAGGAATGTCTCTGAATCAGCCTCTTGGCCCTGTGTGAGGCTGTGGCTTGGATTATCAGCATCGGATGGATCTAAAGAAAGATCCAATGTGTGCATCCAAAACCAAAATGGCAAAAAATCAGTCTTGTGGATGAAGTCTCTTGCCTTCCTCTGTTTGGTTCTTGACCTCCATCAAGGGAGTATTGGGATTTTTTGGGTCAAATGAGTTCTTCCAATCCCTGCAAAGGTGCTTGGGTTTAATAATGACTCCAAATCACATAAGGAATCTATACCTGACAGTCAGTAGGCCTCAAATTGCAGAAACAGAGCAGTATTAATGGCAGAACTATGTGATCAATCCTGGTTCACAGGAAGGGTGTCCAGGCCACACTGAATTTAGGCAAATGAGGGGAAGGGAGCTTATTATGGACACTCTATTGGGCTGTGCCATTTAAGGAAACCTCCAGCCAGAGGTTATCATGAGTGACTATATGGAAGTAGATGAGGGCCATGTGGGATTGTTTTGATTTTAATTGTGGTAACTTGTGTGGCTTTTGGATGAGATGACTGTGTTCACCTGGGCTTTAACACTGGCGTGATTCTCCTAAGAGACTGAGTTCTGTAACTGACTTCAGAGTAGTAATTGCTTTGGAAATGGATATGTTTTAATCAGCCTCTTGGCCCTGTTTGAGGCTATGGCTTAGATTATCAGCACCAGATGGATCTAAAGAAAGATCCCATGTGTGCATCCAAAACCAATATAGCCAAAATAGCAGTAATTGTCAATGAACTCTCTCGCCTTCCTCTGTAAGGTTCTGAAAGAATAAAAGAAATTGAAATTGAAATGTAAAGAACCAGGTTTTGTAAAGTTTCCAAGCTGCACTCAGCACCTGAAATTCCTGTGGCAGTTAAGACAATTCCCGGATTTGCACATTAGATGTGTGTTGAAATCTTCCCTGAGGACCTAGTTACTTAACAGCCCCTCCCCAGAAACCATGCAGCTCACCACGTATACATCACAGTGCATCCACCAATCAATTTAAATGTATACCCCTTCTTAGGGCTGACCAATCACCCCCTGCCCAACCTGTTCCCGCCAATGAATGTGCTAATCATGTTTTAGAGTTGTTATTTGATTTTCCTGTGGAATATGATGATTTGCTAAAGGAGGCTATGATGTGTGTAAAGTCCCTACCCTCTCTAAAGAATGTATATAAACTCCGCTCGAGTGGTTCTTAGGGCTCTTTGTTCTTTGCTCCTCTGAAGTGAGCCCTGAGCTCCAACACACTATACCCCCAATAAACCCTTTGGTGTTGCCTGAGAAAGCCTGTTGGTGGTCTTTTCCTCCGATGTTCGCCCCACCTTTTCATCTGGAGGCCCCAGGTGAGATATCCGGCGCAGCGGACGAAAGACCCCAAGGGACTCCTCTCAGGGTAAGAAAGGCGCCTCTTTCTGGTTTCGGGTTTCAGGTGAGGGCTTGGCAAAGTGGCTGTCGGTGAAGAGCATTAGCTCTCTCTGACGGTGGCTGGCAGACGTGTCACAGAGCTACTGGCCACGTCCCTGGGGGACACTCCAGAGGATGAGGGAAATCAAGGAATATTAGTTTCCTCAACTCGGTTATATTTTGCTTCAGGATTCCGTTTGCCAGCCCATCTGATTTTGCTGGCTACACAGTTTTGTTCATTGTCCCGAACTCATGTTGAGTTTACTGTCTGTCTTTATTGTCTAACCCATCAGGTTTTCCAGTTACTGAGTTCTAATATTTGTCTTGGACCCATGTTAAACGTTTACTGTTTGTCTTTGTCTGTGTTGCGTTTGTGTCTTCACTGTCTCTTTTTGAGTAACTCCCATTATGGGACAAAGCACTTTCATGCTTCTGTCGCTGACCCTTGATCATTGGACTGATGTCCGCTCAAGGGCCCAGAATCATTATTTTTCAGTTAAATGTCAGACCTGGCAGACTCTCTGTGCTTCAGAATGGCCCATCCTCAAAGTCGGGTGGCCCGCAGAAGGATCCTTCTACTTCCCTCTAATCCGAAAAGTCAGAGATATTGTCTTTCAGCCGGGACCACGTGGCCACCCAGATCAACAGCCATATACCCCTTCCCCAGGATCCTATCATTCAAACCTTCCGTTCCCTCCCCATCTTCCCCCCATTCTTCCTGAGTCACAAGACTGGACAATCCTCCCCCTCCTTATCCTCTACCCTCGCTCCCCAACCGCCAACACATTCCAGATGATTCTCCCACCACTGACTCAGCCTCTCTGCCACTAGAGGCAATTGGGCCAGACCCAAGCCCTCCAAGGGACTTCTCTGCAGCAGCAGCAGCCCCTCCTTTTCTGGTGGAAGCTGGGCCACCTGAAGAAACCCGCCAGCTACGGAAAATAGAAAACTCAGAAGCCACTGTGATGCTCCCTCTTCGTCCTTATGGGCCCATGAACCGACAAAACTGGGACCCCAACACCTTTGAAGGTTGGTAGCATTTGTCCACTTATCACCGGGCTCTAATAGCGGGGCTCCGAGTGGCCGCCAGAGGGCCGACTAATTTGGCCATGGTAAGAGAGATAATCCAAGGTCCTAATGAGTCTCCCTCTATGATTCTGGAGAGAATTATGGAAGCAAATAGAAAATATACTCCTTTTGATCCTCAGGCAGAGGACAAAAAAACCTCTGTTGCAATGGCCTTTATCCAGCAGGCTGCCCTAGATATTAAGAGAAAGTTACAACGTCTAGATGGATTACAAGATATGACCTTAAGAGATTTAGTCAGAGAAACTGAGAAAGTATATTATAAGAGAGAAACTGAGGAGGAATGGGAACAGATGAGAGAGAAGGAAAGGGAACAAAAGGAGGATGAAAGGAGCAAAAGGCAGACTAAATCATTGGCTAAGGTTTTGGTCAGAGCAGCAAATAGACCAGAAGTTAAAAAGCACGGAGACATGAAGGGATACATGGGCCCATGCCAAAGGCTGCCCTTGGCCTCAGATCAATGTGCCTACTGTAAAGAAAAAGAAAACTTGGACAAAGAGTGGCCCAAAAAGAGGCAGAGAAACCAGTATAGGACGAGACTTGAAGGATCCAGCCACTGCCTCACCCTGAAGTCGTATGGTTTACGAACGAGAGCAGCTTCCTCCAAGATGGTACGTGGTGGGCTGGAGCAACAGTAGTTAGCAAAACTAATGTCATCTGTTTCTCTGGTCTCACAGAAGAGACATCAGTCCAAAAGGCAGAACTGATTGCCCTTACGAAAGCATTGGTACTAGCAACAGGCAAAAGGGCCACCATATACACTGATAGCCGCTATGCATTTGCCACTGCAAATGTGCACAGGGCTATTTACCAGCAAAGGCAGCTTTTAACCTCCGCTGGGAAAGAAATAAAGAAATAAAGAACAAAGATATGATCCTCCACCTTCTCTCAGCAGTTCAGGGCCCTACGGACCTAGGCATAGTGCACTGTCCACGGCACCAGAAGGGAAACGACCCCGTGGCGGTTGGAAACAGAAGGGCAGATGAGGAAGCTAATTGGCAGCCCTACACGGAGTGCCTCTGTTCACTTTTTCCACACCGGGGGGAACAACAATCAGGAGACTTGGCCGCACCGGAACATTCAGGCAACTTATCATCTGAGGAGACAGATACAGAACTCTGGGAACCTACAGAGCCAAGTACACAATTTTCAAAAGCCCACCTTTATCTCAAAGACATACACCAGCTCACCCACTTAGACTCTAAGAAGTTATAGGCACTCTTAAAGGACCAAAGGAAGGAATTATTATTGACTGACTCACAGAGGAAAGAAATAACTGCGCAGGTGACTACAGCTTGTCAAGTTGGCCAATTAGTTAATACTTACCCATCGAAGCTTACTTCAGGGAAGCGCTTATGAGGAATCAGACCAGGACAATTCTGGGAAGTGAGCTTTACTGAAATAAAGCCAGCAAGGATTGGACTTAAATGTCTCCTAGTCTTTGTAGATACTTTTTCAGGATGGGTCGAAGCCTTCCCCATGAAGAAAGAAACGGCTCAGCTGGTGGTCAAAAAGATCCTAGAAGACATTTTCCAAGGTTCAGCCTGCCTAAGGTAATAGGGTCGGATAAGTGACCGGTATTCATGGCCCAGGTAAGACAGGGATTTGCCAGGACCCTGGGGATTAATTGGAAGTTACATTGTGCTTATAGACCCCAGAGCTCAGGACAGGTAGAAAGGATGAATAGAACCATCATAGAGACCTTAACGAAATAAAGCTTGGAGACTGGCATGAAAAATTGGACTCTGTTCCTAAGTTATGCACTGTTTTGTGCAAGAAATACCAAGTCTTCCTCTTTGTGTAACCTCACCCCTTATGAAATTCTCTATGGTGCCCCTCCTTCAGTAAGGGACCTAACCCCAACTAGGAGACTTAATGATTCCTTTCACACCCCCTTGCTTGACAGACTTAAAGCCCTTGAACAAAACCAGCACCCAGCAATACCTGTGGAAACAGTTGGCCTCTGCTAATCAGCCTGGAGATGAGGGAACCCCACATCGATATCAAGTGGGAGAGTTCATCTACGTGAGATGGCATCAGGTGTCATCCCTGGAACCCCGCTGGAAAGGACCATACCAGGTGCTGCTTATAACACCCACAGTGGTGAAAGTGGATGAGATCACTTCATAGATCCATACCACCCATCTCATGCCTGCACCCTGTACAGACTCCGGCTGGAAACTGAAACAGACTGGTAACCATCTCAAGTTGCATGTCCGTCGTGTGGGTAGGGCTATGGATTCTTCCCCTGACCATCAGCAGTCCTAATCCCCATCAGCCTGTTCAGCAACGATGGCAAGTTATAAATCCTACTCGGCAAGTAGGGTGGTGTATTTCACATACAGCCCCCTTATGGAATTGGTGGCCATCTCTCCCCCCGGACATTTGTCAGCTTCCCATAGGACTCTCTGACTGGGATCTCCCTGACATAGAGGACCCCACACAGATCCCACTCAAATGCAAACCAGGGCAACATAGACCACTTTACCCCATGAATTATGGATGTCATCTCCCCAAGCTCATGTGTAAACTAGCCAGTCAAGACTATTATGTGTGCCCAGCAGATTTCCAAAGTCGCAAACAGGCCCAAACCTGTGGAGGACCCAGTAACTTTTATTTTAGATATTGGGGTTGTGAACAAACGGAAGCTGCATGGTGGAACCCAAACTCCCCAGACAGCAAGATTTGGGTAGGATGAAATGACACCTGGATTGATCCCAAGAAATGTGCCGCTAGCCAAGTGGTGTCAAAAACTCTCTGTGGAAAGAATAGTCTATGTTACCCCCTCAATATAACTTTCACTACCAAAGGAAGGGGCTACCTCAGAACAAAATGGCCTATGAGAAATACGTGGGGAATGCAATTCTATATTTATGGCCCTGGTTATGACTTTGGTCTCTGGTTCACCCTCCAGCTTAAAAAGAAAGAAAATCCCACAGCAATAGGGCCCAATCCCCTCAAGCCAGGAATTAAGCCTCCTAAACCTCCCATGCCTAGATCTACCAGGACCCCTCTACCATCTCATAATTCCCGGTTTCCGTCTTTGCCTACTTCCCCAGTCCAGAGTACAGCTGACTCCACCCCCTGGGAACTAATTAAAGGAATGTTTATGGTACTGAACTCCACACAGTCAGAACTCATTGCCTTTCAGCCCAGGTATTTGACAGCTCTGTAAATTATTGTGTAATGGTGCAGATACTCCCCAGGGTGCTCTATCATGATGCAGAATCATTCGAAGGTCTACTTGGGGGACAAACAACCCAATTTCACCGGGAGCCATTGTCCCTTACTCTAGCCATCCTATTGGGGATAGGAGGTCCTGCAGGAGTGGGTATGGGAACAGCTGCTATGATCCGTGGGTCACAACAATTGGCCCAATTAGAAACATCAATAGATCAAGACTTGAAGACGTTAGAAACCTCTATCACAGTGCTGCAGGAATCCTTAACCTCTCTCTCTCTCTGCATTTGTTTTACAGAACAGGGGAGGACTAGATTTCCTCTTCATGAGGGAGGGGGTCTCTGTGCGGCACTGAGAGAATACTGTTGTTTTTATGCTGACCCTACTGGAGTTGCAAAACAATCCATGAGTAAATTAAGAAAATAACTTGAATAGCGCCAGAGAGAAAGGGAGATTCAACAAGGGTGGTTTGAGTCATGGTTTACCCAGTCCCCCTGGTTAACTACACTCCTATCAGACTTAGCTTGACCCCTGATCATCCTTAAGGTGTTGCTAACTGTGGGACCTTGTTTGCTTAACCGCATAGTTTCCTTATTCCAGGCTCAGATTGGGTAGGTAAAACTCATGCTAATCAGACAGAAATATGCTCCACTGGCAGAAATAGAATTTGAGACGCCAGAATAATTATGAAACATTACTTTTAAGATTAAAAGTAGTCAGAAAAAGGAGTGGGAAATGAAAGAATAAAATATATTGAAATTGAAATGTAAAGAACCAGGTTTTGTAAAGCTTTCAAGCTGCACTCAGAACCTGAAATTCCTGTGGCACTTAAGACAATTCCCAGATCTTCCTATTAGATGTGTGTTGAAATCTTCCCTGACCAGCTAGATACTTAACACCCCTTCCCAGAAACCATGCAGATCTGCACGTATACATCTCAGGGCTTCAACCAATCAGTTTAAATGTTAACCCCTTCTCAGGGCTGACCAATCACCCACTGCACGACCTGTTCCCGCCAATGAATGTGCTAATCATGTTTTAGAGTTGTTATTTGATTTTGCTGGGGTATAAGATGATTTTCTAAAAGAGGCTATGATGTATGTAAAAACCCTGCCCTCTCCATAGAATGTATATAAACTCTGCTCAAGTTGTTCTGGGGCTCTTTGTTCTTTGCTCCTCTGAAGTGAGCTCTGAGCCCCAGCATGCTGGACCCACAATAAACCCTTTTGCGGTGGCATGAGACAGTCTCTTGGTGGTCTTTTCCTAAGACGTTCGTCCGAACTTTTCAGTTCCTGACTTCCATCAAGTGAGAATAGGGATCCTTTGCGTCAAAAGAGTTCTTCAAAGCCCTACAGTGGATAGTCCATAGGGGCTTGGGTTTTGTCATGACTCCAAATCACAGAAAGAATCAATACCTGACAGTCAGTAGGCCTCAAATTGGAGAAGCAGGGCAGTATTAACGGCAGGGCTATTTGATCATTCCTGGTTCAAAGGAAGGGTGTACAGTCCACCCTGATGTTAGGCAAATGAGGGGCAAAAGAGCTTATTTTGGACACTGTCTTGGGCTGCACCCCTTATGGAAACTTTCAGCCAGAGGTTATGATGAGTGTCTATATGGAAGAATATGAGGCCCATGTTGGAGTGTTTTGATTTAATTGCGGTCGTTTGTGTGGCGGTTGGAAGAGATGCCTGGGTCCTCTTGGGCCTGAACACTGGTGTGATTCCCCTTAGAGACTGAGTGCTGGAACGGACCTCAGAGAAGTGTTGCCATGAATTCTGTTGGGATTTTAGGAGGCCTCGCATGAGAATTGCCCTTGGAAAATGCGATCAGGGTCGCTTTCCACAGAGACTGGAAATCTCAGCCAGGATATCACATGATTTTATTCTGAAAGACTTGGCAACCATAATTGAGAGTCAAAATACACATGGACCTCACATGTAGACCTCAATGGGCCTGGCTTCATATGACCTTTTGGCCACTCTTTGGGAACCCTTGCCTGTGAGAGTTCTCCAGATCTTTCATTGAAATGAGCTTTCTCACCATTTAAGGGTTCCTAAATGAATTGAAATCCACAGTGCCTCCAATTTCATCCTTGAAAAATGGCTATATAAATACCATTAAATTTTTGAAATTTCAATGACCTGGTGGCACTGGAGAAACTTTGGGTGTCCTGTTGCTGATCATGAGTATACGAGAGAGTGCCTTGATTGACTGGGTTTCCTGAAAATGGTGTAGAACAGAGAAGCCTATAGGTTGGATCCTGCTGAGTAGTGGGCCTAGAGAAGTGGTGGGCATATGTGTGATAAAACATCTGTGGTAGGGGAATGAGGATCTACCATTGGATTCCAAATTGCTTGGGACTGACATGGTGCAGCCAGCATAAATTTCTATTTAAAGGCATCTTGATATATGGAGAGGTTTCAAGGCAATGTTCAGAATCAGCTTGCTATGTTCAAGGGGGTAAACTATGTGGGTTAGAAACCTGGTTGGTGCATTCTCCTGCAGAACCTGACCCACCACACGTGACATAACTCCCACCAGCACTGTGTCCCAGTTGAGCTCCATGTATTTGGTGAAGCAAATACCAAACTCCCAGTGCAGGAGCAAGAAACACAATGGAGAGTGGAAGAGCAATAAATGACTATACAGTCCACACAGGGAGACACTTAGCCACCAGTGGCCACAGTATACCCACAAAAAGATAATCCAGCACTCTTCCCTCATGTTCATTGGAATATTACAATTTATGTCCTCCAGGTCACATAGATGCTGACCCAGCTTTGATCATCTCACTAGAAAAAAAGCAAAAGCTCCTGACAACAACATATATTTCAAGTGCCCAAACTCAGAGGCAGTTTCTCAAGAAGTCATTAGGCCAGCAGAGCTCCATTATTGTGGAGTGTTTACCCTGTCCCTTACTTTTGGAAACTCCTCTACCACGTCCATGGTTGTGAACTCCTTATCATATTCCATTCCAGATAAGTATTCACAGATTTTCTAACACTTCTCCTCTAATTGTGTCTTACTTGGGGTGAAGGTAATGTCAAGGCATTGTTCTGGATGAAAGTGGGAAGATTTTTGTGTAGCACATATTTGCATACACATTGGATAAATTTTCCAATTTTCCATTCAAAATATTGAATCCCTGACATTAACACATACTCTACTAGATTCTGAATACTAATCCTAATATGTTGGAGAAAAATAACCCAAAAAGAATAGAACTACAAGCAGTTCAGAGGAGGCATGGTGTATAGTTGGACTTGCCTTTTGCATAATATAGGGTAGGAGTTATAAATCCAGTCAATTTTTTTTGGAAATAGTTCTCCATATGTTTTTAATGCCTATTCAGGACCTGTATTTCTATATGCACATATAGAATCCTACCTGTTACCACACGTTCATTCTTGTGTGGTGGCTGAATTGGCAGATACAAATTCTGACAAGGGATCACTCCTCCTAAACGCTGTTGGAATTGAAAATTCAACCTATGTGTGAGCTTCCTAGTTGAACAACATTATACATAAATCCATGTTCAGTAAAATGAATTTATTTGAATCTGTGCATGATATATATTTCTTGGTGATTTTCAATTGACATATAGTGCTACTTTTTAATGTCTGTGTATATGTGTGTGTGTGTGTGTGTGTGTGTGTGTGTGTGTGCATGAGTGTGTATATATATATATATACACACACACACACACGCACACACACACTCTCCAGATTATTCAAAATATGAAATATATGTGTCTTATTTTACACTTCCTAAATTTTTCATATTCATGAATGTGGATTTATAATAATCTTTTCACAAGATTATTCTGAGAAATATTCACATACCTTACTAGAGTCTGACAACTAATCCTAAGATGATGGAGAAAAATAATGCAAACAGAATAGAAATACAAGAAGTTCAGTGGAGGCATGGTGTATAGTTGGACTTGCCTTTTGCATGATAAACGCTAGGTGTTATAAATCTAGTAAATTTTCAATTGAAATAATTCTTCATGTGTTTTAAAAATTAACAAATATGTGAATTCCTGTATCCCTTTCTCTGTATCCTATTCATCACATGTATTTTTACATGCACTTATAGAATCCTACCTGGTATCACAGGTACATTTTTGTGAGGTGGCTGACTTGGCCGATACAAATTCTGAAAAAAGATCACTCCTCTTAAACGCTGTTGGAAAAGAAAATTCAACCTATGGTTGAGTCCCCTGGTAGAACAACAATATACATAAATCCATGTTCAGTAAAATATATGTTTTGTCATCTGTGGATAATATATATTTATTGATGAATTTTGATTGGCATATATATTACTACTTTTTAATGTCTCTGTGTGTGTTTTGTGTATATATAAATATGTGTATATATATACAAATACACACTCTCCAGATTTTTCAAACTATGAAATATATGTGTCTTATTTAAATTCCCTAAATTCATTCATGTTCATGGACTTGGATTTATAATCAACTTTTCACAAGATTATTCTCAGAAATATTCATCCACCTGAAAAACATATTTGTATCCTAGTACTGAACACTAAGTTGAATGAGTGGTGCATACAAAAACTAATATTTCTACAGTAACTGACCCAGTTTAACATCAATGCAAGTAGATTCCGATGGGACAAGGTGTGTATTTTGACGTTCAATTTTATTCAACACTGGTACTTAATATTTCTTCATATAATGGACATCATAGGATATATATTTCATTCACAAATTCACAAATTTATGGGCATTTGTTTCACTTACAATCAATTCCTGCTTTTGAACACATGTATTTCTCCAGGTGTCTTGATTGGTCTTTTCATTAGACTTCTTTCCAAACACATTATTTTCGATTTCCATACTCAATTTTGAAGCAAAACTCACACACACTTCATGATAAACTATAACCCTAATATTACCAATAGATATATAACTGGTTTGAATGAATGTATGTACATAAATATAAAATTTCCTGTATATTTTCAGATATCAATTCAATCCATTATTTAAAGTTGAAAACAGTGATACTATTTATTCACAGTATGGTTTAGTCATGCATTATCTCTATATTCATAGAAAAAGGGTGCACCTATTTGTACCCCCAATACTAATTTATATGTCTTCAATATATTGCTCCTAGAAATGGTGGAAGAAATACTCATGTCATCTGATCTACATATATATTTTATCAGTGTAATATTCTGGACACAAAAAAAGCAAATGTCACACTTATGTTTGTACCAAATCCTAAATAGAAAGTGTGCATGGATTACTAAAAACACCCATGTCCAGGTTGCCTAATGCTCTCAAATGTCTATCCTATTGGTGACTACATATTTGTTTCTTCCTAAGATTATATATTCAATCTCAAGCCTGTTGAATATGTCTAATCCTATCACTCACTATATACTTTGCCTGATTTCCTAATGTCTCTATTGATATCTGCTTTCCTACATATTTTTTCCAGTTCATCACTGTGACCGACTCTTCACATGTGCTGACATTTACATTCACTCTCTAACCAAAACTCTATTGCTAAAGAACTTTTGGTCCAAATCCTATACTCACTTTTCTATCTAAACCAACACTATCTTCCTAATCCTATCGACTATGCCTTTTTGACTGGATGTTCTCTTAGACATTCAATCAACCAAGGTACATGGTCCTTTGCCATTGTTTATCTATTTATTTGAGACATCTGTGCAGAACATAGTTCAAAGGTAAGTATCCCACTAAAGTGACCAATGCCCTTCTGGGCTTCAAATCTTACCTAGAATTCTGTTTTCATACTTATATTTCACCTCTATATTATTAAATATCACAGAATACCAATACCATTATTCATCCAGCAGAATGATTCCTAACCCTAATCAAACCTGTTATTAACCCTAATCATACACTGTTCCCTAATCTAACTTTACAAAAGAGCAGGCACAGAGTTGGTCTTACAATACAGGAATATAGGGAATCTTTCACCTGCTGAGAAGCTCAAAGGTCCATGTAGATATGATCCCTGGAGAAGATGTAGGGAACTATGAAGGACCTGAGAAAACGAAAGTCCTATTACATGGCAAAAAAAAACCTGGTCAGGATGAAGGGATGTGTCTGAATCAGCCTCTATCTTTTTAATGTAGAGAAGATAAACCAAACCAGGCCTGTGTGGAGAGCTGTTCCAAGTGCCTATGGTTAATATAACATTCTAACTTGTGAAATTGTCACAGGAAATAGGGGCAGCCTCCATCTCAAAGGACCGTTTGAAGAAACTGTTAGGACAAAGTGGTTGCCAAGGCAGTGACCTCATTCAGTTTCTGAAGGAAGTGACCTTACCTAATTTCCTTGGTGATGGAACTCTCTGAACTTGGAATCCAGGAAGACAAGCACCCAGAGGCAGGCCCAGTCTCAGTCCCAGTGGTCTCACTTGTTTAGACTTACCAAGGACAGAGTCCGTCTTTCTTGGTAAATACTGATGTGAGTATGGCCAAATGCCAGGAGAGCTCTGAAGAGCGGCCTTTCCTAAGAACGCAGGTAGTGGCTCACTGCTGGGCCCTGACAACTTCACAGAGTTGGCCAAGTAGACCAGATCTTAGACAGGACAGGCCATTTCGGGGGAACAAAAAATGGCCCACCAGTCAGAGGACTCTCTGGATAGTCACATACCTACTTGGGGGAAAGAGGTATCTTTGTGGGTATGGGTGTGAGTTTGTGGTTTTGTCTCATGTTCTAAGAATACGTAGGAAAGGCAGTTTGTTTGGTTTGGAATGGACTGTGTCTAGTAAGTCCTTTGACAAGGCGAGTGTTTCTATGTCTGTGTATCCCACTGTGTCTGTGGTTGTAGATATTAGAAAAGAGAATGCATCAATGGATGTGTTATGTCTAGTAGAAAGCTTCTCAGCATTCATCCACCCTAATTTATGAATGGACTGTGGCTTGCCTTATAGATGTACAACACCTACAATCTTCCTAAGTTCCTGTATTCTTCCTGATTTTGGCCTCTCTCTAGAATAGGCTCATGATTTTGTTTCCAAGTTATGTACCACCTCCAAGCTCTGTGACATGGCTATGTACTGGATAGCTGAAGGGAATGGGAGCATATCAGAAAACTCAGATATCAGTGTGACTAGGAGAGTCTCAGTGGAGAAACCCTGCTTTGGGTCTTTTGCTTACCTATTTGTCCGTTGCCCTGAATGTCAGGAAGGTCTTTGCCTCAGGTCGCCTCTTTGTGAAGCCTGAAGAAAACAGTTTTCAGATGGAAATGAATGGGCATCACCTTGGGCTCTTTGCTTAATTGCTTTGGAATGGGATGAGTCTGAATCAGCCTCTTGGTTCTGTGTGAGGCTGTGGCTTAGATTCTCAGCACCTGTTGGGTCTAAAGAAAGATCCCATGTGTGCATCCAAAACGAAAATGGCCAAAAGAGCAGTCATTGTACATGAAGTCTCTCACCTTCCTCTGTAATGTTCCTTCCTCCGTCAAGTGAGAATAGGGATTCCTTGGGTCTAATGAGTTCTTCAAAGCTCTGTAGAGTCTAGCCCATTGGTGCTTGGGTTTTCTCATAACTCCAATTCACATAAAGAATCTAAACTCCACAGTCAGTAGGCCACAAATTGGAGAAGTGAAGCAGTATTAACAGCAGGCATATTTAATCACTCCTGGTTCACAGGAAGGGAGTCCGGGCCTTTAGGCAAATGAGGGGTAAGGGAGCTTATTTTGGACACTGTCTTGGGCTGTGCCTCTCAAGTAAACCTCCAGCCAGAGGTTATTATGAGTGTCTTTATGGAAGAAGATGAGGGCTAGGTGGGAGTGTTTTGGTTTTAAATGTGATCACTTGTGTGGCGGTTGGAAGAGATGATTGGTTACACCTGGGCTTCAACTCTGGTGTGATTCCACTTAGAGACTGATTTCTGGAACTGACCTCAGAGAAGTATTGCAATGAATTGTGTTGGGATTTTAGGAGGCCTCGCATGAGAGTCGCCCTTGGAAAATGAGTCTTGGCCCAGGGTTGCTTTCCACAGAGCACTGGAAATCTCAGCCAGGATATCACATTATTTTATTCTGAAAGACTTGGCAACCATAGTTGAGAGTCAAAACAAACAAGGACCTCACATTGTAGACCTCAATGGGACTGGCTTCATGTGAACTTTTGGCCACTCTTTGGGAAGCCTTGCCTGTGAGAGTTCTCCAGATCTTTCATTGAAATGAGCTTTCTCACCATTTAATGGTTCCTAAATGAATTGAAACCCACAGTGCCTCCAACTTCATCTTTGAAAAATGGTTAGATAAATACCATGAGATGCTTAAAATTCCCATGAGCAGGTGGCACTGGAGAACCTTTGGATGTCCTGTTTCTGATCATAAGTATACCTGAAGGTGCCTTGATTGACTGGGTTTCATGAAAATAATATAGAAAAGACATGCTAGTAAGTTGGAGGCTGCTGAGTAGTGGGCCTAGAGAAATTGTGGGCAGGTGTGTGATAAAAAATCTGTGGTGTGGCCATGTGGATATGCCATTGGCTTCCAAATGGATTAAGACTGATATGGTGCAGCCAGCAGACCCTTCTATGTAAAGGCATCTTGTGATATTGAGGAGTTTCAGGGCAATGTTCAGAATCAGGTTACTATGCTCAAAGAGGCAAGCTTGTGGGATAGAAGCCTGGTTGGTGCATTTTCCTGCAGACCCTGACCCACCAAACGTGACAGAACTCCCTCCAGCACTGTGTCCCAGTTGAACTCCTTGATTCGTGAAGGAAATACCAAACTCCCAGTGCAGCAGCAAGAAACACCACGAAAGATGGAGTATGAACAAATGGGTTCACAGTGCACATGGGGAGACACTTAGCCCCCAGTGGCCACAGTTTACCTACAAAGAGAGGATTTAGCAATGCTTCCTCATGTTCATTTTAAAATAAGTAACCATGTCCTCCAGGTCCCATAGATGCAGACCCAGCTTTGATGGTCTCACTACAATGGAAGCTAAAGCTCCTGAGAACAACATATATTACATGTGCCCAACCTCAGAGGGAGTTTCTTAAGAAGACTTTAGGCCAGCAGAGTTCCATGTTTGTGTGTGGTGAGCCGCTTCTGCAGATTATGGTCACCATTGCAGGATGGTGCTGGCTCCACTGTGGTCTGTAACAAACAACTCCTTGTTTGGGAGAGTTGGTGCATGGTTTTTCAGCACCCTGTGAGAAAGTTCCACGTCGAAGCTTTGCATTGGGGCTTGGGATGCTTTATTAAGGCTGGAAGGGGCATCCAACAAGGAAGAAGAAGAAATATCAAGGGCCTGAATAAACTGCTGAAAGAAGATTCCTGAGTTGCATCTTCCTTGCGGGCAAGGGGTCGCGACAAGTGGTGCTGAAAACCCGGGAACCAGAACTTTCAGCAGTCAGGGGTGGTGCACCGGTTAGTCCCAGGTAAGTGGGACCCGCGGTCAAAGCAGAGGTTAGTCCCAGGTAAGTGGGACCCGCGGTCAAAGCGGGGATTAGTCCCAGGTAAGTGGGACCCGCTATCAAAGCGGCAGCTCCTCTGTAAAGCCAGAGAGAGCATTACATCTTATTGCAGCTGCACTGTGTACTTTCGCTCTTACTTTCACTTTTGTTTTTTGTGTGTCTTTTGTTGTGTCATGAGTGCCGTATCTTCAAGTCCGCTTCTCCTGGCCCTAGATAACCTGTTACGTTGCAAGGGCCTAGAAGTGAAACGTAGTACTTTACAGAGATTTTTACGGAAGACAGATATTGCTGCACCGTGGTTTGCGTTCTCGGGCAGCCTTACTATACCTAGCTGGGATAAGTTAGGCACAGATCTTGACTTTGCTTCTGAGCAGGGCATATTAGAGGGTGGAGTGATACCCCTTTGGAAGATGATCCGTAGTTGCCTCCCAGATGGCAGATGTCAGGAAGCACTTACTAAAGGACAAGAAGTTTTTGAGCAACTACATGAGGAAAAGTCTGAAGGATCACATAGTGAAGTGGCAGAGAACATTGGGAGTAAGAGTAGTGAGAAGGCAAAAGAGCCTGAAACTAAAAATAGGAGAAGGCTCTACCCAGACTTGGCTGAATTAAAAACGCCTGAGAACACAAGCGGCTCAGAGAGTTCTGAGGACCTTGATATATTGTTACAACAACTATGAAAGATAAAAGTGAAGAAAAAGAAAAAAGGGATACAGGCACGCAGGCCTACTGTAAAAAGGGACGGGATCCAATATCGGTCAACAACACTCTGAGGAGGAGGAGGTAGAATATCTCAAAGAAGATATGGTGCCGGTTGCCCCACCCCCATATGTGGGGGGGAGCCAAAATTCCGGGAGATATTTTCATGCGCAAGTTTGGAGGACAGTTAATACAGATATGGGACTTGCATACCCTGTATTTCAGGACAATAACAGGGGAAGATATCATGAGCCTTTAGACTTTAAGAAAATTAAAACCTTGGCGGAATCTTTCCGCACTTATGGCGTGGATGCCGCTTTCACCCTTACTCAGGTGGAGGGACTTGCTAGATTTTGTATGACTCCTTCAGATTGGGCTAGCCTTGTTCGGGCTTGTGTTTCTCCAGGTAAATATTTGGACTGGAGAGCCTTTCTGCTAGAGGGCGCTGTTGAGCAGGCCGCCCAAAACTATGCGGCGGGACACCCCCATTGGGACAAGGATATGCTTTTAGGACAAGGCAGATTTGCTAATCAAGAGACAGGATTCCCTCCTGAGGCATATGATCAAATTAACAACATTTGCATTCGGGCATGGAAGTCACTTCCAAATAGAGGAGAGGTGTCTAGTTACTTGACTAAGATTCTGCAGTGCTCTACAGAACCCTTTTCAGATTTTGTAGCAAGGATGGTGGATGCCACTGGAAAGATTTTTGGGGACCCTAATAGGCACCTACAGGGGCGTAAGCATCCTGTGCTAGCTCATCAAAAGCTTAACAGGTTTGGTCTGGGTTTTTCCTAGGGGCCACTGGGGCTCAAATACCCATAACATGGCTCACCGAGGAGCCTGTTTGGGTGCCTCAGTGGCCTCTTCCCTCAGCTAAACTGGCAGCAGCCCATGATCTAGTCAAAGAACAACTTGATTTGGGTCACATCCAACCTTCTACTTCTCCATGGAATACTCCCATATTTGTCATTAAGAAAAAATCAGGGAAGTGGCGCCTACTGCATGATCTACAAGCAGTTAATGCTCAGATGCAACTTATGGGACCCATTCAAAGAGGGCTGCCTCTGCTCTCCTCTGTTCCTCAAGGCTGGCATATAATTGTTATTGACATTAAAGACTGTTTCTTTTCCATTCCTTTGCATCCTGAAGATTCACAACGTTTTGCTTTCACCCTTCCTTCGTGTAATCACGAGGAACCAGATCAAAGGTTTGAGTGGGTGGTGTTGGCACAGGGGATGGCTAACAGTCCCACGATGTGCCAAATGTATGTGGGGAAGGCACTCGCACCTCTCAGACATAAGTATTCCTCCACCAAGATCATTCATTATATGGATGATGTGTTATTGGCCGCAAAATTAGAACAGACAGTTAATGAGGCTTATAAAGAACTCGTGATGCTGTTGGCTTAACATGGACTGCACATCGCACCTGAAAAGGTTCAAACAGGGGATTCTATCAGGTATTTGGGAGCGACAATTGGGTATGACAAATTAAAACCACAAAAAATTACCATCAGGACTCAAGATTTCCAAACTCTAAATGATTTTCAAAAATTGCTGGGAGACATTAATTGGATAAGAGGATATTTACATATTCCTAATATTGTGCTCCAGCCTTTGTATGCTACTCTTAACAGTGATCCAGATCTTGCTTCCCCTCGTAGCCTCACTACTGAGGCTAGAGCGGCCCTTATAAAAGTAGAACAAGCTATACAGCATGCCACTCTATGCAGGCTCCAGAGTGATAAACCTTTCGAGTTATGTGTGCTTGCCACTATGCGGCAGCCTACTGGAGTACTGTGGCAAGATGGGCCTTTACTATGGATCCACCCACATGTATCCCCAGGAAAATCCTTAGAATATTATCCTGATGCTGTTGCAGCGTTGGCACTTAAAGGGATTCAACAAAGCATTCAATTTTTCGGCCAATCACCTTCTTCTCTTATCATACCCTACACTAAAGCTCAACTTAATGTTTTATGTGCTACTCTAGACAACTGGGCTATTCTGTGTTGCTCGTTTCAAGGGGATATTGATAATCACTACCCTTCTCATCCATTACTCCATTTTGTTAAAGAACATCCCATCATTTTCCCTAAGGTAACTTCATCCAGTCCAATTCCGGGTGCTGTTAACATTTTTACTGATGGTTCCAAGTCTGGAATGGGAGCTTATGTAATTAATGACTCTCCCCCTACCCAGCATCAATTTGCTCCTGGAAATCCACAATGGATAGAACTACAAATTGTTATTGAAGTTTTTAAACAGTGTTCTTTTCCTTTTAATCTTATTTCGGACTCCAGCTATGTGGTACAAGCACTAAAAGTCCTGGAGGCCGTGGGAGCTATTAGTGATGCCCACAATGTGTCTGCTTACTTTACTCAGCTTCAACAGCTTATCTCTAACCACACTGCTTCTTTTTATCCAATGCACATCAGGGCTCACACCTCTCTTCCTGGTCCGTTATCCCAGGGTAATGTCTGTGCGTGCGGACTTAGCCACTATAGGTCAATTGATATGCTTGGCTTCCTCCTTAGAGGGGGCTAAGTTGTTTCACCAAATCTTCCATGTTAATGCATTAACGCTGCACAGGCATTTTTCCATTTCAAGAGTGGATGCTCGGCAGATAGTATTGCAATGTCCCCACTGTGTCACATTTCTTCATCCCCCTAATTATAGAGTAAACCCACGGGGATTAAAGCCATTGGTTGTTTGGCAAATGGATGTGACACATATACCTGACTTTGGTAACCTCAAGTATGTGCATGTTTCCGTTGATACGTGCTCTGGAATTATCCATGCTTCTGCTTTATCAGGAGAAAAGGCACGTAATGTCATTACTCACTGTTTAGAGGCATGGGCAGCATGGGGTGCACCTGCATCCCTTAAGACTGATAATGGACCTGCTTATACTGGCAGACAATTTACAGCTTTTTGTTCTACTATGGGAGTGCAACTTACTCATGGTTTGCCTTACAATCCTCAAGGACAAGGCATTGTTGAGTGTGCTCATCGCACCTTAAAGGAAACTTTACAAAAACAAAAAGGGGGAATAGGAGCTGAACACACTCCTAAAGAACGCCTGTCCTTAGCTCTCTTTACCATTAATTTTTCGAATTTGGATATTCATGGTGGCTTTGTGGCCGATAGACATGTGTCCCCTCAGCCCTCTGTGATTGGCTATTTTAAGTGGAAGGATGTTCTTACGGGCCAAAGGAACGGCCCTGAACCCGTGCTGACATGGGCACGAGGATCTGTATGTGTTTTTCCCCAGGATCGTACGGAACCGTTGTGGGTCCCTGAACGCTTGACAAGAAGAGTCTCGACATCAACTGACCAGCAACAAGAGATACCACAACAATTCTGTGATGAGGATCTTCATTCTGCTAAGTGCTCTGGCTCTGGTGCTGGTGCCGAAGGCACAGGCGACACCAATGCGGTGGTGGGCAGTGGCACAGGCATGGCCAATGCCGATGCCGGTTCATGGTAATTCTAGTGTACTCCCCACATTTTTTTCTACCTCATGTGAGATGTCTGCTCCCTGTGCCTCTCCTAGAGGGGACATGGAGAGAATTTTTAATCAATCTCAAGTTAATCTAACAGGAGTTTTTTGTTTCAGACTTAAAAACGCTAATTGCATTAGCCTTAAGACCAAAAATTTGACTAACTGGGAGGACCCATTGTGGTCCAATCAGGTCTCAGGGAGCATTATCAGTGCTGTATTGAGCAAGGTAGCTTCGGGGAAGCAATCAGGCTCAGGAACCCCCGCAAACAGTAGCTCTGCTCTTAACATAACTACCTTGGCTATTATCTCCGAGGTACTAATCCCAGTGCCTCCTTCTTCTAGTAGTATTCATGATGCCACTCATTTCAAGGCCTCTCCTTACTGTTCCCCTAATCTTGGTTTCCCCCCAACATTTACGCCTTGTCAGGATCATTCTTGGGAGAAACATCAAGTTGCTAAAGGTTTCTCCCTTTCCCCCTCTCTTAAGAGGTATGTTTATAACTTTAACAATAGTGCCAGCTCCTCTACAGGAGTAGGTTGGTCCTGGTCTCAATGGCTGATTTCCAATGAAAAGGGGGCTTCAGCCGATATTTCTGCATTGGCTCAGTTGGTAGGAGCCAAAAGTTGGCTGACTAATGTTTCTGGTACTGTTAGGGAAAGTGAACGAGGTAATAGACTTACATCTGTTTCATTCAACTCTCTGTTGTATAATGCCACAATGCCTCCTGCAATGGTCTGTGTCCAATCCCCCTTCTTATTCCTTTTGGCTAAGGCCACCTTGTCGGGGATGCTGGATTGTTCTCATACTACCAGTCTCTTATCTGAGTGTTGAAATGGTTCCTGGACTGTAGCAGTGGTTATGAAAATTCCAACTTTTGTCCCAATCCCGGTCACTGCGGATCCTGATAAATTCCCTATTGTTGAGCTACTTAGAGTCCACAGAGATTTTGGAATCACAGCGGCTATAGTGACAGCCGTGGCGGTATCTGCTGCTGCAGTGGTTACGGCCGGAGTGGCTATGGCCAATCAAGTACAAACTGCTGCCACCATTAATCAAGTTGTCCAACAAACTTCCACCATACTTGAATCCCAAAATACAATTAATCAATATATTTTGTCAGGGATTTTAGCTGCCAACCAAATAATAGATTTACTCCAAGCTCAGGTAGAAGAATTGGCTGACTTAGTGCTTTTGGGTTGCGTTGACCAACGTGCACATTTATGCATAACCTCTGTCAGATTTAATGATTCCAGGAATGTTTCCCGCATCATTGGCGAATATTTGGCTGGAAATTGGTCCATGGAAGCAGAAGACATGATCCAGTCTCAACTAACCCAGATAGGTGTCTTGAATAACACCCGTGTTGATCCCGTGACTTTGGGTCAATTCACCGATTGGATATCTTCTGCTTTTTCCTTTTTTAAACAGTGGGTGGGGGTAGGCATTTTTGGTGCAATGTCTTGCTTCGGTATGTTTCTCTGTTTGTGGTTTCTCTGTTGCCTCAAGGCCCGCAATGCTCACGATAAGGCTATGATCATCCAAGCTCTTGCAGCTTTAGAAAATGGCAATTCACCTCAAGTCTGGCTTGCGCATCTTAAACAGTAAATCTTTGACATGGTCGTTGCACCCCAACTTATTATAACATTGCACTGGGATCGGCATGTCTTTCCTCGTTATTCTCTTAGTGTTGGAAAGCCCTTGCACTCTGCCGGTCTTGCTGCCATTGCACGCAGGTGGGTTTCCACACTAATGCTCCTCTATCGCCTTAAAGTCCGTGCCTTTCTTTCAGGGTGCTGTCAACTCGTTTGTCGTTGTGTACAGCCACAGTTCAGCCTCAGCTGTCCCCCTTCGTCCACCTTGGTCATGATACAGGATGCGAGGCAAGGCACTGCACTTGAGTGATCCTTGAAGTGGACCTCAAGGAGAGCATGTCCTATTGCATGCGGGTTTGATGTCCATGCCCCGCCCCACGAAAAAGGCGTCGGCTGATATGGCTTCAGATCTGGGGAAGGGCCCTCCTTAGGACTGAGCCATACTATGCAGCCGCTTCTGCACAGTGGGATAGGACCTGTACTCTCGCCTGTATTGTTTTCAGAAAACAGAAAGGGGGAACTGTGGTGAGCCGCTTCTGCAGATTATGGTCGCCATTGCAGGATGGCGCTGGCTCCACTGTGGTCTGTAACAAACAACTCCTTGTTTGGGAGAGTTGGTGCATGGTTTTTCAGCACCCTGTGAGAAAGTTCCACGTGGCAGCTTTGCATTGGGGCTTGGGATGCTTTATTAAGGCTGGGAGGGGCATCCAACAAGGTAGAAGAAGAAATATCAAGGGCCTGAATAAACTGCTGAAAGAGGATTCCTGAGTTGCGTCTTCCTTGTGGGCAAGGGGTCTCGACATTTGTGGAGTGTTTACATTGTCCCTTACTTTTGGAAATTCCTCTACCACCCCCAAAGTTGTGAAAATTGAGCAGTTTTCATTGCAGATATATATTCACAGATTTTTCTAACTCTTCTCCTCTAACTGTGTCATACTTGGGGCGAAGGTAATGTCACAGCATTGTTCTGGATGAGATTGAAAAGATTTTTGTGTAGCAAATATTTGCATACACATTGGATCCATTTTTCAATTTTCCATTTGAAATACTGAATACATGACACTATCCCATACCCTACTCGCCTTTGACTATTCATCCTAATATGATGGAGAAAAATAACCTAAACAGAATACAAATACAAGCAGTTTAGAGGAGGCATGGTATATAGTTGAACTTTCCTTTTGCATGATAAACGGTAGGTGTTATAAATCTAGTCAATTTTTAATTAAAATAGTTCTCTATGTGTTTTTAAAATTAACTACTATGTGAATTCCTGTCTCCCTTTCTCTGTAGCCTATTCATCATCAAATGTATTTTTATATGCACTTATAAAATCCTACCTGGTATTATAGGTACATTTTTGTGAGGTTGCTGACTTGGCAGGTACAAATTGTGAGAAGAGATCACTCCTCCTAAACGCTGTTGGAACTGAAAATTCCAACTATAGGGGAGCTTCCTAGTAGAACAACATTATACGTAAACTCATGTTCAGTAAAATAAATATTTTTACATATGTGGATGATATATATTTAAAGATGAATTTCGATTGGCATATATATTAGTACTTTTTAATGTCTGTGTGTGTGTTTTGTGTATATATGTATATATATATACATATATATATACACTCTCCAGATTTTTCAAACTATGAAATATATGTGTCTTATTTAAATTCCCTAAATTCATTCATGTTCATGGACTTAGATTTATAATCAACTTTTCACAATATTATTCTTAGAAATATTCATCCACCTTAAATACATATTTGTTTACTAGTAGTGAAAACTAACTTCAGTGAATGGTGTATACAAATCCTAATAATTCTACAGTAATTGACCCAGTCAAACATCAATGCAAGTATATTCCTATGGGACATGATATGTAATTTGATGTTTATTTTTATTCAACATTGGTACATTATTATTTCTTCAGTTTTTGCACATCATAGGATATATATTTCATCCACAAGTGAGCAAATTTATAGGCATTTGTTTCAACTTTAATCACTTCCTGCTTCAGAACACATGTATTGTCAGGGTTTCTTGACTGGATTTTTCATGAGACTTCTTTCCAAACACATTATTTTCGATTTCCATAATCACTTTAGAAGCAAAACTCACACACTCTTCATGATAAACCAAAACACTAATATTACCATTAGATGAATAACTGGTTGGAATGAATGATTGTATATCCATATAAGATTTCCTGTAATTTTTCAGATATCAATTCAAACCATTATTTAAAGTTGGAACAAGTTATATTATTTATTCACAGTATGGTCTATTCATGCTTTATCTCTATATTCATAAACACAGGTTACACCTATTTTTACCCCCAATACTAATTTATACGTCTTCAATATATTGCTCCCAGAAATGGTGGAAGAAATACTTATGTCACCTGATTTATGTATACATTTTATCACAGTAATATTCTGGACAAAAATTGTAAAGGTCACACTTATGATTCTACCAAAGCCTAAATGGAAAGTGAACATAGATTACTAAAAACATCTATTTCAAGGTTGCCTAATGCTCTCAAATGTCAATCCAATTGGTAACTACGTATTTCTTTCTTTCTAAGATTATATATTCAAACTCAACCCTGTTGAAAATGTCTAATCCTCTCACTCACTTTATACATTGCCTGATTTAGTAATGCCTCTATTGATATCTGCTTTTCTACATATTTTCCCCAGTTCATGATAGTGACTGACTCTTCATATGTGCTGACATATACATTCGCTCTCTAACTGAATCCCTATTGCTAAAGAACTTTTGGTCCAAATCATATACTCACTCTTCTTCCTAAACCTACCGACTATCTTTCAAATCCTAATGACTATCCTTTTTTGAGTGGATGTTCTCTTCTACATTCAATCTTCCAAGGTACAAGGTCCTGTGCCATTGTATATCAAATTTTCTGAGACATCTGTGCAGAACATAATTCAAAGCTAAGTATCCCAATCAAGGGCCCAATGCCCTTGTGGGTTTTAAATCATACCTAGATTTCTGTTTTCATAATTATATTTCACCTCTACATTCTTGTAAATATCGCAGGTTCCCAATACAATTATTCATGGAGCAGAATGATTTCTAACCCAAATCAAACCTGTTATTAACCCTAAACATACACTGTTCCCTCAATCTCATTTTACAGAAGAGCAGGGACAGAGTTTTTCTTACAATACAGGAAAGTAGGGGACATTCAACCTGCTGAGAACCTCAAAGGTCCATGCAGAAATGATACCTGGAGAAGTTGTAGGCAGGTATGAAGGACCTAAGAGAGCAAAGGCCAATTTGCATGGCAAACAACCTGGTCAGGATGAAAGGATGTTTCTGAATCAGGCTCTCTCTTCTTATTGTGGAGAAGATGGACCAAACCAGGCCTGTGTGGAGAGCTGTTCCCGGGTGCCTATGATTGATATACCATTCTAACTTGTGAAAGTGTCAGAGAAAGTAGGGACAGCCACCATCTCACTGGACCTTTGGAAGCAATTGTTAGGACAAAGGGGTTGCCAAGGCAGTGACCTCATTCAGTTCCAAAGAAAGTGATGTACCTCATTTCCTTGGTGATGGAACTCTCTGAACTTGGTATCCAAGAAGCCAGGCACCCAGGTGCATTCCCAGTCCCAGTCCCAGTGGGCTCACTTGTGTGGATTTACCAAGGACAGTTAGTCTTTCTTGGTACCTACTGATGTGAGGATGGCAAAATGCCAGGAGAGCTCTTAAGAGGGTCCTTTCCTGATAAAGCAGGTAGTGGCTCACCACTTTTTCCTGACAACTTCACAGTGTTGGCCAAGGAAACAAGAGAGGGTACAGGCCATTTCGGGGGAACATAGTATGGCCCACCAGTCAGAGGACACACCAGATAGTCAAAGACTTACTTGGGGGAAGGAGGTGCCTTTGTGAGTGTGGGTTTGTTGTTTTCTCTCATGTTCTGAGAATAGGTAGGAAAGGCGTTTTTTTTTTTTTTTGTTTGTTTGTTTGTTTGTTTGTTTGGAGTGAACTGTTTCTAGTAAGTCGTTTGACAAGGTGAGTGTTTCTATGTCTGTGTATCCCACTGTGTCCGTGGTTGTAGACACGAGAAAAGACAATGCAACAATGGATGTGTCCTGTCTACTAGAAAACTTCCCAGAATTCATCCTGTCTAACTTATGAATGGAGTGTGGCTTTCCTTATGGATGGGCAAAACCTACTACCTTCCTAAGTCCCATTTTTTCTTCCTGAATTCTGGCCACTCTCCAGAATAGGATCATGGATTTGTGTCCAAGATAGGTGCCAACTCCAACTTCTGTGACATGGCCTTGTACTGGATAGCTGAATGGAATGGCCAGTATCTCAGAAAACTCAGATATCAGTGTGACCAGGAAACTCTCAGTGGAGAAACCCTGCTTTGGGTCATTTGCTAACCTATTGTTCTGTTGCCCTGAATTTCAGGAACATCTTTGCCTCAGGCCACCCCTTTATGAACCCTGAAGAAAACAGTTTTCAAATGTAAATGAATGGGCATCACCTTGGATTCTTTGCTTAATTTCTTTGGAATAGGATGTGTCTGAATCAGCCTCTTGGCCCTGTGTGAGGCTGTGGCTTATATTCTCAGCACCTGATGGATCTAAAGAAAGATTCCATGTGTGCATCCAAAACCAAAATGGCAAAATGTTCAGTCATTGTGAATGAATTCTATTGCCTTCCTCTGTTAGGTTCCTGAAATCCATCAAGTGAGAATAGGGATCCTTTGGGTCAAATGAGTTCCTCAAATCTCTGCAGAAGGGCTTGTCTTTTCTCCTGATTCCAATTCACATAAAGAATCTAAACCCCACAGTCAGAAGGCCTCAAATTGGAGAAGCGGAGCAGTATTAAGGGCAGGAATATTTGATCACTCTGGTTTCACAGGAAGGGTTTCCAGCCCACCCTGACTTTAGCCAAATGAGGGACATGGAGCTTATTTTGGACACTCTTTGGAATGTGCCCCTCATGGAAAGCTCCAACCAGAGGTAATGATGAGTGTCTACATGGAAGAAGATGGAAGCCATGTGGGAGTGTTTTGGTTTTAATTGTGGTCATTGGTTTGGCGGTGTGGAGAGATGACTGGGTCAACCTGGGCTTGAACTCTGGTGTGATTCCCCTTAGAGACTGCGTTCTGGAACTGACTCAGAGAAGTATTGTCATAAATTGTGTTGGGATTTTATGAGGCCACGCATGAGAGTCGCCCTTGGAAACAGAGAGCTTGGCCCAGGGTGGCTTTCCTCAGAGTACTGGAAATCTCAGCCAGGATATCACAGGATTTTATTCTTTAATACTTGGCAGCAATAGTTGAGAGTCAAAACACACATGGAACTCATATTGGAGAACTCAATGGGCCTGGCTTCATGTGACCTTTTGTCCACTCTTTTGGAAGCCTTGCCTGTGAGAGTTCTCCAGAGCTTTCTTTGAAATGAACTTCCTCAACTTTTAATGGTTCCTGAATGAATTGAAACCCACAGTGCCTCCAACTTCATCCTTGAAAAATGGCTACATAAATACCATGAAATTTTTGAAATTCCCATGACCTGGTTGCACTGGAGAACCTTTGGATGTTCTGTTGCTGATCATGAGTGTACCAGACTGTGCCTTGTTTGACTGGGTTTCATGAAAATGGTGTAGAACAGAGATGCCAGTATATTGAAGCCTGCAGAGTAGTGGGCCAAGAGCTGTGGTGTGCAGGTGTGTGAAAAAATATCTGTGGTTGAGACATGTGGATCTCCCATTGACTTCCAAATAGCTTGTGGCTGACATGGTGCAGCCAGCAGGCTCTTTCATGTAAAGGCATCTTTTTATATGGAGAGGTTTCAGGGCAATCTTCAGAATAGGGTTGCTATGGTCAAGGAGAAAGCTATGTGGGATAGAAGCCTGTTTGGTGCATTCTCCTGCAGACCCTGACAAACCACATGTGACATAAGTCCCTCCAACACTGTGTCCCAGATGAACTCCTTGTATTTCATGAAGCAAATACCAAACTCCCAGTGCAGGAGCAAGAAACACCATGGAAAGTGGAGGATGACCAAATGGCTTCACAGTCCACACGGGGAGACACTTACCCACAGTGGCCACAGTTTACATACAAATGGAGAATTCGGCACTGCTGTCTCATGTTCATTGGACATAGATGCAGGGTCAGCTTTGATGTTCTCACTACAAAGGAACATAGTTTCTGACAAGCTCCTGAGAACAACAAATATTTCAAGTGTGCAACCACAGAGGCAGTTTCTCAAGAAGTATTATTCCGGCAGAGCTCCATGTACGTGGAGTGTTTACCCTGTCCCTTAGTTTTGGAAATTCCTCTACCAACTCCAAGGTTGTGAACTCCTGATTATTTTCCATTGCAGATATGTATTCACATATTTTCTAACTATTTTCCTCTAATTGTGTCTTACTTGGGGTGAAGGTAATGTAAAGGCATTTTTCTGGATGAGAGTAGGAAGATTTTTGTGTAGCTCATATTTGCATACACATTGGATACATTTTCCTATTTTCCATTCAACATACTGAATCCCTGACAATAACCCATACCCAACTAGACTCTTACTGATAATCCTAATATGATGGAGAAAAATAACCCAAACAGAATAGAAATACAAGCAGTTCAGTGGATGTATCACATATATTTGGACTTGCCTTTTGCATAACAAATTGTAGGTGTTACAAATCTTGTCAATTTTAATTGATATAGTTCTCCATGAGTTTTTAAAGTTAACAACTATGTGAAATTCTGTCTCCCTTTCTCTGTAGCCTATTCAGCACATGTATTTTTATATGCACATATAGAATCCTACCTGGTATCACAAGTACATTATTGTGAGTGCATGCATTGGCAGATACAAATTGTGAGAAGAGATCACCCCTCCTAAACACTTTTGGAATTTAAAATTCAACCTATGGGTGACCTTCCTAGTGGAATATTATACATAAATCCATTTTCATTAAAATATAAATTTTTCCATCTCTGGAGGATATATATTTCATGATGAATTTCGATTGGCATATATATTGCTACATTTTAATGTCTCTGTGTGTGTGTTTTGTATATATATATATATATATATATATATATATATATATATATATATATATATACTGTCCAGATTTTTCAAAATATGAAATATATGTGTCTTATATACACTCCCTGAATTCATTCATGTTCACGTATGTGGATATATAATCAACTTTTCACAAGATTTTTCTCAGAAATATTCATTCACGTGAAATACATGTTTGTTTCCTAGTACAACAAACTCACTACAGTGAATGGTGGTTACAGATCCTAATATTGCTACACTAACTGACTCAGTTTAACATCAATGCAAGGAGATTCCTATGGGACATGGTGTGTATTTTGAGGTTCATTTTCATTCAACACTGGTATATTACTATTTCTTAAGTTTTTGAACATCATAATATATATATTTCATCCACAAGTTCACAAATTTATAGGCATTTGTTTCAGTTTCCATCATTTCCTGCTTCAGAACACATGATTTCCTCCAGGTTTCTTGACTGGCCTTTTCATGAAACTTCGTTCCAAACACATTATTTTCGATTTTCATAATCAATTTTAAAGCAAACCTCACACACTCTTCATGATAAAGCATAACCCTAAAATTACCATTAGATGTATAACTGGTTGTAATGAATGGATGTATATCAATATAAAATTTCCTGTATATTTTCAGATATCAATTCAATCCATTATTTAAAGTTGGAGCCAGTTATATTATTTATTCACAGTATGGTCTATTCATGCATTTTCTCTATATTCAGAGACACAGGGCACACCTATTTTTACTCCCAAAATTAATTTATATGTCTTCAAAAACTTGTTTGCAGAAATGGTGGAAGAAATACTCATGTTCCCTGATGTACATATACATTTTATCACAGTAATATTCTGGACACAAAATGCAAAGTCACATTTATGATTGTACCAAATCCTAAATGGAAAGTGAGCATGGATTACAAAAATCATCCATCTCCAGGTTGCCTAATGCTCTCAATTGTAAATCCTATTTGTGACTATATATTTGTTTCCTCCTAAGATTATATACTCAACCTCAAGCCTGTTGAAAATGTCTAATCCAATCACTCACTTTATTCTTTTCCTGATTTCCTAATATCTCTATTGATATCTACTTTCCTACATATTTTCCCAGTTCATCTTTGTGACTGACTCTTCACATGTTCTGACATTTACATTCACTCTCTACTCGAAACCCTCTTGTGAAACAACTTATGGTCCAAATCATTTACTCACTCTTCTTCCTAAACCTACGGACGATCATCCTAATCCTACTGACTATCTTTTTTTGACTGGATGTTCTCTTCTACATTCAATTATCCAAGGTACAAGGTCCTATGCCATTGTATATGGATTTATCTGAGATAACTGTGCCGAACATAATTCAAAGATAAGTATCCAACTCAAGGGCCCAATTTGCCCTTCAGGGCTTCAAATCTTACTTAGATTTCTGTTTTCATAATTATATTTCCCCTTTCTTGTAAATATCACAGGTTTCAAGTACCATTATTCATCCCACAGAATGATTCCTAACTCAAATTGAACATGCTATTAACCCTAAACATACACTGTTCCCTCAATCTAACTTTACAGAAGAGCAGGATCAGAGTTGGTCTTACAAAAGAGGAATGTAGGGGATCTTCCACCTGCTGAGAACCTCAAAGGTCCATGCAGAAATAATCCCTGGAGAAGTTGTAGGCAGCCATGAAGAACCTGAGAGAGCACAAGTCATCTTCCATGGCAAACATCCTGGTCAGGATGAAGGTTTGTGTCTGAATCAGCCTTTCTCTTCTTAATGTAGAGAAGATGGACCAAACCAGGCCTGTGTGGAGAGATGTTCCTGGGTGCCTATGGTTGATATACCATCCTAACTTGTGAAAGTGTCACAGGAAGTAGGGGTAGCCTCCATCTATTGGGACCGTTGAATGGAACTGTTAGGACAAAGTGGTCGCCAAGGTAGTGACCTCATTCTGTTCCTGAATGAAGTGACCTACCTCACTTTCTTGGTGATGGAACTATCTGAACTTGGGATCCAGGAATCCAGGCACCCAGAGCGAGTCCCAGTCCCAGTTCCAGTGGGCTCAATTTTTTGAAATAACCAAGGACAGTGTCAGTCTTCCTTGGTACCTACTTATGTGAGGATTGCCAAATGCCAGCAGCGCTCTGAAGAGTGTACTTTTTCAGAAAGCATGTAGTTGTTCATCGCTTGCTCCTCACAACTCCTCAGAGTTGGCCAAGGAGACCAGATCTGAGACAGGACAAGCCATTTCGGGAAAACATAGTAGGGCCCACGAGTCATTGGACACTCCTGATGGTCACAGACCTATTTGTGAAAACGAGGTGCCTTTGTGGGTGTGGGTGTGAGTTTGTGATTTTGTCTCATGTTCTGAGAATAGGTAGGAAAGGTGGTTTGTTTGGTTTGGAGTGGACTGTGTCTGGTAAGTCCTTTGAGGAGCCGAGTGTTTCTATGTCTGTCCATCTCTCTGTGACCTTGGTTGTAGATATTAGAAAAGAGAATGCATCAATGAATGTGTCCTGTGTAGTAGAAATCTTCCCAGAATTCATCCTACCCAATTTATGAAAGGAATTCAGCTTGCCTTATGGATGGGCAATGCCTACTATCTTCCTAAGTTTCTCTTTTCTTCCTGAATTTTGCCACTCTCCAGAATAGGATCATGGTTTTGTGTCCAAATTATTTACCACCTCCAATCTCTGTGACATAGCCATGTACTGGATAGCTGAAGGGAATTGGAGCATCTCAGAAAACCCAGATATCAATGTGACCAGGAAAGTCTCAGTGGGGAAACCCTGATTTGGGCCTATTGCTTACCTATTCTTCTGTTGACCTTAATGTCAGGAAGGCCTTTGCCTCTGGCCACACCTTTGTGAAGCCTGAACAAAACAGTTTTCAAATGGAAATGAATGGACATCACCTGTGGCTCTTTGCTTAATTGCTTAGGAAAGGGATGTGTCTGAATCAGCCACTTGGCCCTGTGTGAGGCTTTGGCTTAGATTCTCAGCACCTGATGGATCTAAAGAAAGATCCCATGTTTGCATCCATAACCAAAATGCCAAAAAGTGCAGTAATTGTGGATGAAGTCTCTCGCCTTCCTCTGTAAGGTTCCTGACCTCCATCAAGTGAGAATAGGGATCCTTTGGGTCAAATGAGCTCTTCAAATCCCTGCAGAGTCTAGCCCATAGTTGCTTGTGTTGTCTCATGACTCCAAATCACATACATAATCAATACATGACAGTGAGTAGGCCTCAAATTGGAGAAGCACAGCAGTATTTAGGGCAGGCCTATTTGATCACTCCTGTTTCACAGGAAGTGTTTCCAGGCCACCCAGACTTTAGGCAAATGAGGGGCAAGGAAGTCTATTTTGGACACTGTCTTGTGCTGCACCCCTCATGGAAACATACAGCCAGAGGTTATGATGAATGTCTATATGGATAAAGATGAGGGTCATGTGGGAGTGTTTTGGTTTAAATTGTGGTCATTTGTGTGGCAGTTGGAAGAGATGACTGGGTCCACCTGCTCTTGAACTCTGGTGTGATTTCCCTTAGAGACTGAGTTCTGGAACTAACCTCAGAGAAGTATTGCCATGAATTGTGTTGGCATTTAAGGAGGCCATGCATGAGAGTCACCCTTGGAACCTGAGATCTAGGCCCAGGTGGCTTTCCAGAGAGCACTGGAAATCTCAGCCGGAATATCACATGATTTTATTCTGAAAAACTTGGCAGCCATAGTTGAGAGTCAAAACACACATGGACCTCACATTGTAGACCTCAACAGCGCTGGCTTCATGTGACCTTTTGGACACTCTTTGGGAAACCTTGCCTGTTATCATTCTCCAGAGCTTTCATTGAAATGAGCTTCCTCACCATTTAATGGTTCCTGAATGAATTGAAACCCACAGTGCCTCCAACTTCATCCTTGAAAAATGGCTAGATAAATAAAATGAAATTTTTGAAATTCCCATGACCAGGTGGCACTGGAGAACCTTTGGATGTCCTGTTGCTGATCAAGAGTGTACCAGACAGTTCCTTGATTGACTGGGTTTCATGAAAATGGTGTAGAACAGAGATGCAATTAAGTTAGAGCCTGCAGAGTAGTGGGCCTAGAAAGTGGTGTGCAGTTGTGTGATAATACATTTGTGTTGTGGCCATGTAGATCTGCCATTGGCTTCCAAATTGCTTGTGACTGACATGGTGCAGGCAGGAGACCCGTATATGTAAAAGCATGTCTTTATATGGAGAGGTTTCAGGGCAATGTTAAGAATCAAGTTTCTATGCACAAGTTGGCAAGCTATGTGGGAAAGAAGCCTGGTTGGTGCATTCTCCTGCAGACCCTGACCCACCGCAAGTGACAGAACTCCGTCTAGCACTGTGTCTCTGTTGAACTTCTTGTATTTTGTGAAGGACATACCAAACTCCCAGTGCAGCAGCAAAAAACACCACGAAAAGTGGAGGATGACCAAATGGTTCCACAGTCCCCACGGAGAGACACTTAGACCCATGTGGCCACTGTTTACCTACAAAGAGTGAATTCAGAACTGCTGCCTCAAGTTTACTGGAAAACAAGAAACCATATCCTTCAGGTCACATAGATGTAGACCCAGCTTTGATGGTCCCACTACAAAGAAAGCTAAAGCTCCTGAAAGTAACATATATTTCAAGTGCCCAACCTCAGAGGAAGTTTCTCAAGATGTCTTTAGGGTAGCAGACCTCCATGTTTGAGGAGTGTTTACCATGTCCCTTACTTTTGGAAACTCCTCTACCAACTCCAAGGTTGTGAACTCCCGAGAATTTTCCATTCCAGATATGTATTCACAGATTTTCTAACACCACTGTTCTAACTGTGATTTACTTCAGACGAAGGGAATGTCAAAGCTTTGTTCTGGATGAGAGTGGGATGATTTTTGTGTAGCACATATTTGCATACACATTGGATTCATTATCGTATTTTCCATTTGAAATATTGAATCCCAGACAGTAACCCATTACAAACTAGACTCTGACTACTAATCCTAATATGATTCAGTAAAATAACACAAACAGAATAGAAATGCAAGCAGTTCAGTGGAGGCATGGTGTAGAGTTGGACTTGCCTTTTGCATAAAAAAGGGTAGGTGTTATAAATATAGTCAATTTTCTGTTGAAATAGTTCTCCATGTGTTTTTAATGTTAACAAATATGTGAATTCCTGTCTCCCTCTCTCTGTAGCCTATTCAGCACATGCATTTTTATATACACATATAGAATACTACCTGGTATCACACGTACATTTTTGTGAGGTGGCTGACGTGGCAGATACAAATTGTGAGAAGAGATCACTCCTCCTAAATGCTGTTGGAACTGAAAATTCAATGTATGGGTAAACTTGCTAGTTCAACAACATTATGCATAAATCTATCTTCAATAAAATGAATATTTTTGGATCTGTGGATGATATATATTTCATGGTGAATTTCGATTGATATATATATATATATTGCTATTTTTAATGTCTCAGTGTGTGTGTGTGTGTGTGTGTGTGTGTGTGTATACACACACACTCTCCAGATTTTTCAAAATATGAAATGTATGAGTCTTATTATACACTCCCTAAATTAATTAATATTCATATATGTGGATTTATAATCAACTTTTCACAAGATTATTCTCAGAGATATTCATCCACCTGAAATACATATTTCTTTCCTAGTACTGAAAACTAACTTGAGTGAATGGTGCATACAAATCCTAATATTTCTACAGTAACTGACCCAGTTTAACATAAATTCAAGTAGATTCCTATGGGACATGATGTGTATTTAACGTTAATTTTTGTCAACACTGCTACATTACTATTTCTTCAATTAATGCACATCATAGGATATATATTTTATCTACAAGTTAGCAAATATTTAGGCATTTGTTTCACTTTCAATCACTTCCTGCTTCAGAACACATGTACACTTCCGGGTTTCTTGACTGGTCTTTTCATGAGACTTCTTTCCAAACACATTATTTTCAATTTCCATAATCACTTTTGAAGCAATACTCACACACTCTTCATGAGAATCCATAACCCTAATATTACAATTAGATATATAACGGGTAGGATTAAATGTTTTATATCAATATAAGATTTTCTGTATATTTTCAGATATCAATTCAATCCATTATTTAAAGTTGGAACCAGTTATATTATTTATTCACAGTATTGTCTATTCATGCATTATCTCTATATTCATAGACACATGGTTCACCTATTTCTATCCCCAATACTAATTCATACATCTTCATTATATTGCTCCCAGAAATGGTGGAAGAAATACTCCTGTCACCTGATCTACATATACATTTTATTACAGTAATATTCTGGACACACAAAGGAAAGTTCACACTTATGATTGTACCAATGTAAAGGTCGGCCGAGCATTGGAGGAAGAAACCAGGAAGAGACTGTCTCATGAAACAGCAAAGGGCTTTTTGGGGGTCCAGCATGCTGGGGCTCAGAGCTCACTTGAATAGAGAAGAGAGCCCTGAGAACATCTTAAGCAGAGCTTATGTACTTTACTTGGTGAGGGCAGGGAGGGAAATTTATTGATTGGTCAGGTCGAGTGAGTGGTTTGCGTGCCAATGGGAGAGGGAGTACATTCTGCAGTTTGGCAGTTGGGGACAGCACATTCTGGGAACAAGATTAGCAAACAGTTCTCAAGATTTCAACAGTGTTTTGTTAAGCATACAGAAAAACAGGTATTACAAGTACCTATTTTATTAACCTTTCATTCCCCACTTCTCATTCTGGTTACTTTTAATCATAAAAGTGATCATTGGGGGGTCTCTGATTTTATGTCTCCTAGTGAGGTATATTGTTGTCTGATTACCATAAGTTTAACTTATCCAATTTGAGCTTGTAGAAAAGAAACTACACGGTTGAGCAAACAGGTTCCTACAATTAGCATTAATATGAGGATTGTTAATGGACTGGCCAGGGTTGATAAAAGCGTAGGTAACCAGGGGGACTATGTGAACAAAGACACAAACCAACCTTTATGTGCCCCTCTCCTTTGTTGATGCTCTTCAAGGCATCTTTTTAACTTACTCATAAATTTTTTTACAACTCCAGTATGGTCGGCATAAAAACAACATTCTTCCCTCAATGCAGCACAAAGGCCCTCTTCTCTCATGAAGAGGAGGTCCAACCCTCGCCTGTTCTGTAAAACAAATTCAGAGAGAGAGAGGTTTAAGAGAATGGTCTGAGAATGAGAAAGGAGAGATGTAAAAGAATAATGGGAAAGGGGTTTGGGATTTTCCAGGCAACAAAATGTTGAGCAGTAGAACACGTAGAGCAGAGGAGAAGACAGGAGTGAGTATCCCAAAAAGCCTGTGAGCGATGTTAAATTTTTAGTAACCTGTTTTCACTGATGACAAAAAAAAAACTTTAAAGGCCATTTTCATTACATCTTGGATAGGGTGCTGAGGGCTCTCCTTAGCTTTTTGAGCTTTGGTTTAGTTGGTAAGAGGACTTGGTGGGACCTGGTGAGGGCACTGACAGGAGAAGAGAGGAGTGAGTGGGTGGATGGGTACCTTAGTACTTGTTACCTCAGCAACGGGGCAATGGTCTAAGAGCCGGCAGAGGCTTCGGTTTTTGATCTAGTAATTGGAGGGGAGAAATCAGGTTGCTTATGTGGGAGTGACAGCAGAGAGTCTGGAGCAGAAAGCAGAGGGTGAGGATCTATTAGAGAAGCATAGTTCAGGCTGTGAGTGAAGGAGGGAAAAGGCCTCCACATAGGGGAATTTCCTTCCACCATTTGAGCACTTGCCGAAGTCAAAAAGGTCATGCAGAATTTGAGCATCTAGAGACCCCTCTGGGGGCCATCGGTTTTGGTTGTCTAATTGGTAATATGCCCAATGCTGAGTACTGAATTTGATGAGGAGTTTGGGTTCCACCAGGCAGCCCCTGTATGCTTACATCCCATGACTTACAGAAGAAGTCGGCTTTTCACCCACACAGCCCTGGCTGTTAGTGGGTTTGATAGTCCGCTGAGCAAACATAGTAATCTGGGCTAGCCAACCTGTATCTGGCTCACGTGTCCCTACATCCATAATGTTTGTTTCCATTACGTATGGCACGGAAAAGATTTAATGGAATTTTAGTGGGATCCCCTTCATCAGGGATATCCCAATAGGAAAGACCTATAGCCAGCTGACAAATGTCTGGGTAGAGAGATGGCCACCAGGTCCCTAAGGGGGCTGTATGCAAGATAGAGCATACTTCTAGTACAGTATGATTTGTGATCAGCCATCGCTGCTGAACAGGCTGATGAGGTTTAGGACTACTATTGGCCAAGGGGAGAGTCTATAGCCTTATGCACATGGCGAATACACAATTTGAAAGGATTACCAGTCATTTCTATTTTCCAGCCAGAGTCTGGACAGGGCGCAGGCTTGAGATGAGAGGCATGGATCCCGGAAGTGATTCCCTCTACCTTTACCACTGTAGGTGTTATAAGTAGCACCTGGTATGGTCCTTTCCAGCGGGGTTCCAGGGATGACACCTGATGTCGTCTTATGTAGATGAAGTCTCTTACTTGATATTGATATGGAGTCCCCTCGTCCCCAGGTTGGTAGGTAGTGGCCAGCTGTTTCCACAGATATCACTGTCTTCTTTCAAAAACTTTAACTCTGTCAACTCAGGAGGTGCGGAAGGGATCATTAGGTCTTAGAGTTGGGGTTTATCCCTTACTGGAGGAGGGACCATAGAGAATTTCATAGCGCATGAGATTACACAAAGAAACAGAGGGAGTATGAGTATTTCTTGCATGAAACAGTGCATAAGGCAGGAGCATAGTCCAAGTTTTTATGCTGATATCTAAGCTTAATTTTGTTAAGGTCTCTTTAATGCTTCTATTTATTTATTTTACCTGTCCTGAGCTCTGGGGTCTATAAGCACATTGTAACTTCCAATTAATCCCCAGGGTCCTGGCTAACCCGTGACTTACAAGGCCATGAACGCCAATCCATTTTCAGACCCTATTACCTTAGGCAGTCCGTATCTTGGAAAATTATCTTTCAGGATCTTCTTGACCACAATTTGTGCCTTTTTTTTTTTGTGGGAAGGCTTCAATCCATCCTGAAAATGTACCTACAAAAACTTGGAGATATTTAAGTCCATACCATGCTGGCTTAATTTCAGTAAAGTCCACTTCCAAGAATTGTCCTGGTCTGGATCTTTGTAGGTGGTTAACTGCAAGAAACTTGGAAGGGTAAGCATTAACCAATTGACAGGCCTGACAGGCTTTTGTTACTTGTTCAGTTATTTCCTTTCACTCTGAGTTGGTTAGTGGAAAACTCTGTTCTTTATTCTTCAGGAATGCCTGAAGTTTCTTTGAACCAATGTGAGTGAGTTGATGTACGTTTTTAACATACCATAGGGCTTTCTGAAAATGCAGGCTGGGCTCAGTGAAGTTGAGGATTTCAGTTTCAGTGTCATTAGATGTTGTCAAAAGCTTGCTGGTGCTCAGGGGTCCATTAGAATTGGGCATCTCCTTTTAACAGCGGGTATAAAGGAGCAGCTAAGGACGCAAACCCGCGTATCCATAACCTGCAAAAGCCAGCAGTCCCAAGAAACTCTCTGAATTGTCTGCTATTAGATGGTGGTGGTATATGCTCAATGGTTTCTTTTCTGGGCTCAGTGAGCCATCGTTTACTGCCCCTAAGGGAATATCCCAGGAAGATTACTTCTTTCTGGCAAATTTGGGCCTATTTGGCAGAAGCACTATACCCGAGTTGAGCAAGATCGGAAAATAGTGCTTGGGTCCCAGACTCACAGTTTTCCTTGGTGTTGGCTGCCAGTAGCAGGTCATCCACATATTGAAGCAGGGTGTCTTCAGGGTGCGTAGTTCTGAAGTTGTTGAGATCTCTGGGGAGGGCTTCATCAAAGAGAGTGGGGGAAATTTTGAACCCCTGTGGGAATCTAGTCCAAGTTAGTTGACCAGACGTTCTGGTTTCTGTGTCTACCCACTCGAAAGCAAATAGCAAATGACTATCTTTATGCAGACGCAAGCAAAAGAAAGCATTTTTTTAAAGTACAGAACAGTATAGCAATTCCGCTCAGGGTTCAGAGTGCTAGGCAGATTGTACAGATAAGGTACCGTGGGGTGAATGTTCTGCACTCTGTTGTTGATCTCTCTTAGGTCTTGAAGGAAGCGATAGACCCCAGTTCCTGGATTTTTTTCTGGTACCAGGGGTGTGTTCCAGTTTGAATGACTGGGCCTTAGGACCCCTAAGGCCAGATATTTCTGAATACAGGGCCTTATCCCATCTTTAGCTTTCTTGCTCAGAGGATATTTTTTGACATTGATTGGGTGGGCTGTAGTTATTAACCCCACTGTTATTGGAGGTTGTTTCATGGCTAGGCCTAACTCAGCAGTTTTTTCCTAGGCATCTGCAAAATCTGTTATCCATTTCTGGGGTAGCTTGCCTGTTTGATCAGTCTTGGGGGGGGTGACGAGTTGATGTTCATCTTCTACTGACATAGTTAAAGCCGTGACTATAGGAGTTTCTACTGAAGGTTTTAGAAATTTCACTTGGGGGCCTTCAGGGATAAAAGTTATTCTGGCCTGGAGCTTGTTGAGCAGATCTCTGCCCATCAATGGGGGGGGGGCATTCTGGGATTACTAGAAAGGAGTGATGGATTTTTCCTTTCCCCAGGACCATGGTCCTCTTAGTTGTCTAAGCCCCATATTTACTGCCATTAGGCCCTTGAACTAGAGTCATTTTATTTGATAGATGGCCCAATGGTGTCTTAAGGGCTGAGTATACTGCCCCTGTGTCCACTTCAAAATTTACTCACTGCCGGCAAGTTCTTTGAGTTCTTTTGGCAGGGCCAGCTTCCTCCAGGGAAGGAGGGGCTGTGTGTGCCACGGGGTAGTCATCTGGAGAGAGCTGGGCTGGCCTAGATTCCTCCAATGGTGGAGAGTCTGAGTCACCAGCAGGGGAATCACTTAGAGGGAGTTGGGGGTTGGGGGACGAGGACAGGGCATAAGGAGGGGGAGGAGAGTCCAGTAGAGTCTTGAGACTCAGGGAGAACAGAGGGTGGAGGAGGAGGAGGAGAGGGTTTGAGAGATACAATCGTGGGGGAAGCAGTAGGAGCGGGGGCAGGTTCAAGGAAAGGTTTCACCCATGGAGAAGGAGATTTGCAGAGGTCCTGCTAAGTTAAGATATATTGCTGTTGATCTGGATGGCTAAGTGGCCCTGGCTGAAAGACAATATCTCTGAGTTTTTAAATTAGTGAGAAGTAGAAACATCCTTCTGGGGGCCATCCGACTCCGAAGGTGGGTCATTCTGAGGCACAGAGTGTCTACCAGGTCCGACGTTTTACTGAAAAAGAAAGATTCTGAGCCCTTAAGCAGACTTTGGTCCACTGATCAAGGGTCAGGGACAGAGGCGTTGAAGTGCTCTGTCCCATATGAAAGATACACAAACAGTGAAACCAATGACACACGACACAGACAAGACAAGACAATAAAGACAGGCAATGGACGTCCAGTACTGAGACCAGGACAGAGTAGCCGGCAAAACCTGATGGGCGGGCGATACCGAATCCAAAACAAAATATCACTGAGTCGAGGAGACTATTGTTACTCGATTTCCCGAGACCTCCAGGGCATCCCCCAGAGACATGACCTGTGGCTCTGTGACACGTCTGTCAGCCACCCTCAGAGAGAGCTCATGCTCATCACCGATAGCCATTATGCCCATCCCTAACCTGAAACCTGAAACCAGAAAGAGGCACCTTACTCACCCTGAGAGGAGCCCATTGTCTGTCTTTCATCCACCACTGCTGGATCTCCCTGCGGCCCTCAGATGTAAAGTTCGGGCGAGCGTTGGAGGAAGAGACCACCAAGAGACTGTCTCATGCAACAGCCAAGGGTCCAGAATTCTGGGACTCAGAGCTCACTTGAATAGAGCAGAGAGCCCTGAGAACAGCTTAAGCAGAGCTTATATACTTTCCTTGGAGAGGGCAGGGAGGGAAGTTTATGGATGGGTCAGGGAGAGTGGGCGGTTTGCGTGTAAACGGGAGAGGGAATACATTCTACAGTTTGGCAGTTCGGGACAGGACATTCTGGAAACAAGATTAGCAAAAAGTTTTCAAGATTTCAACAGTGTTTTGTTAAGCATACAGAAAAACAGAAAGTGACAACTACCTATTTTATGTAATTTCACCAAAGCCTAAATGTAAAGTGAGCATGGATTACTAAAAACATTCTTGTCCAGGTTGCCTAATGCTCACAAATGTCAATTCTCTTCGTGACTACATATTTGTTTCTTCCTAAGATTATATATTCAACCTCAACCCTGTTGAAAATGCCTAATCCTATGACTCACTTAATACTTTGCCTGATTTCATAATGTCTCTATTGATATCTGCTTTTCTACATATTTTCCCCAGTTCATCATTGTGACTGACTCTTCACATGGAATGACATTAACATTCACTCTCTAACTGAAACTCTATTGATAAAGAACTTTGGTCCAAATCCTATACTCACTCTTCTTTCTAAACCTACCGACTATCTTCCTAATCCTAACAACTATCCCTTTTTGACTGGAGGTTCTCTTTGACATTCAATCATCCAAGGTACAACGTCCTATGCCATTGTATATCGATTTATCTGAGACATCTGTGCAGAAAGTATTTCAATGCTAAGTATCCCAATCAAGGGCCCAATTCTCTTCTGGGCTTCAAATCTTACCTAGATTTCTGTTTTTCATACTTGAATCATACGTCTATATTCTTATAAATATCACAGATTCCCAGTACCATTATTCATCCCACAGAATGATTCCTAACCCAAATCAAACCTGATATTAACCCTAACTACACATTGTTCCCTCAATCTAACTTTGGAGAAGAGCAGGGACAGAGCTGATCTTAAAATACAGAAATGGAGGGGATCTTCCACCTGCTGAGAACCTCAGAGGTCCATGCAGAAAGGATCCCTGAAGAAGATGTAGGCAGCTATGATGGACGTGAGAGAGCAAAAGTCATTTTCCATGGCAAAAAACCTGGTCAGGATGAAGGGAAGTGTATGAATCAGCCTCTCTCTACTTAATGTAGAGAAGATGGACCAAACCAGGCCTTTGTGCAGAGCTGTTCTTTGGTGCCAATGAATGATATATCATTCTAACTTGTGAAAGTGTCACAGGAAGTAGGGGCAGCCTCCAGCTCATGGAACACTTGGAAGCAACTGTTAGAACAAAGTGTTTGGCAAGGCAGTGACCTCATTCAGTTCCTAAAGGAAGTGACCTACCTCACTTCCTTGGTAATGGAACTCTCTAAACTTGGGATCCAGGAAGCCAGGTACCCAGAACCAATCCCAGTCCCAGTCCCAGTGGGCTCACTTGTTTTGTGTTACTAAGGACAGAGTCACTCTTCCTTGGTACCTACTGATGTGAGGATGGCCAAATGCCAGGGTCATTCTTGAGAAAGCAGGTAGTGTCTCACCACAGGCTCCTGACAACCTCACACAGTTGGCCGAGGAGACCAGATCTGAGAATGGATAGTCCATTTCAGGGGAACATAGTATGACCCACCAGTCAGAGGACACTCCGGATAGTCACAGACCTACTTGGGGGGAGGAGGTGCCTTTTTGCGTGTGGGTGTGAGTTTGTGGTTTTTTCTCATGTTCTGAGAATAGGTAGAAAAGGCGGTTTGTTTGGTTTGGAGTGGACTTTTTCTAGTAAGTTGTTTGATAAGGCGAGTTTTTCTATGTCTGTGTATCCCACTTTGTCCGTGGTTGTAGACATTAGAAAAGAGAATGCATCAATGGATGTGTCCTGTCTAGTAGAAAGCTTCCCAGCATTCATTCTGCCCAATTTGTGAATGGACTTTGACTCGCCTTATGGATGGGCAATGCCTACTATCTTACTACCTTGCTGTTTTCTTCCTGAATTCTGGCCACTCTCGAGACTAGGCTCATGGTTTTGTGTCCAAGATATGTATCACCTCCAAGCTCTGTGACATGGCCATGTACATGATAACTGAAGGGAATTGGAGGATCTCAGAAAACTCAGATATGAATGTGACCAGTAAAGTCTCAGTGGAGAATCCTTGCTTTGGGCCATTTGCTTACCTATTGTTCCATTGCCCTGAATGTCAGGAAGGTCTTTGCCTCAGGCCACCCCTTTGTGAAGCCTGAACAAAACAGTTTTCAAATGGAAATGAATTGGCATCACCTGTGGCTCTTTGCTTAATTGCTTTGGAAAGGGATGTTTCTTAATCAGCCTCTTGGTCCTGTGTGAGGCTGTGGCTTAGATTCTCAGCACCTGATGGATCTAAAGATAGATTCCCTGTGTGCTACAAAACCAAAATGGTCAAAATAGCAGTCATTGTGTATGAAGATTCTCGCCATCTTCTGTAATATTTCTGACATCCATCAAGTGAAAATAGGGATCCTTTGGGACAAATGAGTTCTTCAAATGCCTGCAGAGGCTAGACCATAGATGCTTGGGTTTTCTCATGACTCCAATTCACATAAAGAATCTATAACTGGCAGTCATTAGGCCTCAAATTGGAGAAGTGAAGCCGTAATAAGGGCAGGCCTATTTGATCACTCGTGATTCACAGGAAGGGTGTTCAGGCCACACTGACATTAGGGAAAATAGGGGCAAGGGAGCATATTTTGGACACTGTCTTGGACTGCGCCCCTTATGAAAACCTCCAGCCAGAGAATTTGATGAGTGTCTATATGGAAGAAGATGAGGGCCATGTGGGAGTGTTTTGGTTTTAATTGTGGTCATTTTTGTGGCGGTTGGAAGACATGACTGTGGCCACCATGACTGGAACTCTGGTGTGATTCCTCTTAGAAACTGAGTTCTGGAACTGACCTCAGAGAAGAATTGCCATGAATTGTGTTGGGATTTTAGGAGGCCACTCATGAGAGTCGCCCTTGGAAACTGAGATCCAGGCAAACTCAGATGGAGACTGCTGAATAGTGACACAGAGCTGTGGTGCACAGGTGTGTGATAAAACATCTCTGGTGGGGCCATGTGGATCTGCCAATGACTTCCAAATGGCTTGTGGCTGAAATGGTGCAGCGCATAATCCCTTATACGTTTGACCTCTTCATATAAAGGCATCTTGTTATATGGAGAGGTTTCAGGGCAATGTTCACAATCAGGTTGCAATGGTTAAGGGGGCAAGCTATGTGGGATAGAAGCCTGGTTGGTGTATTCTCCTGCAGACCCTGACCCACCACACGTATGAGAAATTCCTCCAGCACTGAGTCCCTGTTGATCTCCTTGTATTTTGTGAAGCAAATACCAAACTCCCAGTGCAACAGCAAGAAACACCATGAAAAGTGGAAGATGAGCAAATGGCTTCACAGTCCACACGGGAGGCACTTAGCCTTCAGTGGCCACAGTTTCCCAACAAAGAGAGAATTTAGCACTGCTGCCTCATGTTCATTTGAAAATAAGAAACTATATCTTCCAGGTCACATATATGCAGACCCAGCTTTGATGGTCTCACTACAAAGGAAGCTAAAGCTCCTGACAACGACATATATTTCAAGTGCCCAAGGTCATGGGCAGTTTCTCAAGAAGTTTTAGGCCGGCAGAGCTCCATATTTGTGGAGTGTTTACCTGTTAGACCAGGACATGACAAAAGACCACTGACTCCAATTAAAATCAAATTAAACCAAGCTTATTATTTCCACTGGCTTCCTCTCCCTCTAAAAATGGTGGAAACTAGACAGCAACCCCACCTTTCCTACAGCCCACCTTTATAGCCCAGAAAGTTACACAAAGGCGGGTTACAGATAAGAGAACTCGGAGAAGCATCACATTAATGCTAGTTTACATTTTTTTGTTTTTTGCTGGCCCCTCATCAGAATTTATCAGGACCATTAGAGCCTCAACGACTGTCATTGTCTGGCCAGGGAAGGCCAATATTTATGAGGTGTCACTAAAGTTTCAGAGAGGTCTGCTATCTGGTCAGAGAGCCAGGCATGGGTGAGTTCAAGGCATGGGCAGGCATTCAAAGCAGATTCAGAATTTGCAGTAATGTATAGTAAAGCCAAAATTATCTTTTCATGGTTTTGTGGCAAGATGGCTCCCAATTTTAATAAATGATCATGTTGGGTCTATCATTCCCCCTTTCTAATGTGCCCCTTCCAAATCTTTGATAGGGTAGGAAAAGAGCAACGAGGGAATTTTAATTCCTCAGGTAACAGTCTCCAAATTTTTAGAACTCACCCAAAACTGGATTCCTGATTTTACCTGACATAATTAATTACTTATATTGATAGTCTATTTATTTTTGGCTCCATAGTTTTTAGACGAGAGGCGTCACTTATTTTGGCGTCTTCAGAGCTGAGTGAGGGTGAGGTGAGTGGGCACAGCATATGGGACATGACTTGTCTTTTAGAAGTCAGTTGAGGGACATGGGTTGCCTTTTAGAAATCAGTTCGGTTTGAAGTCTGGTTGGGGAAGAACAGGTTGTAAAGTCATCTGGGGATGGGTTCTTCTATGTGAGAAACAAAAACCATGAGTACTGAAAAAATGTTGCAGCAGCTGGAACATGTCACTGTATAGAAGTTCCCTCAGCAGGCTTTAATATCCCCAGTTATCAGAATGTCAACTTAATATTTAACATTTAGTGTTACATTTGTCCCTCCCCATAAGATACAGTTTAATAATTTAATGTCATCTGATCTTGCAAAATTCTTTTACTAGTATGACCTCTGTGTGTAATAGAGAAACCTTTAATTCTGTTACTCAGGGCTGGATAATCATACTAGCAAACACCAAGCCTACCTGTGTAGGTTAGGAATATCTGTAGGCCTTAAACTTAAAATTTGTGCCTCTGGCAGCTCCTCTTGATAGTCACTTTTTATAGTTATCAGGCATTGCTGACTGAGAATCCTTCTTTGTGGCCTCCAGTCTTATTTATTTTGGGAGGATAACATAAAGTGAATACCTTAAAATATTATTATTATTATTATTATTATTTAAAATGTCAGGAATGTCTGTATTTTGGTTTTAACTCTCTTTGCTAAGTGTTTAAGATGAAGCTGTCAAACTGACTTTTGTTTCTATCTATTGTTAACATTAGCTGAGTTTTATGAAAGTCATTCCTGGGGAAACTTGAGAGCAGCTTCTCAGTTCTGCTGGTGCCATTTGCGCTAGGTGGGTCCAGGTCTTGCTTGACCATGGGGCTTCCCTCGGAAGCATCAAAGATGTCTCCCTTCTCTGATGACTCTCTTCTTCATAGCAAATGCCCTGATTGGCTTTCTGTTTTCCAGTGGTCTCATTAATCTCCCTGATTGGGAGGTTATGAGGCCCAGAGTTGCAAAGCTTTTAGAGAAGTCCCCTGTTCAATGGATTCAGACTGACTCAGAGGGCAAGAGCCAAATATTGGTTTTCTTGGCTCTTTTCATGTAAATTTAATTTTAAATCCTAATCTTAATTATCCAGCAAATAAATTTTAACAGCCTTATATTAAGAGTACTGGGGTTTAATGTCTATAAGTTTATAATTATTTATCTTTTTATTAATTGGGATCTGTATTGTAGGTGTCTTGTAGGTGATGACTTATTATCTTAAATTAACCCATGCTGTGTTCTTAAAGCAACACTTCTGTAAAACACTAACAGGGAATCTTTAGATCACTTATAAGAAAATTACAAAATAAAATTTTTTAACAAGTGTAAAAATACTTAGTTCGTGTAATATCTCCCCTGAATTTTTTAGCTGAGTTATACATTATATCCCCTGTTTGAGATCCTAGTAATCTTAACAGAAAACAAAACAACTTTTGAACATAACTTTAAATGAAACATAATCTTACCTACAGCTTTCGTAGTCATTCTCACATGTAGTAATATGGGACACAGAGCCTTATCTCAGGTAAGGCAGGGCTCTTTATAAATATTAAGTGTTTTAGTTCTAAAGATGAACTTTGTTTTTTTAAATATCATTTTACAAATTTTATATAAATTGTTTGAGGTCACATAAACATTAGCTAACACCATAGGATATCACATTTAAAACATGAATTTAATAAACACTGAAAGTTTTTAACCTTTGCATAGATAAGGCTCTCATTAACATAAAAATACATTTAAATTGTTCCCCAATGTAAAAAGTAACATAAAACTTTACATATCTTATTGAAAACAGGTAAATGAATGCCCAATATATTTTTTTTTACTATACAACTTCAGAACACCAGCTTGGTATAATGCTCTTTTAAAGTTTCTACCTTACAGACTTGTATACCTGAAAGATAGGAGCACATTAATAGCATCACAATTACATTGATGTTTCTACATTAAGCAAGTTTAGCTTTTAAAGAAATGGCAGTACAGGGCTCTAAAATAACAGTTCTTATTTAATCAGTTGTTTAATTTTTATGGTGGCTTGCTCTAGAAAAAATAAAACTTAATAAAACACAATGTTATGGGTAAACTTATGCTTTCAGAAATTTTTGTCTCTTTAACACATGACTGATTTTTACAATCTTATACAGACTTTATTACACACTTCTACAGACCTTAGTAAATCAATCAGATATCTAACAAAAGTACTCATGAATGAGTAATCCCATATCAAATTTACTTTACTTATTTATCAAAATATTAGACAAATGTATTGAAGATTGTAAACCATTTTTTTTTGTTGAAGGAAAAGTCCTAGAACCAAGTCATATTAGAATTTTTGTAGACATTAATATTTTATTAGATTTTTGAACACCTAGAAAAACTTGTAAGCTGAGTTTTAAAGACATTTATGTTTATCTGTTTATCCAATTTAAATTCAACAATTTAAATCACGTGAATTAAAGATCTTTAGATCCACTTTGTAAAATTTGTTTTTATGAGCGTTGTTTTTATGAGTGCACTTTATATATGTTAATTTGTGTATCATATATATGATATACGGACATATGTATATATAGATATACAACACATAACAACAGTGTGTACACATAATAATAGTAAAGGTCTTGTAGCTTTTCACAGGTGAAATATCCATTGCAATGTTTCAAAAACTCCACAGTTGGTCAAAGATAGAACTGATCAGAAAAACATTAACCTAGGTCTGTAGGATCAAAATCATGAGCTCAAAAAAAAAAAATAAAGAATCTAAGGAAAAAAATAAGAGTTCTAGAAATAATGACTGGTAATTAATTAGTAAATACCATACAATTTAACTTTTTTTTTTCTCTTAGGCCTCAGATCTGTCTCCTACTAAGTTAGCAGGCTTCTTTCATTTACATTTCAACATAAGTCCTGGCTGAGGTCCAGAAGGAACAGGGAAAAGCTGCTAATCTGAGCAGACACCTCAGGCCTAAAGCATTTCAACCATAATATTCAGGTTTGGATGTTGAAAATTATCATACAAGTTTAAGATACAATTCACAAAATTTTATATCTTTACATCTTTTTTTTGTCAACAGATACCATACTATGATTTACTATCCTTGTCCAATTTAATGCACTGCTACACACAGTGACATTTTCCCAGGCTACCCAGTTCAAAATTGGTGAAAAATAGCCTGAATGATTGGGAAGTTACTTGCCAACTTGGAAGTTGTGTTGTTTAGTTTTCCATCCTAAGTATTTAAGTTCTCTGACATGAATTATCTGAAATCATAAACTAAACAATTACCTAAACCCGACTTTTAACTGCAAGATTGTGCAATGCTTTAAAAACCCATTCAGATACCAGATTGTTACAATAAAACATCATCATTTAGACACACATTCAGCTAAGATCATTCCCAAGAAACAATTTATAATATCAACATATCATTGCACATGTCTTAAAGGGCCAGAAAAAAAGACACAAGACAGACAGAAAGGAGCTCCAGAATATGGCTGACAGACAGAAGCCTTTAAAACAGAGCAGATAAGAGAAAAATCAACTACACCAGTGGAACCATAGATGTCCCCACAAGGGAACCAGATGTTTTCACAGAGGGACAACCTGAAATGTAATATCAAGGGTCTCCATGCTTACTTTACTGCATTTAGTGTCCCCTTTTTCTTTTTCTCCTTTTTAAAAAAAACAGAGGTGGCATAATCCTTAGAGTGCAGGGAAGGAAGGAGGTAATTCTCTGAAAAAACAGGGCTTTGGCAGCTGCTGGGAGTCGCTCAGTCCCTCCTTATACTTACAGGATTAGCTCTTCTGGTTTCGTTCCACCTCAAGCACGCTCCATCTCCTAACATTTCAGTAGTCAGCTCTCAAAAATTTCTGGGGCGGTGGGGGGTACCAAAATTTGTAACTTAAAGTTCACTTCCTGAATTTGAAGTCAATTCATGCCAATTTAATAATGAGGACAGGGTTTGAGAAAAAGAAAAAGGGAGTTTTACTGCTTTGCTAACAAAGGAAAAACACAGGGGTCTCTGCCCAAAGGTTGTAACTCTCTTTGTCTGAAGGGACAAGGGGTTTTAAAGGAGTTTCAATTGTTAACCTGGGAGATACTCAGTTCTTACGTCCCCAGCAGGCATTGCCCTGTGCAGTGTGTGTGCTCCAGGCAGCCAGCTAGTGGCTTCTCTTATCCTGCTTAACAAAGGGGGGTAAAGTTCATCACAGTTCTTTAAAACACAGTTCAAAGGGATGTCAGTCTTACATGCTTTATTACCCATTTTCATGTCCAATATCCTTAAGTTTTTTCCACAGAAATCACACAACAAAACACACAAAAACAAACAAACAAAAAACATGAAGAACACAGAAAAAAAAAAACACAAAAAAAACAGAAACTCGGCGCAGAAACAGAAAAACAGAGGAGCAATGGAACATCTTGCTAATGCTCCGGGATAGGAACTTCTGTGTGTCTGTTGGCATCTCTCTACCCTTTCAGAGGAATTCACTACAGAATAGAACAGAGGACAGAATGATTCTCGTTACTGTCCCAGACAGGAGTATATGTGTGCCTCCCCAGGCCACCTCTCTGTCATCAGAAGAGATCTCCCTTTACCAGATATCAAATGTTATATAGGTGCTACTTACCAATGGAGGCCTCCTCCACCATGAGCTTGCTAATTGTTTTAGTGCGGTGGTTCACTGCAGTTCTCCCGGGACCAAAAGCTCACTCCAAGGCCTTGGAACTTGCCTCTCCAGGACGGAGCCCTGGAGGGAAGTCCAGCTTCAGAATTTCCAGCAGTCTGGTCTTGTGATCTGTTGGGGCAGGTTCATCTCGCTGCGGAACTACAAAATGTTAGACCACGATTCAAGAAAAGACCACTGACTCCAATTAAAGTCAAATTAAGACAAGCTTATTATTTTCAGTGGCAGGGCTGCATCTTCCTCTCAAAATAGTGGAAACAAGACAGCAAACCCACCTCTTCTACAGCCCAGCTTTATAGCCCAGAAAGTTACACAAAAGGGGCGTTACAGAAAACAGAATTTTGATAAGCATCACACTAATTTTTGTTTACATTTTTTTTTGCTGGCCCTAGAATCAGAAATTATGAGGACCATTAGAGCCTCAGAGAGGGTCGTTGTATGGTCAGGGAAGGCCATTATTTATGAGGTGTCACTGAAGTTTCAGAGAGGGCTGCGATCTGGTCAGAGAGCTAGGCATGGGGGAGTTCAAGGCACGGGCAGGCATTTCAAGCAGGTTCAGAATTTGCAGTAATTTATACTAAAGCCAAAATTATCTTTTCATGGTTTTGTGGAAAGATGGCTCCTAATTTTAATAAAAGCTTAGGTTGGGTGTATCAACCGTGTCCCTTACTTTTGGAAACTCCTCTACAACCTCCAAGGTTGTGAACTACTGAGCATTTTCCAATCCAGATATGTATTCACAGATTTTCTAACTCTTCTCCTCTAATTGTGTCTTACTTGAGGCCAAGGTAATGTCAAGACATTATTCTGGATGAGAGTGGGAAGATTATTGTGCAGCACATATTTGCATATACATTGGATTCATTTTCCAATTTTCCATTCGAAATACTGAATCCCTGACACTAACCCATAGCTTAATAGATTCTAACTACTAATAATAATATGATGGAGAAAAATAACCCAAATAGAATTGAAATACAAGCATTTCAGAGGAGGCATGGTGTATACTAGAATTGCCTTTTGCAAGATAAAGGGTAGGTGTTATAAATCTAGTGAATTTTTTATTAAAATATTTCTCCATGTGTTTTAAAAATGAACAAATATGTCAATTCCTGACTCCCTTTCTCTCTAGCCTATTCTGCACGTGTATTTTTATATGCACATATAGAATCCTACCTGGTATCACACGTACATTTGTGTGAGGTGCCTGACTTGGCAGATACAAATTGTGAGAAGAGATCACTTCTCGTAAACGCTGTTGGAACTAAAAATTCAACCTATGGGTGAGCTTCCTAGTAGAACATTATACATAAATCCATTTTCAGTAAAATAAATATTATTTTTCCATCTGTGGTTGGTATATATTTTATGATGAATTACGTTTTTCATATATATTGCTACTATTTAATGTCTGTGTGTATTTTGTGTGTATGTATGTGATGTATGTGTGTGTGTGTGTGTTTATATATATATATATATATATATATATATATATATATATATACACTCTAAAATATTTCAAAATATGAATTACATGTGTCTTATATACACTCTCAAAATTCATTCTTTTTCATGTATGTGGATTAATAATCAACTTCTCACAAGATTTATCTCAGAAATATTAATCCACTTGAAATACATATTTGTTTTCTATAACAGAAAACTCACTACAGCGAATGGTGGTTACAAATATCAATATTTCTACAGTAACTGACCCAGTTTAACATCAATGCAAGTGAATTCCTATGGGACATGATGAGTCTTTTGACGTTCAATTTCATTCAACACTGGTACATTAATATTTCTTCAGTTTTTGCACTTCATAATATATATATTTCATCCACAAGTTCACAAATTTATATGCATTTGTTTCACATTCAATCACTTCCTGCTTCAGAACACATGCATTCCTCCAGGTTTCTTGACTGGTCTTTTCATGAGACTTCTTTCCAAACACATTATTTTCAATTTCCATAATCACTTTTGAAGCAAAACTCACACACATCATGATAAACCATAACCCTAATATTACCATTAGGTGTATTACTGGTTGGAATGAATGATTGTATATCAATATAAGATTCCCTGTATAATTTCAGATGTGAATTCAATCCATTATTTAAAGTTGGAACCAGTTACATTACTTATTCACAGTATGGTCTATTCATGCATTATCTCTATTTTCATAAACACAGGGTACATCTATTTGCACCCCCAATAATAATTTATAGTCTTCAAATATTGCTCCCAGAAATGGTGGAAGAAATACTCATGCACCTGATCTACACATACATTTTGTCACAGTAATATTCTGGACACAAATGCAAAGTTCACACTTATGATTGTACCATATCCTAAGTGGAAAGTGAGCATGGATTCCTAAAACATCCATTTCACCTTTGTCTAATGCTCTCAAATATAAATCCTATTGGTGACTACATATTTGTTTCTTCCTAAGATTATGTATTCAACCTCAAGCCTGTTGAAAATGTCTAATCCTGTCACTCACTTTATACTCCTTCTGAATATACTCACATGAATAGAGCAGAGAGCCCTGAGAACAGCTTAAGCAGAGCTTATATACTTTCCTTGGAGAGGGCAGGGACAGAAATTTATTGATGGGTCAGAGCGAGTGGGCGGTTAGTGTGACTGGGTGAGGGAATACATTCTGCAATTTGGCAGTTGGGGACAGCACAATCTGGGAACAAGATTACAAACAGTTCTCAAGATTTCAACAGTGTTTTGTTAAGCATACAGAAAAACAGGAAGTTACAAGTACCTTTTTTATTAACCTTTTATTCCCCACTTCTTCTTCTTGCTACTTTTAATAATAAAGGTGATTATTGGGGCATGTAACATTCTATGTCTGCTAGTGGGGTATTACCATAAGTTTAACTTGTCCAATTTGAGCATGAAGAAAAGAACTTACATGCTTGAGCAAACAGGGTTATATAGTTAGCAATAATATGAGGATTATTATTGGACAGGCCAGGGTTGATAAAAGCATAGATAACCAGGGGGACTGTGTGAACCAAGACTCAAACCACCCTTTTTGGGCCTCTCTCTCTCGTTGACACTTTTCAAGGCATCCTTTTATTTTACTCATAGGTTTTTTTTACAACCTCAGTATGGTCGGCATCAAAACAACATTATTACATCAATGCAGCACAAAGGCCCCCTTCTCTCATGGAGGGGAGGTCCAACCCTCAACTTGAGTGTAAAACAACTTCAGAGAGAGATGTTAGAGATTCCTGCAAAGCTGTGATGGAGGTTTCTATTATCTTTAAGTTTTGGTCTCTTGCTGCTTCTATTTGGGTCATTTGTTGTGTACCATGGAGCAGGGCAGTGGTTCCTGTGACTACCCCTGCCACAACTCCAATTCCTAATATGATGGCTAAAGTGAGGGATATATGTTCCCAGTGGAACCGGGTTGTATGCCACCCTGTTTGAACTTCAAATGAACCTTGATCATTATAGAGCAATCTGGGACACATCTTCACCATTACACAATTAATCACATCTGTTGACCATTTCATGAAAACATAAACAATGTTTAAGTATATAGAATTATACTGTTGTAGGGATGGACAAGGCACGGCACCTAAGATAGCACCAAAGACAGGGAAACAGTCCTATTTGGTTGCAACCGGATTCAGAGGGCATTGCTTCTGTTGTAATCAATTAACTCCCTGAACCCCAATTTTAGGGAGTTTTAGAATTTTGTACCCAACATGAAAGAGAAGGGACTCAGAAGTTCACAGTCTGCAGAAATTCACAAAACGAAGCTTTTTTTTTTTCTGTTTTTTCCTCTATTGTGGGCAAGTTAACTTTTCAAGGACACCTAGGATGCAGAGAGCTTTTTTTTTCCTTTTCTTTTATCCCCCTGCCAACTGTTACCATGGAGCCCAGTTTGTAACTTTTTATCTTAGAAATGTAGCCATCTCTGTGAAGCCCCAGCTCAAGGCCAGAGGCCTTGTTCACATATTCTGTGAAAAACTATTAAGGGGGTGTCTAGCTTAGGAGTGATGATTTTTCCAGCCAGTAGGCAAGTAGAACAGGGCAACAGAATAAGAGGAAGTTAATCTACACTGAACTCATTTATAGAGACTCTTTTGCTGAAAGTCCTAAAGTCAGCCATGGTGAAGACTTCTGGAGAAGTTCAGTGAAGATTTTTCTGAGGGCCTGGTACAGAGGGGGAAGATGGGGAAGGCGGGAGGTGAGAGCAGCTCCGTGGATCTCAGAATAAGGAAGGAGAGATGTAAAAGAATAGTGGGAAAGGATTTTGGGATTTTCCTAGCAACATAAATTGAGCAGTAGAAACGGTAGAGCAGAAAGGAAGACGGGAGTGAGTATCCCAAAAAGCCTGTGAGGGACTTTAAAATTTAGTAACCTGTTTTCAGTGATGACAAAGCAACTTTAAAGGCCATTTTCATTACATCTTTGATAGGGGTCTGAGGGCTCTCCTAAGCTGGTTTGAGCTTTGGGTTAGGTGGTAAGAGGACCTGGTGGGACCCGGTGTGGGCACTGACAGGAAAAGAGAGAAGTGAGTGGGTGGATGGGTACCTCAGTACCTGCTACCTCAGCAAGGGGGCAATGCTCTGAGAACCGGCGGAGGTTTCGGTTTTTGATCTAGTAATTGGAGAAGAGAAATCAGGTTTGCTGAGGTGGGACTTACAGCAGAGAGTCTGGAGCAGAAGGCTGAGTTTGAGGAACTATTGGAGAAGCATAGTTCAGGATGTGAGTGAAAGAGGAAAAAGGCCTTCACATAGGGGAATTTCCTTTCACCCTTTTGAGCACTTGCAGAAGTTAAAAAGGTTACACAGAATTTGAGGATCTAGAGACTCCTCTGTTGGCCATCAGTTTGGGTTGTCTAAGTATTAATATGGCCAATGCTGTGTACTGAATTTGATGAGGATTTTGGGTTCCACCAGGGAGCCCCTGTATGCTCAAATCCCCATGACTTACAGAAGAAGTCGGCTTTTCCCCCACACAGCCGTGGCGGTTTGTGGCTTTGATAGTCTGCCGGGCAAACATACTAATATAGGCTAGCCAACCTGCATCTGGCTTGCCTGTCCCTACAATCATAATGTTTGTTTCCATTATCTATGGTACGGAAAGGATTTAATGGAATTTTAATGGGATCCTCTTCATCAGGGATATTCTAATAGGAAAGACCTATAGCCAGCTGGCAAATGTCTGGGTGGAGAGATGGCCTCCAGGTCCCTAAGTGGGCTGTATGCAAGAGAGACCATACTTCTTATCTAGTAGGATTTGTGATCAGCCATCGCTGCAGTAGGGGCTGATGAGCGTTAGGACTACGGGTGGCCAAGGAGAGAGTCTATAGCCTTACCCACGTGGCTAATATGCAATTTGAAAGGGTTAACAGTCTTTTCCAGTTTCCAGCCAGAGTCTGGACATGGCACAGGCTTGAGATGAGACGCATGGATGCAGGAAGTGATTCCCTCTACTTTTACTGCTGTAGGTGCTATAAGTAGCACCTGGAATGGTCCTTTCCAGCGGGGTTCCAGGGATGACACCTGATGTCATCTTATGTAGAGGAAGTCTCTTTCTTGATATCAATGTGGATTCCCCTCGTCCCCAGGTTGGAAGGCAGTAGCCGGCTGTTTCCACAGGTATATCTGAGTTCTTACAAGAGATTTAAGTCTGTCAAGCAAGGGTGTGTGGAAGGGAACCTTAGGTCTTAGAGTCGGGGTTAGGTCTCTTAGTGGAGGAGGGGCCCCATAGAGAATTTCATAGGGGGTGAGGTTACACAAAGAAACAAAGGGAGTATTTCTTGATGAAATAGTGCATAAGGCAGGAGCATAGTCTAATCTTTTATGCCGGTCTCTAAGCTTAATTTCATTAAGGTCTCTTTAATGGTTTTATTTATTTTTTTTACGTGTCCTGATCTCTGGGGTCTATAAACACAATGTAACTTCCAATTAATCCCCAGGGTCCTGGCTAACCCCTGATTTACCTGGCCCATAAAGGGTCTTCAATTATCAGACCATGTTTCATTAGTCAGGCCGTGTCTTTGATAAATATCTTTCAGGATCTTCTTGACCACAATTTGTGCCGGTTTTCTTTTATTTTTTTTTTGGTGGGAATGGCTTCAATCCATCCTGAAAATGTATCTACAAAGACTAGGAGATATTTAAGCCCATACCTTGCTGGCTTAATTTCAGTAACGTTCACTTCCCAGAATTGTCCTGGTCTGGTTCCTCATAGGTGCTTTCCTGTAGGAAGCTTGGAAGTGTAAGCATTAACCAATTGACAGAACTGACAGGCTTTTGTTACCCATTCAATTATTTCCTTTCACTGTGAGTGAGTTAGTCTAAAACTCTGTTCTTGATCCTACAGTAATGCCTGCAGTTTTTTTGAACCAAGTTGATTGAGTTGATGTACATTTTTAACGTAGTGTAGGGCTTTCTGAAATTGCAGGCTGGGCTCACTGAAGTTGAGGAGTTCATTGTCAGTGTTCTTAGATGTTATCAAAAGCTTGCTGGTGCTCAAGGGTCCATTGGAATTGGGCATTCTCATTTAACAGCGGGTATAAAGGAGCAGCTAAGAACACAAACCCAGGTCCATAACCTGCTAAAGCCAGCAGTCCCAAGAAACTCTCTATGTTGTCTCCTGTTAAATGGGGGTGGTATCTGCACAACAGTTTGTTTCCTGGGCTCAGTGAGCCATCATTTACCGTGCCTAAGGGAATAACCCAGGAAGATTACTTCTTGCTGGAAAATTTGGGCCTTTTTGTCCGAAGCTCTCTACCCGAGTTGAGCAAGCTCAGATAATAGTGCTTGGGTCTCAGACTCACAGTTTTCTTTGGTGTTGGCTGCCAGTAGCTGGACATCCACATATTGAAGCAGAATGACTTCGGGGTGCGTAGTTCTGAAGTTGTAGAGATGTCTGTGAAGGGCTTCATCAAAGAGAGTGGGGGAGTTTTTGAAACCCTGTGGGAGTCTAGTCCAAGTTAGTTGAAAAGACGTTCCGGTTTCTGGGTCTACCTACTCGAAAGCAAACAGCAACTGACTATCTTTATGCAGAGGAAAGCAAAAGAAAGCATCTTTTAAGTACAGAACAGTATACAATTTTCACTCGGCCACAGCAAAGAGGTTATTGGGGGTCCAGCATGCTGGGGCTCAGAGCTCACTTAAATAGAGCAGAGAGCCCTGAGAACAGCTTTAACAGAGCTTACATACTTTTCTTGGAGAGGGCAGAAAGGGAAATTTATTGATTGGTCAGAACGAGTGTGCGGTTTGCGTGCACCCGGGTGAGGGAGTATATTCTGCAGTTTGGCAGTTGGGGACAGCACATTCTGGGAACAAAATGGCAAACAGTTCTCAAGATTTCAACAGTGGTTTGTTAAGCATACAGAAAAACAGGAAGTGACAAGTGCCTATTTAATTAACCTTTCACCTAAGCAAAATGGAAAGTGAGCATGGATTACTAAAAACAACCATGTCCAGGTTGCCTAATGCTCTCAAATGTTAATCATATTGGAGGCAACATATGTCTTTCTTCCTAAGATTATATATTCAACCTCAACCATGTTGAAAATGTCTAACCCTCTTACATTATACTTTGCCTGATTTCTTAATGTCTCTATTGATATCTGCTTTCCTACTTATTTTCCCCAGTTCATCATTGTGACTGACCCTTCACGTGTGCTGACACTGACATTCACTCACTACCCAAAAATCTATTGCTAAAGAACTTTTGTCCAAATGCCATAATCACTCTTTTTTCTAAACCTACAGGCTATCTTCCTAATCCTACCGACTATGCCTTTTTGACTGGATGTTCTCTTTGACATTCAATCATCCAAGGTAGAAGGTCCTATCCCATTTTATATCGATTTATCTGAGACATCTGTGCAGAATGTAATTCAAAGCTAAGTATACCAATCATGGGCCCAATGCACTTCTAGGCTTCAAATCTTACCTAGATTTATATTTTCGTACTTATATTTCACCTATATATTCTTGTAAATATTGCAGATTCCCAATACTATTAGTAATCACGCAGAATGATTCCTAACCCAAATCGAACCTGTTATTAACCCTAACCATACACTGTTCCCTCAATCTAACTTTACAAAAGAGCAGGCCCAGAGTTGGTCTTTCAATACAGGAATGTAGGAGATCTTCCACATGCTGAGAAACTCAAAGATCCATGTAGAAATGAACTCTGGAGAAGTTGTAGGCAGCTATGAAGGACCTGAGAGAGCAAAAGTCATCTTCAATGGAAAACAACCTTGTCAGGATGAAGGGTTTTGTCTGTATCAGTCTCTCTGTTCTTAATATAGAGAAGATGGACCAAACCAGGCCTGTTTGGAGAGCTCTTCCCTGGTGCCTATGGTTGATATACCATTCTAACTTGTGAAAGTGTCACAGTAAGTAGGGCAGCCTCCATCTCATGGGACACTTGGAAGCAACTCTTAGGACCAAGTGGTTGCCAAGGCAGTTAGCTCATTCAGTTCCTAAAGGAAGTGACCTACATCTCTTCCTTGGTGATGGAACTTCTGAACTTGGGATCCAGGAAGCCAGGCACTCAGAGCCAGTTGCAGTACTAGTCCCAGTGGACTCACTTGTTTGGATTTACCAAGGAAAGAGTCAGTCTTTTTTGGTACCTGCTGATGTGAGGATGGAAAAAGCCAGAAGAGCTCTGAAGAGGGGCCTTTACTGAGAAAGCAGGTAGTGGCTAACCGCTGGCTCCAGACAACTTCACAGTGTTGGCCAAGGAGACCAGACCCGAGAGAGGACAGGCCATTTCAGGAAAACATAGTAGGGCCCACCAGTCATAGGACACTCTGGATAGTCACAGACATACTAGGGGGAAGGTGGTGCCTTTGTGGGTGTGGGTGTGAGTTTGTGGTTTTGTCTCATGTTCTGAGAATAGGTAAGAAAGGCGGTTTGTTTGGTTTGGAGTGGACAAATTCTAGTATGACTTATGACAAGGTGAGTGTTTCTATATCTGTGTATCCCACTGTGTCCTTCGTTGTAGACATTAGAAAAGAGAATGCATCACGGATGTGTCCTGTCTAGTAGAAAGCTTCCCAGCATTCATCCTACCCTATTTATGAATGGACTGTCACTTGCCTTAGGGATGGGCAACACCTACTTCCTTCCTAAGTCCCTGTTTTCATCAGGAATTCTGGCCACTCTCCAAAATAGGCTCATGGTTTTGTGTGCAAGATATGTACCACCTCCAAGCTCTGGGACATGGCCGTGCACTGGATAGCTGAAGGGAATGGGGAGCATCTCAGAAATCTCAGATATCAGTGTGACCAGGAAAATATCAGTGGAGAAACACTGCTTTGGGCCTTTTGCTTACCTATTTTTCTGTTGCCCTGAATCTCAGGAAGGTTTTTGCCTCAAGCCACCACTTTGTGAAGCGTGAAGAAAACAGTTTTTAAATGGAATTGAATAGGCATCACCTGTGGCTCTTTGCTTAATTGCATTGGAAAGGGACTTGTCTAAATCAGGTTTTTGGCCCTGTGTTAGGCCGTGGATTAGATTCTCAGCACCTGATGGATCCAAAGAATGATCCCATGTGTACATCCAAAACCAAAATAGCAAAAAGTTCAGTCATTGTGGATGAAGTCTCTTGCCTTCCTCTGTTAGGTTACTGATCTCCATCAAGTGAGAATAGGGATCCTTTCTTTCAAATGAGCTCTTCAAAGCCCTGCAGAGGCTAGCCCATAGGTGCTTGGGTTTTCTCATGACTCCATATCACATTAAGAATCTATACCTGACAGTCATTAGGCCTCAAATTGGAGAAGCAGAGCAGTATTAAAGGCAAGCCTATTTGACCACTCCTGGTTCACAGAAAGGGTGTCCAGCCCACCATGACTTTAGCCAAATGAGGGGAAAGGGACCTTATTTTGGACACTGTCTTGGGCTGCACCCCTCATGTAAAACTCCAGCCATAGGTAATGATGAGTGTCTATGTGGAAGAATATGAGGGCGATGAAGGAGTGTTTTGGTTTTAATTGTGGTCATTTGCGTGGCAGTTGAATGAGATGACTGTGTCCATCTGGGCTTGAACTCTGGAGTGATTCCCCTTAGAAAATGAGTTCTGGTACTGAACTCAGAGAAGTATTGTCATGAATTTTGTTGGGATTTTAGCAGGCCACGCATGAGAGTCACCCTTGGAAACTGAGATCTAGGCCCAGGGTGGCTTTCCACAGAGCACTGGGTATCTCATCCAGGATATCACATGATTTATTCTGAAATAATTGGCAGCCATAGTTGAAAGTCAAAACACACATGGACCTTACATTGTAGAACTCAATGTACCTGGCTTCATGTGACCTTTGGCCACTGTTTGGGAAGCCTTGCCTGTGAGAGTCCTCCAGAGCTTTCATTGAAATTAGCTTCCTCAACACTTAATGGTCCCTGAATGATTTGAACCCACAGTGCCTCCAACTTCATCCTTGAAAAACGGGGAAGATATATAGCATGAAATGTTTTAAATTCCCATGACCAGGTGGCACTTGAGAACCTTTGGATATCCTGCTGCTGATCTTGAGTGTTCCAGCAAAAGCGTTGATTGACTGTGTTTCATTTAAATGGTGTAGAACAGAGATGCCAGTAAGTTGGAGCCTGCTGAGTAGTGGGCCTATTGCAGTGGTGTGCAAGTGTGTGATAAAGCATTTGTGGTGGGGCCATGTGAATGTGCTATTGGCTTTTAAATGGCTTGGGACTGACATGGTGCAGCCAGCAGACCCTTATATGTAAAGGCATCTTGTTATTTGGAGAGATTTCAGGGCAATTTTCAGAATCAGGTTGCTATGGACAAGGGGGCAAGCTATGTTGGATAGAAGCCTGGTTGGTGCTTTCTCCTGCAGATCCTGACCCACCACACATGACAGAACTCCCTCCAGCACTGTCTCCCAGTTGAACTTGTTGTATTTCATGAAGCGAATACCAAAGTCCCAGTGCAGCACCAATAAAAACTACGAAAAGTGGAGGAATTCCAAATAGCTTCACAGTCCACATGGGAAGAAACTTAGCCTCCAGTGGCACCAGTTTACCTACAAAGAGAGAATTCAGCAATGCTGCCTCAAGTTCAATGTAAAATAAGAAACCATGTCCTCCAGGTCACATAGATGGAGACCCAGCTTTGATGGTCTAACTAGAAAGGAAGCTAATGCTCCTGAGAATAGCATATATTTCAAGTGCCCAACCTTGGAGGCAGTTTCTCAAAAAGTCTATAGGCCAACAGAGCTCGATGTTTGTGGAGTGTTTACCCACACAGGTAATGTCAAGTCATTGTTCTGGATGAGAGTGGGAATAATTTTGTGTAGCACATATTGCATACACATTGGATTCCTTATCTAATTTTCCATTCGAAATACTGAAACCCTGACACTAACACATACCCTACTAGACTCTGACTACTAATCCTAATATGAGGGAGAAAAATAACCCAAACAGAATAGGAATACAAGCAGATCAGAGGAGGCATGGTGTATATTTGGACTTTCCTTTTGCATTTCATAGGGTAGGAGTTATATATCTAGTCAATTTTTTGTTGGAATAGGTCTCTATGTGTTTTTAAGTTAAGAAATATGTGAATTCTTGTCTCCGTTTCTCTGTAGCTTATTTAGCACATGTATATTTATATGCACATATAGAATCCTTCCTGGTATGAAACATGCATACTTGTGAGGTGGCTGACTTGGCAGATACAAATTGTGAGAAGAGATCACTGCTCCTAAACAGTGTTGGAACTGAAAATTCAACCTATGGGTTAGCTTCCTAGTTGAATAACACTATACGTAAATCCATGATCAGTAAAAAGAATATTTTTGGATCTGTGGATAATATATATTTCGTGGTGAATTTCGATTGGCATATATATTGCTCTTTTTAATATCTCTGTGTGTGTGTTTGTGTGTGTGTGTGTATATATATATATGTATATACACACACACACAAGAAGTATATATATATATATATATTCTCCAGATTTTTCAAAATATGAAATATATGTGTCTTATACCCACTCCGTAAATTCATTCATATTCATGTATATGGATTTATAATGAACTTTTCACAAGATTATTCTCAGAAATATTCATCCCCCTGAAATACATATTTGTTTCCAGTACTGAAAACTAACTTCAGTTAATGTTGCATACAAATACTAATATTTATACAGTAACTGACCCAGTTTAACCTCAATGCAAGTAGATTCCTATGGGACATGTTGTGTATTTTAATGTTCATTTTTATTCAACACTGGTACATTACTATTTCTTCAATTTATGCACATCATAGGATATATATTTCATCCACCAGTTAGCAAACTTATAGGCATTTGTTTCACTTTCAATCACTTCCTGCTTCAGAGCACATGGATTCCTCCGTGTTTCTTGAATGGTCTTTTCATGAGACTTCTTTCCAAACACATTATTTTAAATTTCCATAATCAGTTTTGAAGCAAAACTCACAGACTCTTCATGATAAACCATAAACCTAATATTACCTTTAGATGTATCAGTGGTTGGAATGAATGTATGTGTATCAATATAAGATTTCCTTTATATTTTCAGATATAAATTGAATGCATTATTTAAATTTGGAACCCATTATATTATTTATTCACAGTATGGTCTATTCTTGCATTATCTCTATATTCATAGTCACAGGGTACACCTATTTGTACACCCAATACTAATTTGTACATCTTCAAAATATTGCTCCCAGAAATGGTGGAAGATATACTCAAGTCACCTTATCTACATGTACATTTTATCACAGTAATATTCTGGACACGAAAAGCAAAGGTCACACTTATTATTTTACCAATGTAATGGTCAGGCGAGTGTCAGAGGAAGAGACCACAAGAGACTGTCTTATGCAACAGCCAAGGGTTTATGGGGGTCCAGCATGCTGGGGCTCAGAGCTCCCTTGAATAGAGCAGAGAGCCCTGAGAACAGCTTAAGCAGAGCTTATATACTTTCCTTGGAGAGGGCAGGGAGGGAAGATTATTGATGGCTCAGGGCGAGTGGGCAGTTTGCATGCAAACAGGTGAGGGAGTACATTCTGCAGTTTTGCAGTTGGTACAGCACATTCAGGGAACAAGATTAGCAAACAGTTCTCAAGATATCCAGAATGTTTTGTTAAGCATACCAAAAAATTGGAAGTGACAAGTACCTATTTTATTAACCTTTCATTCCCCACTTCTTCTTTTGGTTACTTTTAATCATTAAAGTGATCATTGGGGGTGTCACATTTTATGTCTGCTAGTGTGGTATATTGTTTTCTTATTACCATAAGTTTAACTTGTCCAATTTGAGCTTGGAAAAAGGAAACTACACGGTTGAGCAAACAGGGTCTCACAGTTAGCAATAATATGAGGTTTATTAATGGACCAGCCAGGGCTGATAAATGCATAGTTAACCAGAGGGACTCTGTGAACCAAGACTCAAACCACCCTTTTGGGGCCTCTCTCTCTTGTTGATGCTCTACAAGGCGTCTTCTTAATTTAATCATAGATTCTTTTAAAACTCCAGTATGGTCGGCATAATAACAACATTCTTCACTCAATGCAGGACAAAGGCCCCTTCTCTGAATAAGAGGAGGTCGAACCCTCGCCTGTTCTGTAAAACAACTTCAGAGAAAGAGGTTAAAGATTCCTGTAAAGCTGTGATGGAGGTTTTTAATATCTTTAAGTTTTGGTCTATTGCTACTTCTAATTGGGTCATTTGTTGTGTCCCATGGACTAGGGCAGTGGTTCCTGTGCCCACCGCTGCAGCAACTCCTATTCCTAATAGTATGGAGAAAGTGAGGGATACGGGTTCCTGGTGGAACCAGGTTGTATGCCCCCCTATTGGAACTTTAAATGATCCTGCGTCATGATAGAGGACTCTGGGAAACATCTGCACCATTACATACTTAATCAGAGGAAGAGACCACAAGAGACTGTCTCATGCAACAGCCATATGTTGATCATTTTATGAAAACATAAACAATGTTTAAGTATATAGAATTATACTGTTGTAAGGACGGACAAGGCAAGGCACCTAAGATAGCACAGAAGACAGGGAAACAGTCCTATTTGGTTGTAACCAGATTTAGAGGGCATTGCTTCTGTTGTAATCTTTTAATCCCCTGAACCCCAAGTTTAGGTAGTTTCAGAATTTTGTACCCAACATGTAACATAAGGGGCTCAGAAATTCACAGTCTGCAGAAGTTCACAAAAAGCAGTTTTTGTTTCTGTTTTTTTTCCTCTGCTCTGGGAAAGTTAACTTTTAAAGGACACCTGGTAGGGGGAGAGCTTTTTTCTTCTTTTTTTTTCTTCCTGCCAGCTGTTACCATGGAGCCCAGTTGGTAACTTCTTTATCTTAGAAATGTAGCCATCTCTGGAAGCCCCAGCTCAACGCCAGAGGCCTTGTTCACATATTTTGTGAAAAAATAGTAAGGGGGTGTCTAGCTTAGGAGTGCTGATTTTTCCAGCCAGTGGCCAAGTAGAACAAAGCAACACAAAAAGAGGAAGTTTATCTACACTGAACTCTTGTATAGGGCCTCTGTTGCTGAAAGTCCTAAAGTCAGCCATGATCAAGGCTTCTGGAGAAGGCCATTTAAGATTTTTCTGTGGGATTGGAACAGAGGGAAAGACAAGGAAGGTGGGGGGTGAGAGCAGCTCCGTGGTTCTGAGAATGAGGAAAAAGAGATATAAAAGAATAATGGGAAAGGGGTTTGGGATTTTCCTGGCAATAAAACTTGAGCAGTAGAAGAGGTAGAGCAGAGGGGAGGATGGGAGTGAGTATCCCAAAAAGCCTTTGAGGGACTTTAAATTCTTTGTAACCTGTTTTCAGTGATGACAAAGCAACTTTAAAGGCCATTTTCATTACATCTTGGATAGGCGTCTTAGGGCACTCCTCAGCTGGTTTGAGCTTTGTGTTAGCTGGTAAGAGGACCTGGTGGGACCCGGTGCGTGCACTGACAGGAGAAGAGAGGAGTGAGTGGGTGGAAGGGTACCTCAGTACCTGCTACCTCAGCAAGGAGGCAATGGTATGAGATCCAGCGGAGGTTTTTGTTTTTGATCTAGTAATTGGAGGGGAGAAATCAGGTTGCTCATGTGAGAGTGACTGCAGAGAGTCTGGAGCAGAAGGCGGGGGGTGAGGATGTATTGGAGAAGCATAGTTCAGGATGTGAGCAAAGGAGGGAAAAGGCATAAATATAGGGGAATTTCCTTGGAAGGAAATTCCCAATTGATGGATCTTTTTGAACACTTGCCGAAGTTGAAAAAGTCACACAGAATTTGAGGATCTGGAGACCCCTCTGGGGGCCATCAGTTTTGGTTGTCTAATTGGTAATATGGCCAATGCTGTGTACTGAATTTGATGAGGAGTTTGGGTTCCACCAGGCAGCCCCTGTATGCTCACATACCCATTATTTTCAGAAGAAGTCCACTTTTCCCCCACACAGCCATGGCTGTTTGTGGCTTTGATAGTCTGCCAGGCAAACATAGTATTCTAGGCTAGCCAACCTGCATCTGGCTCGCGTGTCCCTAGATCCATAATGTTTGTTTCCATTATCTGTGGTACAGTAGGGATTTAATGGAATTTTAGTTGGATCCTCTTCATCAGAGATATCCCAATATGAAAGACGTATAGCCAGCTGACAAATTCTGGGTGGAGAGATGGCCACCAGGTCCCTAAGGGGGCTGTATGCGAGATAGACCATACTTCTTGTCTAGTAAGATTTGTGCTCAGCCATCGCTGATGAATGGGCTGATGAGGGTATGGACTACTGGTGGACAAGGGGAGAGTCTATAGCCTTATCCACATGGCGAATATGCAATTTGAAAGGGTTTCCAGTCTTTTCCAGTTTTTCAGCCAGAGTCTGGACAGGGCGCAAGCTTGAGATAAGAATTAGGATCCAGGAATTGATTCCTTCTACCTTTACCACTGTAGGTTTTATAAGTAGCACTTGGTATGGTCCTGTCCAGCGGGGTTACAGGGATGACACCTGATGTTGTCTTATGTAGAGGATGTCTCTTATTTGATATCGATGTGGAGTCCCCTCTTCACCAGGTTGGTAGGCAGTGGCCAGCTGTTTCAACAGGTATCGCTGAGTTCTTTCAAGAGCTTTAAGTCTGTCAAACAAGGGGTTGTGGAGGGGATCACTAGGTCTTAGAGTTGGGGTTAGGTCCCTTACTGGAGGAGGGGCTCCATAAAGAATTTCATAGGGGGTGAGGTTACACAAAGAAATAGAGGGAGTATTTCTTGCATGAAACAGTGCATAAGGCAGGAGCATAGTCCAATCTTTTATGCTGCTCTCTAAGCTTAATTTCGTTAAGGTCTCTTTAATGGTTCTATTTATTTTTTTTACCTGTCCTGAGCTATGGGGTCTATAAGCACAATGTAACTTCCAATTTATCCCCAGTGTCCTGGCTAACCCCTGACTTACCTGGGCCATGAACGCCGGGCCATTATCAGACCCTATTACCTTAGGCAGGCCGTGTCTTGGAAAAATATCTTTCAGGATCTTCTTGACCACCAATTGTGCCTTTTTTTGTGGGGAAGGCTTCAATCCATCCTGAAAATATATCTACAAAGACTAGGAGATATTTAAGTCCATACCTTGCTGGCTTAATTTCAGTAAAGTCCACTTCCCAGAATTGTACTGGTCTGGTTCCTAATAGGTGCTTTCCTGAGGAAAGCTTGGAAAGATAAGCATTAACCTATTGACAGACCGGACAGACTTTTGTTACCTGTTCAGTTATTTCCTTTTGCTGTGAGTGGGTTAGTGGAAAACTCTGTTCTTGATCCTTCAGGAATGCCTGCAGTTTCTTTGAACCAAGGTGTGTGAATTAATGTACATTTTTAACGTAGTGTAGGGCTTTCTGAAATTGCAGGCTTGGCTCAGTCAAGTTGAGGAATTCAGTGCCAGTGTCGTTAGATGTTATCAAAAGCGTTCTGGTGCTCAGGGGTCCATTGGAATTGGGTATCTCCATTTAACAGCGGGTATAAAGAAGAAGTTAAGGACGCAAACACAGAAATCCATAACCTGCAAAACCCAGTAGTCCCAAGAAACTCTCTGTGTTGTCTGCTGCTAGATGGGGGTGGTATCTGCACAACCGTTTGTTTTCTGGGCTCAGTGAGCCATCGTTTACTGCCCCTAAGGGAATAGCCCAGGAAGATTACTTCTTGCTGGCAAATTTGGGCCTATTTGGCAGAAGCTCTATACCCGAGTTGAGCAAGCTCATATAATAGTGCTTGGGTCCCAGACTCACAGTTTTTTTGGTGTTGGCTGCCAGTAGCAGGTCATCCACGTATTGAAGCTGGGTGACTTTGGGGTGTGTAGTTCTGACGTTGTTGAGATCTCTGTGGAGGGCTTCATCAAAGAGAGTGGGAGAGTTTTTGAACCCCTGTGGGAGTCTAGTCCAAGTTACTTGATCAGACGTTCCAGTTTCTGGGTCTACCCACTAGCAAGCAAACAGCAACTGACTATCTTTATGCAGAGGAAAACAAAAGATAGCATCTTTTAAGTCCAGAACAGTATACCATTTCTGCTAAGGGTTCAGAGTGATAAGCAGATTGTACGAATTAGTTACCGTGGAGTGAATGTCCTGCACTCTGTTATTAATCTCTCTTAGGTCTTGAACGGGGGATAGTCCCCGGTTCCTGGCTTTTTTTACTGGGAGCAGGGGAGTCTTCCAGGCCGATTGACAGGGCCTTAGGACCCTAAGGCCAGATATTTCTGAATATGGGGCCTTATCCCATCTTTAGCTTTTCTGCTCAGAGGATATTGTTTGACATTGATTGGGGAGGCTGAGGTTTTTAACTCCACTGTTCTTGGAGGTTGTTTCACGGCTAGGCCTAACCTAGCCGTTTTTGCCCAGGTATCTGGGTAATCTGTTATCCATTTCTGGGGTAGCTTGCTTGTTTGAGCAGTCTTGGGGGGTGTGAAGAGTGGATGTTCATCTTCTACTGATATTTATAAAGCCAAGACTATAGGAGTTTTTACTGAAGGATTTAGAAATTTCATTTTGGGGCCTTCGGGGTTAAAAGTTGTTTTGGCCTGGAGCTTACTGAGCAGATCTCTGCCCATCAATGGGGCCAGGCATTCTGGGATTACTAGGAAGGAGTGATGGATTTTTCCTTTCCCCATGTCCATGGTCCTCTTAGTTGTCTATGTCTGATATTTACTGTCATTAGCCCTTTGAACTAGAGACATTTTATTTGATAGTGTGCCCAGTGGGGCCTTAAGGGCTGAGTATACTGCTGCTGTATCCACTTCAAAGTTTACCTGGGTCCTCTCCACTTCAAAAGTTACCCTGAGCTCGGGGAAGGGATCTGAGCCCCGACGTTCTTAGTCATCCTTTTGAGTCAGAATGGCTGGCTGTCGTGGCTGACTCTTTTCTAGGGCACTCTTTGGCCCAGTGACCTTTTTCTTTACAGTAGGCACAATGATCTGAGGCCAGGGGTGGCCTCTGGCGTGCGCCCAGGTTTCCGTTCCTGTCTTCCTGTTTGTTAATTTCTGGCCTATTTATTGTTGTGACCAGGACCTTAGTCAATGCCTTAGTCTGTCTTTTGCATCTCTCATCTTCCCTTTGCTCCCTTTCTTTCTCTTTGTTTCTCTCATATAGTATACTTTCTCGGCTTCTCTGACTAAATCTCCCAAAGTCATATCTTGTGATCCCTCTAAGAGTTGTAACTTTCTTTTAATATCCAGGGCAGCTTGCCCAATGAAGGCCATCATGACAGATGCCTTTTGATCCTCTGCCTGAGGATCAATAGGAGTAAATCTCCTATATGCCTCCATAATTCTCTCTAGAAACATAGAGGGATATTTATCAGGCCCTTAAATTATCTCTCTTACCTTGGCCAAATTAGGTGGTTCCCTAGCGGCCGATTGGAAACCCACTATTAGGGCCTGGCAATAAGTGGACAGATGCTCCCTACCTTCAAAGGTGTTGGGGTTTCAGTTGGGTCAATTCAAGGGGAAGCTGGCTTTGATTATGTTGGGAAGTTGTGTTGGTCACACATCTGGTCCGAGAATATATTTTTTAGCTTCCAGGAGGTTTTTCTCTCATTCCTCTGCCATAAAGAGAGTCCCTAGGATTTGTTGGCAGTCATCCCAAGTAGGCAAGTGTGAAAACCCCAGGGAGTTCTTTGAGTTCTTTTAGCCGGGCCAGCTTCCTCCAGGGAAGGAGGGGCTGTGTGTGACGCGGGGGAGTCATCTGGAGGGCACTGGGCCGGCCTAACTTCCTCCAATGGCAGAGAAGCAGAGTCAGCAGGGGAATCACTTAGAGGTTGTTGGGGGTTGGGGACAAGGGCAGGGGATAAGAAGGAGGAGGAGAGTCCAGTAGAATCTTGAGACTCAGGGAGAACAGAGGGTGGAGGAGGAGGAGCAGAGGGTTTGAGAGATAGAATCGTGGTGGAAGGAGTAGGAGCGTAGGCAGGGACAAGGAAAGGCTTCACCCATGGAGGAGGAGATTTGCAGAGGTCCTGCCAAGTTAAGATATATGGCTGTTGATCTGGATGGCTATGTGGCCTCAGCTGAAAGACAATATCTCTGATTTTTCAAATTAGTAGGAAGTAGAAACATCCTTCTGGGGGCCATCCAACTCCAAAGGTGTGTCATTCTGAGGCACAGAGTGTCTGCAGGTCCAGCGTTTTAATGAAAAAGAAAGATTCTGGGCCCTTAAGCAGACTTTGGTCCAGTGATCAAGGGTCAGGGAGAGAAGTGTTGAAGTGCTCTGTCCCAAAATGAGAGATACACAAACAGTGAAAGCAACGACATACTACACAGACAAGACAAGACAATAAAGACAGACAATGGACGTCCAATACTGAGACAAGGACTGAGTAGCCCTCAAAACCTGATGGGCTGGCAATACCGAATCCGAAACAAAATATCACAGAGTCGAGGAGACTATTGTTCCTTGATTTCCTGAGTCCTCTGGGGCGTCCCCCAGGGATGTGGCCTGTGGCTCTGTGACACGTCTGTCAGCCACCGTCAGAGAGAGCTCATGCTCAACACCGATAGCGATTTTGCAAAACCCTAACCTGCATCCTGAAACCAGAAAGAGTCACCTTACTTACCCTGAAAGGAGCCCCTTGGGGGTCTTTCGTCCGCCACTGCTGGATCTCGCTGGTGCCTCCAGATGTAAAGATCCGGGGAGCGACAGAGGAAGAGACCACCAAGAGAATGTCTCATGCAACAGTAAAGGGTTTATTGGGAGACCAGCCTTCTGGGGCTCAGAGGTCACTTGAATAGAGCAGAGAGCAATGAAAACAGCTTAAGCAGAGCTTATATACTTTCCTTGGAGAGGGCAGGGAGGGAAGTTTATTGATGGGTCAGGGCAAGGGGGGGGTTGCGTGCAAACGGGTGAGGGTGTGTATTCTGCAGTTTGGCAGTTGGGGACAGCACATTCTGGAAACAAGATTAGCAAACAGTCCTCAAGTTTCCAACAGTGTTTTGTTAAGCATACAGAAAAACAGGAAGTGACAAGTACCTATTTTATTAACCTTTCACCAATGCCTAAATGGAATGTGAGCATGGTTTACTAAAAACATCCATGTCCACGTTGCCTAATGCTCTCAAATCAATCTTATTTGTGACTACATATTTGTTTCTTCCTAAGATTATATATTGAACCTCAACCCTGTTGAAAATGACTAATCCTATCACTCACTTTGTATTTTGCCTGATTTCCTAATGTCTCTATTGATATCTGCTTTCCTACATATTTTCACGAGTTCATCATTGTGACTGACTCTTCACATGTGCTGACATTTACATTCACTCTCTATCCGAAATCCTATTGCTAAAGAACTTTTGGTCGAAATCCTATACTCACTCTTTTTTTCTAAATCTACTGACTATCTTCCTAATCCTACCAACTATACCTTTTTGACTGGATGATCTCTTCTACAATCAATCATCCAAGGTACAAGATCTTAAGCCATTGTATATTGATTTATCTGAGACATCTATGCAGAATATAATTCAAAGCTAAGTATTCCAATCAACAGCCCAATGCCCTTCTTGGATTCAAATCTTATCTAGATTTCTGTGTTCATACATATATTTCACCAATATATTCTTGTAAATATCGCAAGTTCCCAATACCATTGTTTGTTCCTCAGTATGATTCCTAACCCAAATCGAACCTGTTATTACCCTAAACATACACTGTTCCCTCAAACTAAGTTTACAGATGAGCCGGGACAGAGTTTGTCTTACAATAGTAATGTAGGGGGTCTTCCACCTGCTGAGAACATCAAAGTTCCAGGCAGAAATGATAGCCTGGAGAAGTTGCAGGCAGCTATGAAGGACTTAAGAGATCAAAAGTCATATTCCATGGCAAGCAACCTGGTCAGTATGAAGGGATGTGTCTGAATCAGCCTCTCCTTTCCTATTGTAGAGAAGACTGATCAAACCATGCCTGCGTGGAAAGTTGTTCCCAGGTGCCTATGCTTGATATACCATTCTAACTTGTGAAAGTGTCACAGGAAGTAGGAGCAGCCTCCATCTCATGGGACCCTTGGAAGCAACTGTAAGTACAAAGTGGTGGCCAAGGCAGTGACTTCATTCAGTTCCTGAAGGAAGTGACCTCACCTCACTTCTTTGGTGATGGAAATCTCTGGACTTGTGATCCAGGAAGCCAGGCACCCAGAGCCAGTCCCAGTCCCAGTTCCAGTGGTCTCACTTGTTTGGATTTACCAAGGACAGAGTCAGTCTTCCTTGGTACCTACTGATATGAGGATTGTCAAATGCCAGAAGAGCTCTGAAGAGGGACCTTTCCTGAGAAAGCAGGTATTGGTTCACCACTGGCTCCTGAAAACTTCACAAAGTTGCCCAAGGAGACCACATCTGAGACAGGACAGGGCATTTCAGGGGAACATAGTATGGCCCACCAGTTAGAGGACACTCTGGATAGTCACAGACCTACTTGTGTTAAAGAGGTGCCTTTTTGCATGTGGGTGTGAGTTTGTGGTTTTCTCTCAATTTCTGAGAATAGGTAGGAAAGGCTCTTTGTTTGGATTGGAGTGGACTGTTTCTAATAAGTCGTTTGACAGGGCTAGTGTTTCTATGTCTGTGTATCCCACTGTGTCTGTGGTTGTAGACATTAGACAAGAGAATGCATCAATGCATGTGTCCTGTCTAGTAGAAAACTCTCCAGTATTTATTCTGCCTAATTGATGAATGGACTGTGGTGTGCCTTATGGATGGGCAACACCTACTAACTTCCTAAGTTAATGTTTTCTTCCTGAATTCTGGACACTCTCTAGTATAGGCTCATGGTTTTGTGTCCAAGATATGTACCATCTCCAAGATATGTGACATGTCCATATACTTGAGAGCTGTAGAGAATGGGAACATCTTAGAGAACTCAGATATCAGTGGAGAAACCCTGCTTCGGTTCATTTGCTTACCTATGGTTCTGTTGCCCTGAATTTCAGGAAGGTCTTTGCCTCAGGCCACCCCTTTGTGAAGCCTGAATAAAACAGTTTTCAAATGAAAATAAATGGGCATAACCTGTGGCTCTTTGCTTAATTGCTTTGGAAAGGGATGTGTCTGAATCAGCCTCTTGGCCCTGTATGAGGTTGTGGCTTAGATTCTCAGCACATGATGAATCTAAAGATAGATTCCATGTGTGCAATCAAAAGCAAAATGGCCAAAAATCTGTCATTGTTGATTAGTCTCTTGCCTTCCTCTGTTAGGTCCCTGACCTCTATCAAGTGAGAATAGGGATCATTTGGGTCAAATGAGTTCTTTGAAGCCCTGAAGAGATGCTTGTGTTTTCTTATGACTCCAAATCACATAAAAAATCTATCGCTGAGAATCAGTAGGCCTCAAATTGGAGAAGCAGAGCAGTATTAACGGCAGGTCTATTGGATCACTCCAGGTTCACATGAAGAGTGTCCATGCCACCTTGACTTTAGGCAAATGAGGGGTAAGGGAGATTTTTTTGGACACTCTTTTGGGATGTGTCCCGCTTTGAAACCTCCAGCCACAGGTTATGATGAGTGTCTATATTTAATAAGATGAGGGCCATGTGGGAGTATTTTGGTTTAAATTGTGGTCATTCGTGTGGCAGTTGGAAGAGATGACTGGATCCACCTGGGCTTGAACTCTGGTGTCATTCCCCTGAAAGACTGAGTTCTGGATCAGACATCAAAGAAGTATTGCCATGAATTGTGTTGGGATTTTCGGAGGCCACACATGAGATTCGCCCTTGGAATCTGGGAACTAGGCCCAGGGTGGCTTTCCACAGAGCACTGGGAATCTCAGCCAAGATATCACATAATTTTATTCTGAAAGACTTTGAAGCCATATTTACTAGTCAAAACACACATGGACCTCAATTGTAGACCTCAGTGGGCCTGGATTCTTGTGACCTTTTGGCTACTCTTTGGGAGGACTTGCCTGTGAGAGTTCTCCAAAACTTTCATTGAAATCAGCTTCCTCACCATTGAATGATTCCTGAATGAATTGAAACCCACAGTGCCTCCAACTTCATCCTTGAAAATTGACTAGATAAATACCATAAAATTTTTGAAATTCCAATGACCAGATGGCACTGGAGAACCTTTGGATGTCCTGTTGCTGATCATGACTGTACCAGACAGTGCATTGATTGACTGGATTTCATGAAAATTGTGGAGAACAGAGATGCCATTAAGTTGGTGCCTTCTTAGTAGTGGGACTAAAGCAGTGGTGAGCAAGTGTGTAATAAAACATCTGTTGTGGGGTCATGTGGATCTGCTATTGGCTTCCAAATCGCTGTGACTGACATGGTGCAGCTAGCAGACCCTTATATGTACAGACATCTTGTTATATGGAGAGGTTTCAGGGCAATGTTCAGAATCAGGTTGCTTTGGTCAAGGGGGCAACCTATGTGGTATACAAGCCCTGTTGGTGCATTATCCTGCAGACCCTGACCCACCACATTTGACAGAACTTCCTCCAGAATGGTGTCCCAGTTGAACGCATTGTATTTCCTGAAGCAAGTACCAAACTCCGAGTGCAGCAGCAAGAAACACTGTGAAAAGTGGAGGATGATGAAATGGCTTCACAGTCCACGTGGGGAGACACTTAGCCCCCAGTGGCCACAGATTACATACAAAGAGAGAATTCAGCACTGCTGCCTCATTTTCATTGTAAAATAAGAATCCATGTCCTCCAGGTCACATAGATGCAGACCCACCTTTGATGCTCTCACTACAAAGAGAATTCAGCACTGCTGCTTCATGTTCATTGGGAAATTATAACCATGTCCTCCAAATCACAGAGATGAAGACTCATCTTTGATGGTCTCACTAGAAAGGAACCTAAAGCTCCTGACAACTACATGTATTTCAAGTCCCCAACCTAAAGGCAGTTTCTCCAGACGTCTTTAGGCAGGCAAATCTCCATGTTTGTGGAGTTTTTACACTGTCCCTTATTTTTGGAAACTGTTCTATCATCTCCAAGGTTGTGAACTCCTGAGCATTTTCTATTTCAGATATGTATTTAAAGATTTTCTAACTCTTCTCCTCTAATTGTGTCTTACTTGGGGCGAAGGTAATGTCAAGGCATTGTTCTGGATGACAGTAGAAAAATTTTTTGTGAAGCACATATTTGATAAACATTGGATTCTTCTTCTTATTTTCCATTCGAAATACTGAATCCCTGACACTAACTCATACCCTACTATAATATGACTACTAATCCTAATATGATGGAGAAAAATACCCAAGCAGAATGAATATGCAAGCATTTCAGAGAAGGCATGGTGTATAGTAGGACTTCCCTCTTGCACGATAAAGGGTAGGTTTTATAAATCTAGTCAATTTTTAATTGAAATAGTCCTCCATGTGTTTTTAAAGTTAACAAATATGTGAATTCCTGTCTCCCATTCTCTGTAGCCTACTCAGCACATGTATTTTTATATGCACATATAGAATTCTACCTGGTATCACACGTACATTTTTATGAGTTGGCTGACTTGGCAGAAACAAATTGTGAGAAGAGATCTCTCCTCCTAAACGCTGTTGGAACTGAAAATTCAAACAATGGGTGAGCTTCCTAGTAGAACAATGTTATACATAAATCCATGTTTAGTAAAATAAATAATTTTGCATCTGTGGATGATTTATATTACATGATGAATTACGATTGGCATATAGATATTGATACTTTTTAATGTATTTTTTGTGGTTTTTTAATATATATAAATATATATATAAATACATATATAAATATATATATATACAAATATATATATATATATATATATATATATATATATATATATATATATATATTCACACTCTTCACATTTTATAAAATATGAAATGTATGTGTCTTATATAACTCCGTAAATTCATTTATGTTCATGTATGTGGATTTATAATCAACTTTTCACAAGATTATTCTCAGAAATACTCATCCACCTGAAATACATATTTGTTTCCCAGTTCTGAAAAGTAACTTCAATAAATGGTGCTTACAAATCCTAATATTTCTAGATTAAATGACCCAGTTTAACATCAATGCAAGTAGATTCCTATAGGACATGATTTCTATTTTGACGTTTATTATAATTCAACACTGGTACATTACTATTTCTTCAGTTTTTGCACATCATAAGATATATATTTCATCCACAAGTTCACAAATTTATAGGAATTTGTTTCACTTTCAGTCACTTCCTGCTTCATAACACATGTATTCCTCCATGTTACTTGACTGGTCTTTCATGAGACTTCTTTCCAAACACATCATTTTCGATTTCCATAATCAATTTCGAAGCTAAACTCACACACTCTTCAAGATAAACCATAACATTAATATTACCATTAGATGTATAGCTGGTTGGAATAAATGTATGTATATCAATAAAAGATTTTCTGTATATTTTCACATTTCCGTTCAATGCATTATTTAATGTTGGAACCAGTTATGTTATTTATTCACAGTATGGTCTATTAATGCATTATCTCTATATTCAAAGACACAGTGTACACCTCTTTGTCCCCCCAATACTAATTTATACCTCTTCAAAATATTGCTCCCAGAAATGGTGGAAGAATTACTCATATCACCTTATCTATATATATATTTATATATATTTTTTATCACAGTAATATTCTGGACACAAAAAGCAAAGGTCACAATCATGATTGTATCAAACCCTAAATGAAAAGTGAGCATGGATTACTAAAACAACAATGTCCAGGTTGCCAAATGCTCTCAGATGTAAATCCTATTGGTGACTACATATTTGTTTCTTCCTAAGATTATATATTATAGTTCGAGCCTGTTGAAAATGTCTAATCCTATCACTCACTTTATACTTTGCCTGATTTCCTAATATCTCAATTGATATCTGTTTTCCTACATATTTTCCCCAGTTCATCATTGTGTCTGACACTTCACATTTGGTGACATATACATTCACTGTCTACCCTAGACCCTATTGCTAAAGAAATTTTGGTCCAAATCCTATACTCACTCTTATTTCTAAACCTACTGACTATCTTCCTAATCCTACTGACTATTGCATTTTGACTCGATGTTCAATTCGACAATCAATAGTCCAAGGTATAAGGTCCTAAGCCATTGTATTTCAATTTATCTGAGACATATATACAGAAAATTATTAAAACCTAAGTATCCCACTCAAGGGCCCAATGCCCTTCTCGTTTCAAATCTTACCTAGGTTTCTGTTTTTATACTTATATTTCAGCTATATATTCTTGTAAATATCACAGGTTCCCAATACCATTATTCATCCTGCAGAGACATTCTTAACCCAAATAAAACATGTTATTAACCCTAAACATACACTGTTCCCTCAATCTAACTTTACAAAAGAGGAGAGACAGAGTTGGTCTTACAATACTGGAATGTAGGGGATCTTCCACATGCTGAGAACATCAAAGGTCCATGCAGAAATGACCCCTGGATAAGATATAGGCAGCTATGAAGGACATGAGAAAGCAAAAGTTAAATTCTATGCAAACAACCTGGTCATGATGAAGGGATGTGTCTGAATCAACCTCTAAATATAGAGAAGATGGACCAAACAAGGCCTGTGTGAAGAGCCGTTCACAGGTGCCTATGGTTGATATACCATTCTAACTTGTGAAAGTGTCACAGAAAGTAGGGGCAGCCTGCATCTCATGGGACCCTTAGAAGTAACTGTTAGGACAAAGAGGTTGCCAAGGCAGTGACCTCATTCAGTTTCGGAAGGAAGTGACCTCACCTCACCTCCTTGTCGATGGAACTCTCTGAACTTGTGATCCAGGAAGAGACACACCCAGAGGCACTCGCAGTCCCAGTTCCAGTGGTCTCACTTGTTTCAATTTACCAAGGACAGAGTCAGTCTTTCTTAGTTCCTACTGATGTGAGGATGGCCAAATGCCAGGAAAGCTCTGAAGAGGGGACTTTCCTGAGAAAGCAGGTAGTGGCTCACCCATGGCTCCTGACTACTTCACAGAGTTGGCCAAGGAGACCAGATTTGAGACAGGAGAGGCCATTTTGGGGGAATATAATATGGCCCATCAGTCTGAGGACACTCCGGATAGTCACAGACCTACTTGGGCAAAAGAGGTGCCTTTGTGGGTGTGGATGTGTGTTTCTGGTTTTGTCTCATGTCCTGAGAATAGGTAGGAAAGGCTGTTTGTTTGGATTGGCGTTGACTGTTTCTAGTAAGTCGTTTGACAAGTCAAGTGCTTCTATATCTGTGCATCCCACTCTGTCCGTGATTGTAGACATTAGTAAAGAGAATGCATCAGTGGATGTGTCCTGTCTAGTAGAAAGCTTCCAGGCATTCATCCTGCCAAATTTATGAATGGACTGTGGCTTGCCTTATGGAAGGGTAACACCTGCTATCTTCCAAAGTTTCTGTTTTCTTCCTGAATTCTGGCCACTCTCCAGAATAGCCTCATGGTTTTGTGTCCAAGATATGTACCACCTACAAGTTCTGTGATATGGCCATGTTCTTGATAACTGACGGCAATGGCGAGCATCTCAGAAAACTCAGATATCAGTGTGACCAGGAAAGTCTCAGTGGAGAAACCCTGCTTTGTGCCTTTTGTTTACCTCTTGTTTGTTGCCCTGAATTTCAGGAAGGTCTTTCCCTCAGGCCACTCCTTTGTGAAGCCTGAAGAAAACAGTTTCAAATGGAAATGAATGGGATTCACCTGTGGCTCTTTGCTTAATTGCTTCGGAAATGGATGTGTCTGAATCAGACTCTTGGCCCTGTGTGAGGCTGTGGTTAGATTCTCAGCACCTGATGGATCCTATGTTTTCATCCAAACCCAAAATGGCCAAAAGAGCAGTCATTGTGGATGAAGTCTCTCGCCTTCCTCTGTAAGGTACCTGAACTTCATCAAGTGAGAATAGGGATCCTTTGGGTCAAATGAGTTCTTCAAAGCCCTGAAGAGGGAAGCCCATAGGTGCTTGGGTTTTCTCATGTTTCTAATTCACATAAAGAATCTAAACCCCACAGTCAGTATTCCTCAAATTGGAGAAACAGAGCAGTATTAACGGAAGGCCTACTCGATTACTCCTGGTTCACAGGAAGGTGTTCAGGCCACCCCGACTTTAGGCAAATGAGGGGAAAGGGAGCTTATTTTGGACACTGTCTTGGGCTGCGCCCCTCATGGAAACCTCTAGTCAGAGGTTATAATGAGTGTCTATATGGAAGAAGATGAGGGCCATGCGGAAGTGTTTTGGTTTTAATTGTGGTTATTAGTTTGACGGTTGGAAATGATGACTGGCTCCACCTGGGCTTGAACTCTGCTGTAATTCTCCTTACAGACTGAGTTCTGGAACTGACCTCAGAGAAGTATTGCCATGAGTTGTGTTGGGATTTTAGGAGGCCATGCATGAGAGTCACCCTTGGAATTGAGATGTGTGCCCAGGAAGGCTTTCCACAAGGCACGGGGAATCTCAGCAAGGATATCACATGATTTTATTCTGACAAACTTGGCAGCCATAGTTGAGAGTCAAAACACACATGGACCTCACATTGTAGACCTCAATGGGCCTGGCTTCATGTGACCATTTGGCCACTCTTTGAGAAGACTTGCCTGTGTGTGTTCTCCTGTGCTTTCATTAAAATGAGCTTCCTCAACATTTAATGGTTCCTGAATAAATTGAAAATCATAGTGCCTCCAAATTCATCCACGAACAATGGCTAGATAAATACCATGGAATTTTTGAAATTTTCATGTCCAGGTGTCACTGGAGAACCTTTTGATGTCCATTTGCTGATCATGAGTATACCAGACAATTCGTTGATTGACTGGGTTTCATGAAAAATGTTGTAGAACAGAGATGCCAGTAAGTTGGAGCCTGCTTAGTAGCGGGTCTAGAGCAGTGGTGGGCAGGTGTGTGATAAAAAATCTGTGTTGGGGCCATGTGGATCTGCCATTGGCTTCCAAATGGCTTGTGACTGACATGGTGCAGCTAGCAGACCCTTATATGTTAAGGCATCTTGTTATATGGAGAGGGTCAGGGCAATGTTCAGAATCAGGTTGCTATGGGCCTGGGGGCAAGCTATGTGAGATAGAAGCCTGATTGGTGCATTCTACTGCAGACCCTGACCCACCGCATGTGACAGAACTCCCTCCAGCATTATGTCCCAGTTGAACTCCTTGTATTTCGTGAAGCAAATACCCAACTCCCAGTGAAGCAGCAAGACACACCAGGAAAACTAGAGGATGACCAAATGGCTTCACAGTCTACACGGAGAGACACTTAGACCGCAGTTGCCACAGTTTACCTACAAAGTGAGAATTCAGCACTGCTGCCTCATGTTCATTGAAAAATAAGATACCATGTCCTCCAGGTCACATAGATGCAGACCCAATTTTGGTGCTCTCACTACATAGGAAGCTAAAGCTCCTGACAACAACATATATTTCAAGTGCCCAAACTCAGAGGCAGTTTCTCAAGATGTCTTTAGGCCTGCAGAGCTCCATGTTTGTGGAGTGTTTACCCTGTCCCTTACTTTTGGAAACTCCTCTACCACCTCCAAGGTTGTGAACTCCTGAGCATATTCCGTTCAAGATATGTATTCCCAGATTTTCTAACTCTTCTCCTCTAATTGTGCATTACTTCAGGCGAGGGTAATATCAAGGAATTGTTCTGGATGAGAGTGGGAAGATTTTTGTGTAGCACATATTTGAAAACACATTGGGTTTATTTTCCTATTTTCCTTTTGGAATAATGAATCTCTGACACTAACCCATACCCTACTAGACTCTGACTACTAATCCTAATATGATGGAGAATAGTAACTCAAACAGAATAGAAATACAAGCAGTTCAGAGGAGGCATGGTGTATATTTGGACTTCCCTTTTTCATTATATAGGATAGGAGTTATAAATAAGTCAATGTTTATTGAAATAGTTCACCATGTGTTTTTAAAGTTAAGAAATATGTCAATTCCTGTCTCTCTTTAGCCTTTTTCAGCTCATGTATTATTATATGCACATATAGAATCCTACCTGGTATCACACATACCTTCTTCTGAGGTGGGTGACTTGGCACATACAAATTGTGAGAAGAGATCACTCCTCCTAAACGCTGTTGGAACTGAAAATTCAACCTAAGTGTGAGCTTCCAAGTTGAACAACATTATACATAAATCCATTTTTAGTAAAATGTATATTTTTGGATATGTGGAAGATATATATTTCATGATGAATTTCGATTGGCATATATACTGCTTCTTTTTAATGTCTGTGTGTGTGTGTGTGTTTGTGTGTGTGTATATATATATATATATATATATATATATATATATATATATATCCAGATTTTTCAAAATATAAAATATATGTGTCTTATTATACACTCCCTAAAATCATTCATATTCATGTATGTGGATTTATAATCAACTTTTCACAAGATTATTCTCCGAAATATTCATACACCTGAAATTCATATTTGTTTTCTAAAACTGAAAACTGACTTCAGTAAATGGTGCATACAAATCATAATATTTCGTCATTGCAAGATAGCCACGAATAGAGTGCATCACACCAAGTGTACTGCACCACTGCACAGGTGAATAACGAGTTAGAGTGACAAAAAAACTATCTTGTTTGGAAATTACAGCAAAATGGGGGTGCACCAAAACCTAGAAGAAGGATTTCTAGCACCATGGTCCGGTAATTGAGTCTCAAACACGAGCCAAATATGCGACCCGAGATCCCATTTGACTGATCCGCGCGGCCCACCCAGTGGCTAAAGACGGTGCGGCACCACCGAGATGGGTCCAATAAGCAGGGAGAAACGTTGATGAGGATTCTGTGGAATCCTGCCGGTAGAGCCCCCACTGAGCCCTGAGCTGAGTTCAGGATTTCAGACAGGGAAGGAAGCGGTACAGTTCTATCTCCCACAATGGAAACTCTTCCAAGGAAACCAATGGCCATCATCTTGGAGAGCTGAAGTAACCACAGCCACTCTCCTACGGATTACAACAATAAAACAGGAGTGTGTTATTCAGCTCATCTCCCATATATCGGGGAATTCGCATAAAATCTCTCCTAGGATTTCCGGGGGAGAGATTATCAGAGCGAGCCTGCATAAAGATGGGGGAAAACAAGAGGCAACTGACCTTCAACTCCCCCTCTCATCAACTGTGAAAATAAAACCTGTCTAACCAGTGCTGGGGGAGGGGCAAGTGGAAAAAATCAAAACAATAGAGTGTCTGGCTTCCCAATAGACACCCTCCACAACCAACAAACGGCAGGCCCAGAGTACAGTTTGAACTGCCGAGAGCCATCACTCAGGGGAAATCTGGTCTTGCAGGAAAAACCAGGACTAGCAGGAGAAACCAGAGGACTAGAGGCCAGGCCCTTGTGACTGGGCAGCGGGAGACTGCAGGCCCACAGGCGACAGTCCACCCGCTGCCCGCGTGACTAGGCGGCTTGGGAACGCCCTGCCACCTGCGACTGACCGCACCACTGGGTGGCTAGAGATCGCCCGCCCGCCAGTGACAGCCCACCTGCTGCACAAGTGACTGGGCAGCTGGAGACCGCCTGCCCGCCAGTGACCCGGAGCTGAAACCAACAAGTGACAGTACAGTCCCACCCCCCTATACGGACACCTCAGCAAGGAGCCTTGGGCCTGCCAAAACAGAGAGGTGACGTCACTGGAGCTCGGCCTTCGGAATTTCTTCCAAGCAGAATCCACTTTAGCATGCATAGTCTACCAACACAAAGGAGAGACAACAGAGACATACAAGACCAAAACAAATCTCTAGAATAAAGCAGAAACACAGCAATCAAATAGAGCTGGAAAGTAACGTGAACATCATGAAAAAACAATGGAATAAAAGGAGTACAAACAATGCAGGACAACTTAATTCTACAGGAGGACCTAGAAGCACCAGAAACAGGGATAGGGAAAGAAATCAAGGTATACTTAACTCAGATGGAAAGAAATATTAGAGAAGACATGAGGCAGCAAGTCCAAGGAATAAAAGTATATTTTGAAAATGAATTAAACAAACAAATTCAAATGGCAAAAAATGAGCTTTACCAAAAAATAGAGATCTTAAAAAAAATTCAAACACTAATTCTAGAAATGCAGGAAACTATAAACCAAATTAAAAACTCAAACAAGAATATTACAAATAGAGTAGATCAAGTAGAAGTCAGAAAATCAGAAAATGAAGACAAAGTTTATCAACTTGAAAAGAATATAGTCAACACAGAAAAGATGCTTAAATCTATTCAAGAGATAAGGGATGTCAAAAAAAAAAACTTGAGAGTCATCAGGATAGAAGAAGGCATAGAGATTCAAACCAAAGGAATGGACAACATATTAAATGAAATAATTCTAGAAAACATCCCAGAGATGAAAGATGGATTGGATTGCCAAATCCTGGAAGCCTACAGGACCCCAAACATTCAAAAACATAATAGACCAAATCCAAGACATATAATTATGAAGATAGCCAACATACAGAACAAGGAGACAATATTAAACACTTATAAGAGAAAGGAGGCAGATTACATTCAGGGGTAAACCAATTAGTTTAACGACTGATTTTTCATCACAGACTTTGAAAGAGAGAAGATCCTAGAACAATGTATTTCAAATGCTGAAAAATAATGGATTCCAACCAAGAACACTGTACCCAGCAAAATTAAGCTTCAGATTTGAAAATGAAATTAAAGTCTTTCATGATAAACAAAAGCTAAAAGAATATGCAGCCAGAAAACCAGCACTGCAAAGCATTTTGAGCAAAATACTACAAGAAGAAGAATTGAAAAATAGTGCCCAAAACTAACAGCAGGAGGTATTTCAGTAAAGGGGGAGGAAAATAACCAAAAAAGTAAAAACTAGCCAAACTAAAATATAATAAATAAATAAACATGACTGGAAGTACAAATCATATTTCAATTGTAACCTTAAATGTTAATGGCCAAAACTCAACAATCAAGAGACATGGGCTAGTAACGTGGAAAAAAAAAATCCAACAATATGTTGTCTTCAGGAGACCCATATGATAGGAAAAGACATACACAGGCTGAAGGTAAAAGTTTGGGAAAAATCATACCACTCACATGGCCCTCAGAAGCAAGAAGGAGTGGCCATACTCATATGGAATAAAACCAACTTCAAACCTAAGTAAACCAAAGGGATAAAGAAGAACACTATATTCTTTTAGAAGGAACCATCCACCAACAAGACTAACAATTATGAATTTGTATGCACCAAGCAATGGAATTGCAACGTTCATAAAACAAACTCCCCTCAAGTTCAAGAGTCACATAGACTACAACACAATAATTATGGGTGAATTCAACACACCACTCTTGGCATTGGACAGATCCTCTAGAGAGAAACTCAATAAAGAAACTATAGAACTCAACAGCACAATCGATAACCTAGACTTAACAGACATATATAGAATATATCAACCATCATCAAGTGGATACACGTTCTTCTCAGTAGCAGCACATTGATCCTACTCAAAGATAGACCATATATTATGCCATAGGGCAATTCTTAGTAAATATAAAGGCATGGAAATAATACCATGCACCATATCTGATCATAATGGAATGAAACGGGAAATCAATGATAAAAGAAGGAAGGAAAAATCCTGCATCACATGGAAAATGAACAACATGCTACTGAATGATCAATGGGTAACAGAAGACATAAAGGAGGAGATAAAAAAATTCTTAGAGACAAATGACAATACAGACACAATGTACCGGAATCTATGGGACACAGTGAAAGCAGTTTTAAGAGGGAAATTCATTTATTGGAGTTCTTTCCTCAAAAAAAGAAAAACCAGCAAATAAATGAACTCATGCTACACCTCAAAAACCTAGAAAAGGAAGAGCAAAACAACAGCAAATGTAGTTGAAGACAAGAAATAATCAAATTTAGAGAAGAAATCAACAAAATTGAAACAAAGAAAAACATTGAAAAAATTGATAAAACTAAAAGTTGGTTTTTTGAAAAAATAAATAAGATCGACAGGCCCTTAGCCATACTAATGAACAGAAGAAGAGAGAGAACTCAAATTACTAAAATACGGGATGAAAAAGGCAATATCACAACAGACACTACAGAAATAAAGAAGATAGTTAGAAAGTATTGTGAAACACTATATTCCAATAAAATTGAAGATAGTGAAGGTATTGATAAATTTCTTAAGTCATACGATCTGCCCAGATTGAGTCAGGAAGACACACACAATTTAAACAGACCAATAACAAAGGAAGAAATAGAAGAACCATCAAAGGACTGCCAACCAAAAAAAACCCTGGACTCGATGGGTATACAGCGGAGTTCTACAAAACCTTCAAAGAAGAACTAATACCAATATTATTCAAGCTATTTCAAGAAAAACAAAAAGAAAGAGCTCTTCCAAATTCATTCTATGAGGCCAACATCACCCTGATCCCGAAACCAGACAAAGACACTTTAAAGAAAGAAAACTACAGAACAATATCTCTAATGAACTTGGATGCAAAAATTCTCAATAAAATCCTGGCGAATCGAATACAGAAGCATATCAAAAAAATTGTGCTTCATGATCAAGTAGGATTCATCCCTGCGATGCAAGGCTGGTTCAATATATGGAAATCAATAAATGTAATCCACCTCATCAATAGACTTAAAGACAAGAACCATATGATCATCTCCATTGATGCAGAAAAAGCATTCGACAAACTACAGCATCCCTTTATGTTCAAAACACTATAAAAACTAGGGATAAAAGGAACTTACCTCAACATGGTAAAAGCTATATATGCTAAAAATGAGGCTAGCATCATCCTAAATAGAGAAAAGCTGAAGAAATTCCCTCTAAAATCTGGAACAAGACAGGGATGCCCTCTATCACCACTTCTATTCAATTAAGTTCTAGAAATACTAGCCAGAGCAATTAGACAGACAAAAGAAAATAAAGGCATAAAAATAGGAAAGGAAGAATTTAAATTATCGCTATTTGTAGATGACATGATAATATATTTAACAGACCCAAAAGGGTCTACAAAGAAACGGCTTGAGTAAATAAATGAATTCATCAAAGTGGCAGGATATAAAATCAACACACATAAATCAAAGGCATTTTTGTATATCAGCAACAAAACTTCTGAAATGGAAATGAGGAAAACCACTCCATTCACAATATCCTCAAATAAAATAAAATACTTGGGAATCAACCTAACAAAAGAGGTGAAAGATTTATATAATGAAAACTACAGAACTCTAAAGAGAGAGATAAAAGAAGATCTTAGAAGATGGAAAAATGAACCCTGTACATGGATAGGCAGAAATAACATTATCAAAATGGCAATATTACCCAAAGTTCTCTACAGGTTTAAAGTGATGCCAATCAAAATCCCAACAGCATTTCTTGTAGAAAAAGATAAAGCAATCATGAAATTCTTATGGAAAAACAAAAGACCCAGAATAGCGAAAGCAACTCTAAGCAGTAAGTGTGAATCTGGAGTTATAGCGATATCAGAGTTCAAACTGTACTACAAAGCAATAGTACCAAACACAGTGTGGTACTGGTACCAAAACAGGAAGGTGGACCAATGGTACAGAATAGAGGACACAGAAACCAATCCACAAAATTACAACTTTCTTATATTTGATAAAGGGGCTAAAAGCATGCAATGGAGAAAGAATAGCATCTTCAACAAATGGTGCTGGGAAAATTGGAAATCCATATGCAAATAAATGAAACTGAATTTCTTTCTCTTGCCATGCACAAAGGTTAACTCAAAATGGATAAAGAAGCTAGATATAAAATCAGAGACACTGCGTCTGATAGAAAAAAAGTTGGTTACGATCTTCATACTGTGGGGTCGGGCTCCAAATTCCATAATAAGACTCCCATAGCCCAAGAGTTAATAACAAGAATAAACAAATTGGACTTACTTAAACTATAAAGTTTTTTCTCAGCAAGAGAAACAATAAGAGAGGTAAATAGAGAGCCTACATCCTGGGAACAAATTTTTACCCCTCACACTTCAGATAGAGCCCTAATATCCAGAATATACAAAGAACTCAAAAAATTAAACAATAAGATAACAAATAATGTAATCAACAAATGGGAGAAGGAACTGAACAGACACTTCACAGAGGAAGACATACAATCCATCAACAAGTACATGAAAAAATGCTCACCATCTCTAGCAGTCAGAGAAATGCAAATCAAAACCACCCAAAGATACCATCTCACTCCAGTAAGATTTGCAGCTATTATGAAGTCACAGAACAACAAGTGTTGACGAGGATGTGGGGAAAAGGGTACACTTGTACACTGCTGGTGGGACTGCAAATTGGTGAAGCAAACTTTGAAAGCAGAATGGAGATTCCTGGGAAAACTGGGAATGGATCCACCCTTTGAACCAGCTTTTGCCCTTCTCAGACTATTCCCTGAGGATCTTAAAAGAGCGTACTATAGGGATACTGCCACATCAATGATCATAGTGGCACAATTCAAAATAGGTAGACTGTGGAAACAAACTAGATGCCCTTCAATATATGAATGGATAAAAAAAAAATGTGGCATCTATACACAATGGAGTATTATGCAGCACTAAAAATGACAAAATCATAGAATTTGTAGGGAAATGGATGGCATTAGAGCAGATTATGCTAAGAGAAGGTAGCCACTCTTTAAAAAACAAAAGTCAAATGTCTTCTTTGATATAAAGAGAGCAACTAAGAATAGAACAGGGAGAAAGAACTTGAGGAAAAGGTTAACATTAATCAAAGACGAGAGAGGAAAGCAAAAGGGAGAGAGAATGGAAACCATATGGAAATGGTAGGAGACCCTCAATGTTACACAAAATTACATATAAGAGGTAGTGAGGGGAAAGCGGGGTGGAATAGGGAGAGAAGTGAAAAACAGCAGATGAGGTAGAGAGGGAAGATGGGAGGGGAGGGGAGGGAATATAGTAGGGGATAGGAAATGTAGCACAATACAACAGTCACTTATATGACATTTTGTAAAAATATGAATGTGTAACCATTGTGATTCTGCAACTCGTAATTGGGGAAAATTGGGAGTTCATAACCCAATTGAGTCAAATGTATGAAAGATGATATACCATGAGCTTTGTAATGTTTTGAACAACCAATAAAAAATAAATAAATAATGGTTTAAAATTGAGTGGGAAGATATTAGCTAAAAAAGTGTTGAGATGCATTCATTTTGCTAAGCAGAAACTTTGTTTTGTTTAGTTGTATCTATCACAAATTTATTGTACCAGAAAACTGGTTTTAAAAATGCACATAATTGAGATTAAAGGTTAATCCACCTACCCTCCTGAAAAACTCATAGTATTTCCTATATTTTTCATATTTCATTTTTTAGTGAATATTTTGTCATGGACCAGTTCTAGTCTTAGGCTATTCTTCCAGAATACTAACTCAACTGACAAGTTGGTACAATGTGTTGGATTGTTCTTTTCATCTTTTATTTAATAGTTTCTAACTGATAATGTGTATTTTTTCTTATCTTTATTTGGACATACATACCCAACTGTATCTTCGCATTTTATGTTTTACTGGGAAAGAGACTCATCAAAAGCTCTGTATTATATGTATCAGTAATCAAACATTTAGAGATCGCAATTATTCTTAATTGTGCCTGAAAATATCTTTGTACCATTTTTCTTATAAAGATTTAGAATTATTAATACTGCCCCTACTGTAATAAGTAACTACTTACAAAAAGGATTAAACAATTGACTTTATATCAATTATGAATATGAAAATTACTAAAATAAGTATTTTTTAATTAACACACAATTGATAGAAATTGAAATCACAAGAAGGCCATTTGAAATGTCAGTGCATATGGTCCTTAAATAACAGGTTGTTCAAAAAAAAATTTCTCTAATTCATAAGAGTTAATATGCCATATTACAACTTAATGTGATATAAAACCTTAAATTATCAGTATTGATAAATAAGAATGATACCTGTTAACTTAAACATGTTTATTTGATTTTCACTGTAAGATGTTAATTCTGGAAGACTTGAAAATTAAGAAAGACTTGGTATATATTATTTCTAACAGGCTAATCAAAGTAATTTTAAATATATATGTATATATATATATATATATGTAATATATGTGAATGAATATAGATGCATATGTATAATAAATGTATTGTAATATATCTATCAGGTGATTATAATTTTTAAATTTTCTCAAGAAAAAAGAATGACTATAAAATCAGTTTTAAATGTAAATTTCATAGCATACTAGTGTTTGTAATGACATGAGAGAAAAATACATAAGGAGGGAAAGTGAAAAAGAATAGAGAGAAGGGGGAAAACGATTAAGAAAGTGAGTAATGAAGAGGGTGAGGAGTGTTTGATGATAAGATAAAGTGGAGGAGCTGGGTTTCTGGCTCAGTGTTAACATGCTTGTCTAGCATGTGTGAGGCACTGGGTTATATTCTCATCACCACATACAAATAAATAAAATGAAGGTCTATGAACAACTGAAAAAATAAAAAATGAAAAAGGAGAAATATTACCAAAATTCCAAGTTTTTATGAATGTTAAATAAAAAACAATTATGTTACATAGCCTTATGCAATTTCTAGACTCCCCAAAATAGTCATTAAATGTTAGATTATTAGTGCTATAACTGAAAATCTATTGCTCTTTCCTCTACATTCTGTGGCATGCTAGTGCTAAAATAAAGTGTATTATGACACCAAAAAAAATCAAATATTTCTACAGTAACTGACCCAGTTTAACATCAATGCATGAAGATTCCTATGGGATATAATGTGTATTTTGACGTTCATTTTCATTCAAAACTGGAACATTACTATTTCTCCAGTTTATGCACATGATAGGATGTATATTTCATCCACAATTTAGCAAATTTATACGCATTTGTTTTACTTTCCATCACTTCCTGCTTCAGAACACATGGATTACTCCATGTTTCTTGACTGCTCTTTTTAAGAGACTTCTTTATAAACACATTATTTTCGATTTCCATTATCAATTTTGAAGCAAAACTCACACAACCGTCATGATAAACCATAACCCTAATATTATCATTAGATATAAAACTGTTGGAATGAATGATTGTATTTCAATATAAGATTTCTTGTATACTTTCAGATATCAATTTAATCCATTATGTAAAGTGGAACCAGTAATATTATTTATTCACAGTATGGTCTATTCATGCATTATCTCTATATTGATAGACACAGGGTACACCTCTGTGTACGCCCAATAATAATTTGTATATCTTCAAAATATTGCTCCCAGAAATGGTGGAAGAAATACTCATGTCAACTGATTTATACATACATTTTATCACAGTAGTATTCTGGACACAAAATGCAAAGGTCACACTTAGGATTCTCCCAAAAGCCTAAATGGAAAGTGAACATGGATTACTAAACTCATCCATGTCCAGGTTGCCTAATGCTCTCAAATGTCAATCATATTGGTGACTACATATGTGTTTCTTCTGAAGATTACAATTTCAATCTCAACCCTGTTGAGAATGTCTAAACCTATGACTCATTTTATAATTTGCCTGATTTCTTAATCTCTATTGATATCTGCTTTCCTACTATTTTTCCCAGTTCATCATTGTGACTGGCTTTTCACATGTGCTGACATATATATTCAATCTCAACCCGACACCCAATTGCTAAAGAACTTTTGGTCCAAATCCTATACTCAATCTTCTTCCTAAACCTACGGACTATCTTCCTAATCCTAGCGACAAATCCTTTTTGACTGGATGTTCTCTTCGTTATTCAATCATCCAAGGTGAAATTCCTGTTCCATTGTATATCGCTTTATCTGAGACATATGTGCAGTACATAAGTCAAAGCTAATTAAACCACTCAAGGGGCAAATGCCCTTCTGGGCTTCAAATCATACCTAGATTTCTTTTTCCATACTTATATTTCACCCACAAGTTAGCAAAATTATTTGCATTTTTGTCACTTTCAATTACTTCCTACTTCAGAACACATGCATTCCTCTATGTTTCTTGACTGGTCTTTTCATGAGACTTCTTTCCAAACACATTATTTTCCATTTCCATTCTCACTTTTGAAGCAGAACTCACACACCTTTCATGATAAAATATAACCCTAATATTACCATTAGATGTATAACTCATTGGAATGAATGATTCTATATAAATATAAGATTTCTTATATATTTTTAAATATAAATTCTATCAATCCATTATTTAAAGTGGAATCAGTTATATTATTTATTCACAGTATTGTCAATTCATGCATTACTTCTATATTCATAGACACAGGGTACACCTCTGTGTACGCCCAATAATAATTTGTATATCTTCAAAATATTGCTCCCAGAAATGGTGGAAGAAATACTCATGTCAACTGATTTATACATACATTTTATCACAGTAGTATTCTGGACACAAAATGCAAAGGTCACACTTAGGATTCTCCCAAAAGCCTAAATGGAAAGTGAACATGGATTACTAAAATCATCCATGTCCAGGTTGCCTAATGCTCTCAAATGTCAATCTTATTGGTGACTACATATTTGTTTCTTCCTAAGATTATATATTGAAACTCAACCCTGTTGATAATGTCTAATCCTATCACTCACTTTGTACTTTGCCTGATTTCCTAATGTCTCTATTGATATCTGCTTTCCTACATATTTTCCGCATTTCATCATTGTGACTCATTCTTCACATGTGCTGACATTTACATTCACTCTCTAACCGAAACCCTATTGCTAAAGAACTTTTGGTCCAAATCCTATACTCACTCTTCTTCCTAAACCTACGGACTATATTCCTAATCCTACCGACTATCCCTTTTTGACTGGATGTTCTATTCTACATTCAATCATCCAAGTAACGGTCGGGCGAGCGTCGGAAGAAGAGACCACCAAGTGTCTATCTCATGTAACAGCAAAGGGTTTATTGGGGGTCCAGCATGCTGGGGCTCGGAGTTCACTTGAAAAGAGTAGAGAGCCCTGAGAACAGCTTAAGCAGATGTTATAAACTTTTCCTTGTGAGTGCAGGGAGGGAAGTTAATTGATGTGTCAGGGCGAGTGTTCAGTTTGCATGCAACCTGGTGGGGGAGTACATTCTGCAGTTTGGCAGTTGTGGACAGCACATTCTGGGAACAAGATTGGCAAAAATTTCTCAAGATTTCAACAGTGTTTTGTTAAGTGTACAGAAAAACAGGAAGTGACAACTACATATTTTATTAACCTTTCATTCGACACTTCTTTTTCTGGCTACTTTTAATCATAAATATGATCATTGGGTGGTGTCACATTCCATGTCTGCTAGTGGGGTATTACCATTAGTTTAACTTGTCCAATTTGAGCCTGGAGAAAATAAATTACATGGTTGAGCAAGCAGGGTTTTATAGTTAGCAATAATGTGAGGATTATTATTGGACCCGCGAGGGTTGATAAATGAGTAGTTAACCAGGGGGACTTTGTGAACCAAGATTCAAACCACCCTTTTTGGGCCTCTCTCTCTCGTTGATGCTCTTCAAGTCGTCATTTTAATTTACTCATAGATTTTTTTACAACTCCAGTATGGTTGGCATAAAAACAACATTCTTCCATCAATGCAAAACAAAGGCCCTCTTCTCTCATGAAGAGAAATTCCAATCCTCGACTGTTCTGTAAAACAACTTCAGAGAGATAGGTTAAAGATTCCTGCAATGCTGTGATGGAGGTTTCTAATATCTTTAAGTTTTGACCTATTGCTGCTTCTATTTGGGTCATTTGATTTGTCCCATGGACCAAGGCAGTGGTTCTTGTGCCCACCCCTGCAGCAACATGTATTCCTAATAGGATGGTGAAAGTGAGGGATATATGTTCAAAGTGGAACCAGGTTTTATGCCCCCCTATTTGATCTTCAAATGAACCTGTGTCATGATAGAGCACTCTGGGAAACATTTGCACAACTACACAATTAATCACATCTTTTGACCACTTCATGAAAACATAAACAATGTTTTAAGTATATAGAATTATACTGTTGTAGGGATGGACAAGGCAAGGCACCTAAGATAGTACCAAAAACAGGAAAACAGTCCTATTTGTTTGCAACCATATTCAGAGGGCATTACTTCTGTTGTAATCAATTAAATCCCCGGAATCCCAAGTTTAGGTAGTTTCAGAATTTTGTACCCAACATATAAGGGAAGGGGCTCAGAAGTTCACAGTCTTAAGAAGTTCACAAGAAGCCGTTTGTCTTCTTTTTTTTTCCTCTGTTCTGGGAAAGTTAACCTTCCAAGGACACCTGGGTGAGGGAGAGCTTTATATTCCCTTTATTTTTCCCCCTGCCAACTGTTACCATGGAGCCCAGTTGGTAACTTCTTTATCTTACAAATGTAGCCATCTATGTGAAGCCTCAGCTCAAGGCCAAGGCCTTGTTCACATATTTTGTGAAAAATTAGTATGGGGGTGTCTAGCTTAGGATTGCAGATTTTTTTAGCCAGTGGCCAAGTAGAATAGGGCAACATGAAAAGTGGAATTTTATCTACTTAGAAATCTTTTATTGGGACACTTTTGCAGAAATTCCTAAATTCAGCTATGTTGGAGATTTCTGGAGAAGGTCAGTTAAGACTTTTCTGTGGGCCTGGTACAGAGGGGGAAGACGGGGAAGGCATGGCTGTGAGCAGTTCCGTGGATCTGAGAATGAGGTAGGAGAAATGTAAAAGAATAATGGAAAAGGGGTTTTGGATTTTTCTAGGAACAAATCTTGAGCAGTACAACAGGTACAGCAGAGGGTAAGATGGGAGTTAGTATCCCAAAAAGCATTTGAGGGACTTTAAATACTTAGTAACATGTTTTCAGTGATGAAAAAGCAACTTTAAAGGCCATTTACATTGCATCTTGGATAAGGGTGTGAGGGCTCTTCTCAGCTGGTTTGGGCTTTGTGTTAGGTAGTAAGATGACCTGGTGGGACCCAGTGCGGGCAATGACAGGAGAAGAGAGGAGTGAGTTGGTTGAGGTGTACCTCAGTACCTGCTACCTCAAGAAGGGGGCAACGGTCTTAGAACAGGCGGAGGTTTGGGTTTTTGATTTAGTAATTGGAGGGGAGAAATCAGGTTGCATAGGTGAGAGTAAGAGCAGAGAGTCTGGAGCAGAAGGCTGAGGGTGAGGATCTATTGGAGAAGCATAGTTCAGGATGTGAGCAAAGGAGGGAAAAGGCCTCCACATAGGGGAATCTCCTTTTACCCTTTTCAGCACTTGCAGAAGTTAAAAAGGTCACGCAGAATTTGAGGATCCAGAGACCCCTCTGGGGGCCATCAATTTTGGTTATCTAATTGGTAATATGGCCAATGTTGTGTACAGAATTTGATGAGGAGTTTGGGTTCCATCAAGCAGTCCCTGTATGCTCACATCCTCATGACTTACAGAAGAAGCCGGCTTTCCCCCAACACAGCCTTGACTGTTTGTGGCTTTGATAGTCCGCCGGGCAAACATAGTAATCTAGGCTAGCCAACCTGCATCTGGCTCGCGTGTCCCTACATCCATAATATTTGTTTCCATTATCTATGGTAGAGAAGGGATTTAATGGAATTTTAGTGGGATCCACTTCATCAGGGATATCCCAATGGAAAAGACCTATAGCCAGCAGACAAATGTTTCTGTGGAGAGATGGCGACCATGTCCCTAAGTGGGCTGTATGCGAGATAGACCATACTTCTTGTCCAGTAAGATTTGTGATCAGCCATCGCTGCTGAATGGGCTGATGAGGGTTAGGACTACTGGTGGTCAAGGGGAGAGTCTATTGCCTTATCCACATGGCAAATACACAATTTGAAAGCGTTACCAGTCTTTTACAGTTTCCAGCCAGAGTCTGGACAGGGCACAGGCTTGAGATGAGAGGTATGGATCCAGGAAGTGATTCTGTCTACCTTTACTGCTGTAGGTGTTATAAGTAGCACCTGCTATGGTCCCTTCCAGCAGGGTTCCAGGGATGACACCTGATGTCGTCTAATGTAGACAAAGTCTCTTTCTTGATATTGATGTTGATTCCCCTCGTCACCGGGTTGATAGGCAGTGTCCATCTGTCTTCACAGGTATCTATGTGGCTCTGGCTGAAAGACAATATCTCTAACTTTTTAAATTAGTGGGAAGTAGAAAGATCCTTCTAGGGTCCATCCAAATCCAAAGGTGAGCCATTGTGAGGCACAGAGAGTCTGCCAGGTCCAGCATTTTACTGAAAAAGAAAGATTCTGATCCCTTAAGCAAACTTTGTTGCAGTGAACAAGGGTCAGAGACAGAGGCATTGATGTGCTCTGTCCCATAATGAAAGATACACAAACAGTAAAAGCAACAACACATGACACAGACAAGACAAGACAATAAAGACAGGATATGGAAGTCCAACACTGAGACCAGGACTGAGTAGTTGGCAAAACCCGATGGGTTGGCAATACCGAATCTGAAACAAAATATCACTGAGTCATGGAGACTATTGTTCCTCGATTTTCTGAGTCCTCTATGACGTCCCCCAGGGACTTGGCCTGTGGCTCTGTGACATGACTGTCAGCCACCATCGGAGAGAGCTCACGCTCTTCATCGACATCCATTTTGCCAAGCCCTGACCTGAAACCTGAAACCAGAAAGAGGCACCTTATTTACCCCGAGAGGAGTTCGTTGGGGTCGCTTGTCCACGGCTGCCGGATCTCGGTGGAACCTCCATATGTAAAGGTCTGGTGACAATCGGGTGAAGAGACCACCAAGAGACTGTCTCATGCAAAGCAAAGGGTTTATTGGGGGTCCAGCATGCTGGGGCTCAGAGCTCACTTGAATAGAGCAGAGAGCCTTGAGAACAGCTTAAGCAGAGCTTATATATTTTCCTAGGAGAGGGCAGGGGGGGAAGTTTATTGATGGGTCCGGGCGAGTGAGCGGTTTGTGTGCAACCGGTTGAGGGAGTACATTCTGCAGTTTGGCAGTTTTGGACAGCACATTCTGGGAATAAGACTATCAAAAAGTTCTCAAGATTTCAACAGTGTTTTGTTAAGCATACAGAAAAACAGGAAGTGACAAGTACTTATTTTATTTACCTTTCACTGCGAACTATACTTTTCCAGAATTCCTAATGTTTCTATTGTGTTTGTTAAAGTTCATTTTTATTCAAACCTGGTACGTAATTATTTCTTCAGTTTATGGACATCATTAGATATATCCATTCATTCACAAGTTCACAAATTTATAAACATTTGGTTCACTTTCAATCACTTCCTCCTTTGGAAGACATATATTCCTCCATGTTTCTTGACTGGTCTTTTTACTAAACTTCTTTCTAAACATATTATTTTCGATTCCATAATCATTTTTGAAGCAAAACTCACACACTATTCATGATAAATGATAACCCTAACATTACCATTAGATATATAACTGGTTGGAATGAATGTATGTATATCAATATAAGATTTCCTATATATTTTCAGATATAAATACAATCCATTATTTAAATTTGGAACCAGTTATATAATTTTTTCACAGTAGGATCTATTAATGTATCATCTCTATATTCATCAAAACAGGGTAAACCTATTAGTATCCCCAGTACTAATTTATAAGTTTTCAAAATATTGCTCACAGAAATGGTGGAAGAAATACTCATGTCACCTTAGCTACATATACATATTATCACAGTAATATTCTGGACACAAAATGCAAAGGTCACACAGAACATAATTTAAGCTATGTATCCCAATCAAGGGCCCAAAGTCCTTCTGGGCTTCAAATATTACGTAGATTTCAGTTTTCATACTTATATTTCACCTCCATATTCTTATAAATATCGCAGGTTCCCAATGTCATTATTCATCCAGCAAAATGATTCATAACCCAAATCGAACATGCTATTAACACTAACCATTCTGTAAACTGAGATTGTTCACTCAATCTCACTTTACAGAAGAGCAGGGACAAAGTTAGTATTACAATACAGGAAGTTAGGAGATCTTTCACCTGCTGAGTACCTCAAAATCCATGCAGAAATGATCCCTGGAGAAGACGTAGGCAGCTATGAAGGACCTGAAACAGCAAAAGTCATCTTCCTTTGCAAACCACCTGATCAGGATGAAAGGATGTGTCTCAATCAGCCTATCTCTTCTTAATGTAGGGATGATGTATGAAACCAGGCATGTGTGGAGAGCTGTTCCCAGGTGCCTATGTTTCTATACCATTCTAACTTGTGAAAGTGTCACAGGAAATAGAGGCTGCCTCCTTTTCCTGAGACACTAGGAAGCAACTGTTAGGACAAAGTGGTGGCTAAGACAGTGGCCTCATTCATTTTCTGAAGGAAGTGACCTCACCTCACTTCCTTGGTGATGGAAATCTCTGAATTTTGTGATCCAAGAAGCCAGGCACCCAGAGCCAGTCCCAGTCCCAGTCCAAGTGGGCTCACTTGTTTGGATTTACCAAGAGGCTAGATAAATACCAAGAAATTTTTGAAATTCCCATGACCAGATGGTATTGGAGAACATTTGGATGCACTTTTACTGATCATGAGTGTACCAGACAGTGCCTTGATTGACTGGGATTTATGACAATGGTGTAGAACAGAGATGCTATTAAGTTGGACCCTCCTGAGTAGTGAGCCCTGAGCTGTGGTGTGCAGGTGTGTGATGAATCATCTGTGGTTGCGCCATGTGGATTTGCCATTGATTTCCAAATGGCTTGTCACTGACATGGTGCAGTGACCAGACACTTACATGTAAAGGTGTCTTGTTAAATTGATAGTTTTCAGGGCAATGTGCAGAATCAGGTTGCTATAGACAAGGGGGCAAGCTATGTGGGAATGAAGCCTGGTTGGTGCATTCTCTTGTAGACCCTGAAAAACCACAAGTGACAAAACTCCCTCCAGCACTGTGTTCCAGTTGAACCCCTTGTATTTCGTGAGGCAAATACCAAACTCCCAGTGCTGCAGCAGGAAACACCACGAAAAGTGGAGGATGAACAAAAGGCTTCACAGTCCACACGGGGAGACACTTAGACCCCAGTGGCCACAGTTTACATACAAAGAGAGAATTCAGCACTGCTGCCTCATGTGCATTGGAAAGCAAGAAAGAATGTCCTCCAGGTAACATAGATGCAGACCCAGCTTTGATGATCTCACTACAAAGGAAGCTAAAGCTACTGACAACAACATATATTTCAAGTGCCCATCCTCAGAGGAAGTTTCTCTAGAAGTCTTTAGGCCAGCACACCTCCATATTTGTGGAGTGTTTACCCTGTACCTTACTTTGGGATACTCCTCTACCACCTGCAAGTTTGTGACCTCCTAAATATTTTCCATTCCAGATATGTATTTACAGATTTTCTAACTCTTCTCCTCTAATTGTTTCTTATTTGGGGAGATGGTAACGTCAAGGCATTGTTCTGGATGAAAGTGGGAAGATTTTTGTGTAGCACATATTTGTATACACATTGGATTCATTTTCCAATTTTCCATTCCAAAAACTGAATCCCTGACACTAACACGTACCCTACAAAACTCTGACTACTAATCCTAATATGATGGAGAAAAATGACCCAAACCGAATAGAAAAACAAGCAGTTCTGAAGAGGCATGGTGTATAGTCGGACTTGCCTTTTGCATGATAAAGTGTAGGTGTTATAAACCTAGTCAATTTTTAATTGAAATAGTTCTCCATGTGTTTTTTTCCTTTGATATTTTTTGTTTGTTCTTCAAAACATTACATAGTTCTTGACATGTCATATTTCACACTTTGATTCAAGTAGGTTATGAACTTCCATTTTTCCCCGTATACAGATTGCAGCATCCCATCAGTTACACATCCACTGTTTTGCATATTGCTATACTGGTGTCTGTTGTATTCTGCTGCCTTTCCTGTCCTCTACTATCTCCCATCCCCTCCCCTCCAATCCTCTCAATGTACCCCATCTGCTGTAATTCATTTCTTCCCCTTGTTTTCGTCCCCTTTCCGCTCACTTCATCTTGTATTTAATTTTGTATAACCATGAGGGTTTCCTTCCATTTCCATGCAATTTTGCTTCTCTTTCCTTTTCCCTCCCACCTCTCACCCCTGTTTAATGTTAATCATCTTCTCATGCTCTTCCTTCCAACTCAGTTCTCAGTTACTCTCCTTATATCAAAGAAAACATTTGGCATTTGTTTTTTAGTGATTGGCTATCTTCACGTAGCATAATACGTTCTAATGCCATCCATTTCTCTGCAAATTGTATGATTTTGTCATTTTTTAATGCAGAGTAATACTCCATTGTGTATAAATGCCACATTTTTTTAATCCATTCATCTATTGAAGGGCATCTAGGTTGGTTCCACAGTCTTCCTATTGTGAATTGTGCTGCTATGAACATAGATTTATCAGTGTCCCTGTAGCATGCTCTTTTTGGGTCTATAGGGATTAGACCGAGAAGGGGAATTGCTGGGTCAAATGGTGGTTCCATTCCCAAGTTTCCAAGAAATCTCCATACTGCTTTCCAAATTGGCTGCGCCAATTTGCAGTCCCACCAACAATGTACAGGTGTACCCTTTTCCCCACATCCTCGCCAGAACTTGTTGTCGTTTGACTTCATAATGGCTGCTAAGCTTACTGCAGTGAAATGGTATCTTAGGGTGGGTTTGTTTTGCATTTCTGTGAATGCTCGAGATGGTGAGAATTTTTTGATGTACTTATTGATTGATTGTATGTCCTCCTCTGAGAAGTGTCTGTTCAGGTCCTTGGCCCATTTGTTGATTGGGTAATTCATTTTCTTATTGTTAATTTTTTTGATTTCTTTGTATAACTCTGGATATTAGGGCTCTATCTGAAGTGTGAGGAGTCAAGATTTGTTCCCAGGGTGTAGGCTCCCTTTTTACCTCTCTTATTGTTTCTTTTTCTGAGAAAAATCTATTTAGTTTGAGTAAGTCCAGTTTGTAGATTCTAGTTATTAACTCTTATGCTATGGGTGTCCTATTGAGGAATTTGGAGCCCGACCCCACAGTATGTAGATCATAGCCAAAGTTTTCTTCCATCAGATGCCGTGTCTCTGATTTGATATCAAGCTCCTTGATCCATTTTGAGTTAACTTTTGTGCATGGAGAGAGAAAGGGATTTAGTTTCATTTGTTACATATGGAATTCCAGTTTTTCCAGCACCATTTTTTAAAGATGCTATCCTTCCTTCATTTCATGCTATTAGCTCCTTTATTAAATATAAGATAGCTGTAATTTTGTGGATTGATTTCTGTGTCCTCTATTCTGTACCATTGGTCCACCCACCTGTTTTGGTACCAGTACCATGCTCTTTTTGTTACTATTGCTCTGTAGTATAATTTGAGGACTTGTATCGCTATACCGCCTGATTCAAACTTTCTGCTTAGAGTTGTCTTTGATATACTGGGTTTTGTATTTTTCCATATGAATTTCATAATTGTTTTATCTATTTCTACAAGAAATGCCCTTGGGATTTTGATTGGCATTGCATTAAACCTATAGAGAACTTTTGGTAATATCGCCATTTTGATGATGTTAATTCTGCCTATCCATGAACAGGGTATATTTTTCCATCTTGTAAGATCTTCTATTTCTCTCTTTAGGGTTCTGTAGTTTTCATTGTGTAAGTCTTTCACATCTTTTGTTACGTTGATTCCCAAGTATTTTATTTTTATTTTGAGGATATTCTGAATGGAGTGGTAGTCCTCATTTCCATTTCAGAGGATTTGTTGCTGATATACAGGAATGCCTTTGATTTATGATTGTTGATTTTATATCATGCCACTTTGCTGAATTCATTTACTAACTCTAATAGTTTCTTTGTAGACCCTTTTGGGTCTGCTTGGTATAGAGTCATGTCATCTGCAAATAGTGATTATTTAAGTTCTTCTTTTCCTAATTTTATGCCTTTAATTCTTTCATTTGTCTAATTTCTCTGGCCAGTGTTTCGAGAACTATGTTGAACAGAAGTCGTGAGAGAAGGCATCCCTGTCTTGTTCCAGATTTTAGAGGGAATGCTTTCAATTTTTTCACAATTCAGAATGATACTAGCCTGAGGCTTAGCATAGATTGCTTTTACAATATTGCGGTATGTTCCTGTTATCCCTAGTTTTTCTAGAGTTTTGAACATAAAGGGATGCTGTACTTTGTTGAATACTTTTTCTGTATCTATTGGGGTGATCATATGGTTCTTATTTTTAAGTCTATTGATGTGGTGAATAACATTTATTGATTTCCGTATATTGAACCAGCCTTGTATCCCAGGGATGAATCCTACTTGATCATGTTGCACAATTTTTTAAATATGTTTTTGTATCTGATTCGCCAGAATTTTATTGAGGATTTTTGCATCTAGGTTCATTAGAGATATTGGTCTGTAGATTTGTTTCTTTGAAGTGTCTTTGTCTGTTTTATGAATCAGGGTGATATTGGCCTCCTAAAATGAATTTGGAAGTTCTCTCTCTTTTTCTATTTCCTGAAATATCTTGAAAAGTACTGGTATTAGTTCCTCTTTAAAGGTTTTGAAAAACTCTGCTGTATACCCATTCGGTCCTGTTCTTTTCTTAGTTGGTAGTCATTGAATGGTTTCTTCTTTTTCCTCAATTAATATTGGTCTGCTTAGGTTGTCTATATCCTCCTGACTCAATCTGGGCAGATCATATGACTTAAGAAATTTATCAATGCCTTCACTATCTTCTAATTTATTGGTGTATAAGGATTCAAAATAATTTCTGATTATCTTCTGTATTTCAGAAGTGTCTGTTGTGATATTGCCATTTTCATCCAGTATGATGGTAATTTGAGTTCTCTCTCTTCTTCTCTTTGTTAACATGGCTAAGAGTCTGTCAATTTTATTTATTTTTCAACTTTTAGTATTGTCAAATTTTTCAATTGATTCTTTGTTTTGATTTTATTAATTTCAGCTCTGATTTTAATTATTTCTTGCCTTCTACTTCTTTTGCTGTTGTTTTGCTCTTTTTTTTCTAGGATTTTGAAATGAACTATGAGATCATTTATTTGTTGTTTTTTTTTTCTTTTTTTAAGGAAAGAACTCCAAGCAATGAATTTTCCTCTTAGAACTGCTTTCAATGTGTCCCATAGATTCTGATATGTTCCGTCTGTCTTTTTCATTTATCTCTAAGAATTTTTAATTTTCCTCCTTGATGTCTTCTATAACCCATTGATCATTCAGTACGTATTGTTCATTCTCCAAGTGATGCATGAAGTTTCCTTCCTTCTTTTATTGTTGATTTTTCAGTTGCATTCCATTATGATCAGATAAGATGCCTGGTATTATCTATACTCCTTTATATTGTCTAAGAGTTGCCATGTGACATAATATATGATCTATTTTTGAGAGGTATCCATGTGCTGCTGAGAAAAAAGTGTAACTGCTTGATGTTGGGTGGTATATTCTATATATGTCTATTAAGTCCATGTTATTAATTGTGTTATTCAGTTCAATAGTTTCCTTATTCAACTTTTGTTTGGAAGATCTGTCCAGTAGTGAGAGAGGTGTGTTGAAGTCTCCCATGATTATTGTATTGTGGTCTATCAGACTCTTGAACTTGAGAAGAGTTTTTTTGATGAACATAGCTGAACCATTGTTTGGGGCATATATATTTATGATTGTTATGTCTTGTTGGTGTATGGTTCCCTTGAGCAGTATGTTGTGTCCCTCTTTATCCCTTTTGCTTAACTTTGGCTTGACATCTATTTTATTTGATCTGAGTATGGACACTCCTGCTTGTTTCCGAAGTCCATATGAGTGATATGATTTCTCCCAACCTTTCAACTTCAGTCTATGTTTCTCTTTTCCTATCACATGCGTCTCCTGCAGGCAGAAAATTGTTGGGTCTTCTTTCGTGATCCATTCTACTAGCCTGTGTCTCTTAATTGGTGAGTTTAAGCCATTAACATTTAGGGTTACTATTGAGATATGGGTTGTTATTCCAGCCATATTTGTTTATTTATGTTACTAACCATGTTTTTTTTTCCTCTTTGATTATTTTTCCCCCCTTTACTGTACTACCTCCCACTGTTGGTTTTCATTGTTATTTTCCATTTCGTCTTCCTATAATGTTTTGCCAAGGATCTTTTGAAGAAAGGGTTTTCTAGCTGCAAATTCTTTTAACTTTTATTTATCATGGAAGGTTTTAATTTTATCTTCCATCCTGAAGCTTAAATTCGCTGGATACACAATTCTTGGTTGGAACCCAATTTCTTTCAGTGTTTGAAAAATGTTATTCCAGGATCTTCTAGCTTTCAGAGTCTGTGTTGAAAGATCTGCTGTTATCCTGATTGGTTTACCCCTAAATGTAATCTGCTTCCTTTCTCTTGTAGCTTTTAAAATTCTCTCTTTATTCTGTATGTTTGGCATCTTCATTATAATATGTCTAGGTCTTTATCTCTTATGATTTTGCACATTCGGCATCCTGTAGGCTTCTATGATTTGGGATTCTGTCTCATTCTTCATGTCTGGGAAGGTTTCTCATATTATTTCATTGAATAGTTTGCTCATTCCTTTGTTTTGCACCGGTATACCTTCCTGTATCCCAATTACTCTTAAGTTTGGTCTCTTCATGTTATCCCATATTTCTTGGATTTTCTGCTCATGGTTTCTTAACAGTCTTGCTGAGCTGTCTATGTTCTTTTCAAGTTGAAATACTTTGTCTTCATTGTCTGATGTTCTATCTTCTACGTGATCTACTCTGCTGGTAGTATTCTCAATTGAGTTTTTAAGTTGGTTTATTGCTTCCTGCATTTCTATGATTTCTGTTTGTTTTTTTTTTTTTTTATAACCTCTATCTCCCTGTATAGTTGATCTTTTGCTTCTTGGATTTGTTTATGTAATTTATTGTTGAAGTGATCTTTCATTGTCTGATTTTGCTGTCTAATGTCTCCCTGTTGACTCAGATCATCGGAAGCAAGTATATCCTAAATTCTTTATCTGACATTCCATCTGCTGCAGATATTACCTCTTCTAATGTTGAGTTGACCTGCATTGCTTGTGGTCCTTTCTTGTCTTTTCCTACTGTTCGCGTTTTTTTCTGTTTGGTGGAACTTTTGTGTTATTGAATTTTACCCCTAAATGTTTATATTGCTATTGTATTCATGAAAAGTCTCCCTCACAGGTGTGGGCGGTGGCTCTGCCCCTCCTCCAATTGGGGCAATGTGCCTACCACACCAGCAGCCCTCTGGACCTGTTCTGCCGGTCGTAGCCTGTCCGCCTACCTTGCAGGAGCGGGCAGTTGCTCTACCCCTCTTCGGGCGCTGGTCCTGTTCAGCCAGTGGGTCACAGGTCCACCTACCTTGCAGGCGCAGGTGTCGGCTCTGCCCCTCCGCGTGCCGCTGGGCCTCTTCTGTCTGTGGATTGCAGGGCTGTCTACATTGCAGGCGCGAGTGGCAGCTCTGCCCCTCCCTAAACCGGGGTGACATATCTACCAGGCTGGTAGGTTGCTGGGTCTGTTCTGCCAGAGGGTGAGAGGTCCACCTGCTTTCCAGGCACGGGCAGTGGCTCGGCCCCTCCCCAAACCTGGTTATGTGTCTAGCACCGTGGCGGGGCCTAGCGCCTGGTCTGTCGGTGTTCGCAGGTCTGCCTACTTTGCAGGCGCGGGGGCCGGCTCTGCCCCTCTGAAGGCAGCTGGGCCTCTTCTGCCGGTGGGTCACAGGTTCACCTATCTAGAAGTTGCAAGGGGTGTCTCTGCCCCTCCGCGGGTTGCTGGGCCTGTTCTCCCTGTGGGTCACATGTCCGCGTTCCTTGCAGGCGCGCAGCGGCTCTGCCCAACCCCCAACCAGGGCGATGTGTTTTGTACGATTGCGGGCCGCTAGGCCTGTTCTACCGGTGGCTCGCAGGTCCGCCTACCTTACAGGCGCGGTTGGCGGCTCTGCCCCTCCCTTCTCCATGTGTTTTTAAAGTTAACAAATATGAGAATTCCTGTCTCCATTTCTCTGTACCCTATTCAGCACATGTATTTTTATATGCACATATAGAATCCTACCTGGTATCACACGTAGATACTTGTGAGGTTGCTGACTTGGCAAATACAAATTGTGAGAAGAGATCACTCCTCCTAAATGCTGTTGGAACTTACAAAACAAACTATGGGTGAGCTTCCTAGTTGAACAACATTATACTTAAATTGATGTTCAGAAAAGTGAAGATTTTTGGATTTGTGGATGATATAAATATTTCATGATATATTTCGATTGGGATTTATATTGCTACTTTTTAATGTATACGTGTGTGTGTGTGTGTGTGTGTGTGTGTGCATATATATATGTATAAACTCTCCAGATTTTTCAAAATATGAAATGTATGTGTCTTATTATATACTCCCTAAATTCATTGATGTTAATGAATGTGGATTTTTATTAAACTTTTCATAAGAATATTCTCTGGAATATTAATCCACCTGAAATATATATTTGTTTCCTAGTACTGAAAGCTAACTTCAGTGAATGGTGCATACAAATCCTAATATTGCTACAGTAAATGACTCAGTTTAACATCAATGCAAGTAGATTCCTATGGGACATGATATGTACTTTGACGTTCATTTTTATTCAAAACTGGTACATTAATATTTCTTCAGTTTTTGCACATAATAGAATACATTTTTTATTCACAAATTCACAAATTTATAGGATTTTTTTTCACTTTCAATTACTTCCTGCTTCAGAACATATGTATTCCCCCAGGTTTCGTGACTGTTGTTTTAATGAGACTTCTTTCCAAGCACATTATTTTTGATTTCCATAATCATTTTAGAAGCAAAACTCACAGACACTTCATGATAAACCATAACACTAATATTACCATTAGATGTATAACTGGTACGAATGATTGTATGAATATCAATATAAGTTTTCCAGTATATATCCAGATATCAATTCAATCCATTATTTAAATTTTGAACCAGTTATATTATTTATTCACAGTATGGTCTATTCATGCATTATCTCTATATTCGTATAACACAGCCTATACCTATTTGTACCCACAATACTAAATTATATGTCTTCAAAATATTGCTCCCAGAAATGGTGGAAGAAATACTCATGTCATCTGATCTATATATACATTAATCACAGTAATATTGTGGAAACAAAAAGCAAGGTCACACTTATGATTGTACCAAATCCTAAATGAAAAGTGAGCATGGATTAAAAAAAAATCCATATCCAGGTTGCCTAATGCTCTCAAAGTGAATCCTATTGATGACTACATATTTGTTTCTTCCTGAAATTACATATTCAACTTCAACCCTGTTGAAAATGTCTAATCCTATCACTCACTTTATACTTGTCCTGATTTCCTAATGTCTCTATTGATATCTGATTTCCTGTATTTTTTCCCCAGTTTATCACTGTGACTGACTCTTCACATGTGCTGACATTTACTTTCAGTCTCTACCCAAAACCCTATTGCTAAAGATCTTTTGGTCCAAATTCTATACACACTCTTCATTCTAAACCTACTGAATATCTTCCTAATCCACCAACTATCCCTTTTGGACCAGATGTTCTCTTCGACATTCAATCATCCAAAAGACAAGATCCTATGCCACTGTATATCAATTTATCTGAGACACCTGTGCAGAACATAATTGAAAGCTAAGAATCCCAATCATGGGGCCAATTCCCTTCTGTGCTTCAAAAATTACCTAGATTTCTTTTTTCATACTTATATTTCACCTATATATTCTTGAAAATATCGCAAAATCCCAATACCATTATTCATCCCAGAGAATGATTCCTAACCAAAATGGAACCTGTTATTAACCTTAACCATACAATGTTCCCTCAATCTAACTTTGCAGAAGAGGAGGGACAGAATTGGTCTTCCAATACAGGAATGTAGGGGATCTTCCACCTCTGAGAACCTCAAAGTTCCATGCAGAAATGATCCCTGGAGAAGATTTAGGCAGCTATGAAGGACCTGAGAGAGCAAAAGTCATCTTCCATGGCAAACAACCCGGTCAGGATGAAGGGATGTGTCAGAATCAGCCTCACTCTTCTTAATGTAGAGAAGATGGACCAAACCAGGCCAGTGTGGACAGCTGTTCCCGGCTGCCTATGGTTGATATACAATTCTCAGTTGTGAAAGTATCACAGGAAATAGGGGCAGCCTCCATCTCATGGGAACCTTGGAAGCAAATTTTAGGACAAAGTGGTTTCCAAAGCAGTGACCTCATTCAGTTCACAAAGGAGGTGACCTTCCTCACTTCCTTGGTGATAGAACTCTCTGAACTTGGGATCCAGGAAGCCAGGCAACCAGAGGCAGTCCCAGTACCATTCCCAGTGGGCTCACTTATTTGGATTTACAAAGAACAGAGTCAGTCTTTCTTGGTACCTACTGATGTGAGAATGGCCAAATTTCAGAAGAGCTCAGAAGAGGGGCCTTTCCTGAGAAAGCAGGTAGTTGCTCACAGCTGGCTCCTGACCACTTCGCAGATTTGGCCAAGGAGACCAGATCTGAGACAGGACAGGACATTTCAGGGAACATAATAAGGCCCACAAGTCAGAGGACACTCCGGATTGTCACAGACCTCTTTGGGGGAAGGAGGTGCCTTTGTGGGTGTGAGTGTGAGTTTGTGGTTTTGTCTCATGTTCTAAGAATAGGTAAAAAAGGTGGTTTGTTTGGTTTGGAGTGGACTGTTCCTAGTAAGTCGTTTCACAAAGTGAGTGTTTCTATGTCTGTGTATCCCACTCTGTCCGTGGTTGTCGACATTTGAAAAGAGAATTCATCAATGGATGTGTCCTGTTTAGTAGAATCCTTCCCAGCATTCATCCTGCCCAATTGATGAATGCTGGGAAGGATGGAATGCTTCCCTTATGGATGGAAAACACCTACTAATTTCCTAAGTTCCTGTTTTCTTCCTAAATCTGGCCACTCTCCAGAATAGGCTCATGGTTTTGTGTCCAAGATATGTACCACCTCCAAGCTCTGTGACAAGGTCATGTAGTGGATAGCTAAAGGGAATGGCTAGCATCTCAAAAAACTCAGATATCTGTGTGACCAGGAAAGCCTCAGTGGAGAAACTCTGCTTTGGGCCTTTTGCTAACCAATTCTTCTCTTCCCCTGAATGTGAGGAAGGTCTTGGCCTCAGGACACAGTTTGTGAAGCCTGAAGAAAACAGTTTTAAAATGGAATTAAATGGGAATCACTTGTGGCTCTTTGTTAATTGCTTTGGAAATGGATGTGTCTGAATCAGTCTCTTGGCCCTGTGTTAGGCTGTGGCTTAGGTTCTCAGCACCTGATGGATCTAAAGAATGATCCCATGTGTGCATCCAAAACCAAAATGGGAAAAAGATCAGTCATTGTTGATGAAGTCTCTCGCCTTCCTCTGTTAGGTTCCTTACCACCATCAAGTGAGAATAGGGATCCTTTGAATCAAATGAGTTCTTCAAAGCCCTGCAAAGGCAATTGCATACATGCTTGTGTTTTCTCATGACTCCACATCACATAAAAAATCTATACCGACAGTCAGTAGGCCTCAAATTGGAGAAGCAGAGCAGTAATACTGGAAGGCATATTTGATCCCTCCTGGTTCACAGGAAGGGTGTACAATCCACCCTGACTTTAGGAAAATGATGGGCAAGCGAGCTTATTTGGACACTGTGTTGGGCTGCGCCCCTCATGGAAACATCCAGCCAGAGATTATGAGGAGTGTCTATATGGAAGAAGATGAGGGCCATGTGGGAGTGTTTTGGTTTTAACTGTGGTTATTTGTGTGGCAGTTGGAAGCGATGACTGGGTCCACCTGGGCTTGAACTCTGGTGTGATACCCCATAGAGACTGAGTCCTGGAACTTACCTCAGAGAAGTATTGCCATGAATTGTGTTGGGATATTAGGAGGCCACACATGGGAGTCGCCATTGGAAACAGAGATCAATTCCCAGGGTGGCTTTCCACAGAGCACTGGGAATCTCAGCCAGGGTATCACATAATTTTATTCTGAAACACTTGGCAGCCATAGTTGAGAGTCAAAACACAAATGCACTTAACATTGTAGACTTCAATGGGCCTGGCTTCATGTGGCATTTTGGCCACTTTTTTAGAAGCCTTAGCAGTTAGAGTTCTCCAGAGCTTTCATTGAAATGAGCTTCTTCACCATTTAATGATTACTGAATTAAATGAAACACTCAGTGACTCCAACCTCAACCTTGAAAGATGGGCTCGATAAATACCATTAAATTTTTGAAATTCCCAATTCTAGGAGGCAGTGGAGAACCATTGGATATCCTGTTGGTGATCATGAGTGTACCAGACAGTGCCTTGATTGGCTGGGTTTCACGAAAATGATGTAGAACAGAGATGCCAGTAAATTGGAGCCTGCTGAATAGTGGACCTAGAGCAAAGGTGGGCATGGGTGAGATAAATCATCTGTGGTGCTTCTATCTGGATTTGCCAATGGCTTCCAAATGCCTTGTGACTGACATGGTGTATCCAGCAGACCATTATATGTAAATGATTCTTGTTATATGGATAAGTTTCAGGGCAATGTTCAGAATCAGGTTGCTATGGTCAAGGTGGCAAGCTATGTTGGAAAGAAGCCTGGTTTGTGCATTCTCCTGCAGACCCTGTTCCACCACACGTGACAGAACTCCCTCCAGCACTGTGTCCCAGTTAAATTCCTTGTATTTCGTGAAGCAAATACTGAACTCCCAGTGCAGCAGCAAAAAACATCACAAAAATTGGAGGATTATCAAATGGCTTCAGAGTCCACATGAGGAGACACTGAGCCCCAAGTGGCCACAGTTGACCCAGAAAGAGAGAATTCATCAATGCTGCCTCATTTTCATTGGTAAATAAGAAAGCATCTACTCCAGGTCACATAGATGCAGACCCAGCTTTTATGGTCTCACTACAAACGAAGCTAAAGCTCCTGACAACAACATATATTTCAAGAGCCCAACATCTGAGGCAGTTTTTCCAGAAGTCTTTAGGATAGCAGAGCTCCATGTTTGTGGAGTGTTTACATTGTCCCTTACTTTTGGAAACTCCCCTTCTACCTGCAAGGTTGTGAACTCCTGAGCATATTCAATTCCAGATATGTACTCACAGATTTTCTTACTCATCTTCTCTACATGTGTTACTTGGGACGAAGTTAAGGTCAAGGCATTGTTCTGGATGAGAGTCGGAAGATTTTTGTGTAGCACATATTTGCATACACATTGGATTCATTTTCCAATTTTCCTTTCGAAATTCTGAATCCCTGACACTAACCCATACCCTACAAGACTCTGACAACTAATCCTAACTTGATGGAGAAAAGTAACCCAAACAGAATAGAAATACAAACACATCAGAGGAGCCATGGTGTACCGTTGGAATTGCCTTTTCCATTATATAGGGTAGGAGTTATAAATCTAGTCAATTTTTTTGTTGAAAGAGTTGTCCAAGTATTTTTAAACTTATCAAATATGTGAATTCCTGTCTCCCCCATTTCTCTGTATCCTATTCAGCACATATATTTTTATATGCACATATAGAATTGTACCTTGTATCACACATATATTCTTCTGAGGTGGCTGACTTGGCAGATACAAATTGTGAGAAAAGTTCAGTCCTCCTAAACGCTGTTGGAACTGAAAATTCAACCTATGGGTGAGCTTTCTAGTTGAACAACATTATACATAAATCCATGTTCAGTAAAATGAATATTTTTGAATACGTGGATGATATATATTTCATGATGAATTTCGATTGGCATATATATTGCTAGTTTTTAATGTCTGTGTGTGTTTGTGTGTGTGTGTGTGTGTAGATATAGATATAGATATAGATATAGATATACACTGTCAAGATTTTTCAAAATATGAAATATATGTATATTTTGGCCACTCTTTGGGAAGCCTTACCTGTGAGAGTTCTCTAGAGCTTTCATTGAAATGAGGTTCCTCAACATTTAATGGTTCCTGAATGAATTGAAACCCACAGTGCCTCCAACTTCATCCTTGAAAAATTGCTCCATAAATACCTTGAAATTCCCCTGACCAGGTGGCACTGGAGAACCTTTGGATGTATTGTTGCTGATCATGAGTGTACCAGACAGTGCCTTGACTGACTGGGTTTCACGAAAATTGTGTAGAACAGAGATGTAAGTAAGTTGGAGAGTGCTGAGAAGTGGGCCCAGAGCTGTGGTGTGCAGGTGTATAATAAAATATCTGTGGTGGGGCCATGTGAGTCTGCCATTAACTTCTAAATGGCTTGTGGCTTACATGGTGCAGCTAGCAGACCCTTATATGTAAAGGCATCTTGTTATAAGGAAAGGTTTCAGGACAATGTTCAGAATCAGTTTGCTATGGACAATGTTGCAAGTTATGTGCGATAGAAGCCTGGTTGGTGAATTCTCCTGTAGACCCTGACCCTCCACACGTGACATAACTCGCTCCAGCACTGTGTCCCAGTTGAACTCCTTGTATTTCATGAAGGAAATACCAAAAGCCCAGTGCAGCAGCAAGAAACACCACGAAAATTGTAGGATGACCAATCGGCTTCACAGTCAAGACGGGGAGACACTTAGCCCTCCATGGCCACAGTTTACCTTCAAAGGTAGGATTGAGCACTGCTGCCTCATGTTCTTTGGAAAATAAGAAACCATGTCCTCGAGGACAGATAAATGAAGACCCATCTTTGATGGTATCACTACAAAGGAAGCTAAAGCTCCTGAAAAGAAAATATATTTCAAGTGCCCAACCTCAGAGGCAGTTTCTCACGAAGTCTTTAGGCCAGCAGAGTTCCATGATTGTGGACTGTTTATCCTGTCCCTTAATTTTGAAAACTCCTCTAAAATGTCCAAGCTTGTGAACTCCTGAGCATTTTCCATTCCAGATATGTATTCACAGATTTTCTAACTCTTGTCCTCTAATTGTGTCTTACTTGGGGTGAAGGTAATGTCAAGGCATTGCTCTGAATGAGAGTGGAAAGATTTTTTGTAGTGCATATTTGCGTAAACAATGGATTCATTTTCCTTTATTTTCATTTGAATTACTGAATCCATGACACTAAAGCATACCCTACTAGACTCTGACTACTAATGCTAATATGATGGAGAAAAATAACCCAAACAGAATAGAAATACAAGCAATTCAGAGGAGGCATAGTGTATAGTTGGACTTGCCTTTTGCATGATAAAGGGTAGTTGTTAAAAATCTGGTTAATTTTTAATTGAAATAGTTCTCCATGTGTTTTGAAAGGTATCAGATATGTGAATTCCTGTCTCCCTTTCTCTGTTGCCTATTCAGCACATGTATTTTTATATGCACAAATAGAATCCTACCTGGTACCACACGTACATTATTGTGAGGTGGCTGACTAGGCAGATACAAATTTTGAGAAGAGATCACTCCACCTAAACGCTGTAGGAACTGAAAATTCAACATTTGCGTGAGCTTCCTAGTTGAACAACATTACACATAAATCCATGTTCAGTAAAATAAAGATTTTTGGATCTGTGTATGATATGTATTTCATGATGAATTTTGATTGGCATATATATTGCTACTTTTTAATATCTCTGTATGTGTTTTGTGAAAAATCTACACTAAATAGATTATTCAAAATATGAAATATATGTGTCTTATTATACACTCCTTAATTTCATTCATGTTCATGTATGAGACCAAGGCTCATGCAACAGCAAAAGACATTTATTGAGGATCCAATCCAGCATGCTGGTGCTCTGTGCTCACTCAAGAAGGGGGAGCAGCCCAGATCCCCGAGCAGGGGTTGAGCAGTGCTTAAGTACACGATTTGGGGAGTGTGAGACTTTACATATATCACAGTCTCCTTTAGCAAATCATCATACACTGTGGGAAAATGAAACAACAAATCCTAAACATGATTAGTTATTTCATTGGCTTGAACACGTCAGGCGGGAGTGATAGGTCAATTCTAAAGCGGGGTACACATTGAAATTGATTGATTTAGGCCCTGCGATGCATATGTGGTAGGCCACACAGGGTCCTAGGTTATTAAACAACCAGGCGGTCAGGGGGAATATTTACTGGGCAGTCCAGAAATTGTCCTACAATTTACAGGAATTTCAGGTTTTGCGTGTAGCATGGAAACTTAAAAATACCTGGTCCTTTACATTTTAAACCAGGCCTTGAAGATTAGAAACTTTACAACACCCGGTCTTTTACACTTTAACTTTAACACTTTAATTTCAATTTCTTTTACCCTTACAGATCACTCCTGGTTCAGAAGAAGGGTGTCCAAGCCACCCTGACTTTAGGCAAATGAGGGGCAAGGGAGCTTATTTTGGACACTGTCTTGGGCTGTGCCCCTCATGGAAACCTCCAGCCATATGTTATGATGAGTGTCTTTATGGAAGAAGATGAGGGCCATGTAGGAGTGTTTTGGTTTTAATTGTGGTCATTTGTGTGGCGGTTGGAAGAGATGACTTGGTCCACCAGGGCTTGAACTCTGCTCTGATACTCCTTAGAGCCTGAGTTCTGGAACTCACCTGAGAGAAGTATTGCCATGAATTGTGTTGGGATTATAGGAGGCCACACATGAGATTAGCCCTTGGAAACTGAGATCTAGGCCCAGGGTGGCTTTCCACTGAGCACTGGGAATCTCAGCCAGGATAACACATGATTTTTTTACTGAAAGACTTGGAAGTCATAGTTGACACTCAAAACACACATGTACCTCACATTGTAGACCTCAATGAGCCTGGCTTCATGTGACCTTCTGGCCACTCTTTGGGAAGCCTTGTCTGTGAGAGTTCTCCAGAGCTTTCATTGAAATGAGCTTACTCACCATTTAATGGTTCCTGAATGAATTGAAACCCACAGTGCCTCCAACATCATCCTTGAAAAATGGCTACATAAATACCATGAAATTTTTAATATTCCCATGACCAGGTGGCACTGGAGAAACTTTGGATGTCCTGTTGCTGATCATGAGTGTACCAGACAGTTCCTTGATTGACTGGTTGTCATGAAAATGGTATAGAACCGAGATGTCATAAGTTGGAGCCTGCTGAGTATTGGGGCTAGAGCAATGGACTATATGGTTGTGAATAAATATCTGTTGTGGGACCACGTGGATCGGCCATTGGCTTCCAAAATACTTGTGAATGACATGGTGCAGGCAGCAGACCCTTATATGTAAAGGCATCTTGTTATATTGAGAGGATTCAGGGCAATGTTCAGAATTCGGTTGCTATAGTCAAGGGGGAAAGCTATGTGGGATAGATCCATGTTTCGAAAATTCTCCTGAAGACCCTGAACAATCACACGTGACAGAGCTCCCTCCAGAATTGTGTGCCAGTTGAACTCCTTGTATTTCATTAAGCCAATTCCAAACTCCCAGTGCAGCAGTAAGAAACACCACGAAAATGGAGGATGACCAAACGGCTTCACAGACCACATGGGGAGAAACTTAACTCCCAGTGGCCACAGTTTACCAAGAAAAAGAGAATTCAGAACTGCTGTCTCATGTTCATTAGAAAATAAGGAACCATTTCCTCCAGGTCACATAGATGCAGACCCACATTTGATGGTGTCACAACAAAGAAAGCTAAATCTCCTGACAACTTCATATATTTCATGTGCCCAACCTGAGAGGCATTTTCTCAAAGAGTCTTTAGGCCAGCAGAGCTCCAAGTTTGTGGAGTGTTTAACCTCTCCCTTACTTTTGGAAACTGCTCTACCACCTCCAATGTTGTGAACTCCTGAACATTTTCAGTTCCACATATGTAATCACAGGTTTTCGAACTCCTCTCCACTAATTGTGTCTTACTTGGAGCGAAGTAAATGTCAAGGAATTGTTCTGGATGAGAGTGGCAAGATTTTTGTGTAGCACATATTTGCACACACATTAGATTCATTTTTCTATTTTCATTTGAAATAATGATCCCTGACACTAACACATACCCTAATAGACTCTGACTACTAATGCTAATATGATGGATAAAAAGAAACGTAACAGAATAGAAATACAGGCCTTTCATAGGAGGCATGGTATATACTTGGATTTGCCTTCGGCTTTATCAAGGGTATGTATTATAAATCTTGTCAAATTTTAATTGTAATATTTCTCCATGAGTTTTACATGTATATATATATATATATATATATATATATATATATATATATATATATGTATATATATACACACTAGATTTTTCAAAATATGAAAAAAATGTGTCTTATTAAACACTCTCTAAATTCATTCATATTCATGTATGTGGATATATAATCAACTTTTCACAAGATTATTCTCAGAAACATTCAACCACCTGAAATACATATTTGTTTCCTCGTCCTGAGAACTAACTTCAGTGAATGGTGCTTAAAAATCCTAATATTTCTACAGTAACTGACACAGTTTATCATCAAAGCAAGTAGATTCCAATGGACATGATGTGTATATTGATGTTCATTTTAATTCAACACTGGCACATTACAATTTCTTCTGTTTATGCACATCATAGGATATATATTTCCTCCACAGGTTAGCAAATATATAGGCATTTGTTTCACTTTCAATCACTTCCTGCTTCAGAACACATGCATTCCTCCGTGTTTCTTGACTGGTCTTTTCATGAGACTTCTTTCCAAACACATTATTTTCGATTTCCTTTATCAGTTTTGAAGCAAAACTGAAACAGACTTCATGATAAACCATCACTGTAATATCATCATAAGATGTATAACTGGTTGGAATGAATGATTATATATCAATAAAAGATTTTTTATACATTTTCTGATATCAATTCAATACATTATTTAAAGTGTAACCAGTTATATTATTTATTCACATTATGGTCTATTCATGCATTATCTCTATATTCATAGACACAGGGTAAACCTCGTTGTACCCCCAATACTAATTTATACATTTTTCAAATATTGCTCCCAGAAATGGTGGAAGAAATACTCATGTCACCTGATCTACATATGCATGTTATCACAGTAATATTCTGGACACAAAATGCAAAAGTCACACGTATGATTGTACCAAAGCCTAAAGGGAAACTCAACATGGATTACTAAAAACAACCATGACCAGGTTGCCTAATGCTCTCAAATGTCAATCGTATTGGTGACTACATATTTGTTTCTTCATAAGATTATATATTCAACCTCAAAACTGTTGAAAATGTTTAATTTTTTACACTCACTTGATACTCTTTGACTGATTTCCTAATGTCTCTATTGATATCTACTTTCCTACATATTTTCCCCAGTTCAACATTGTGACTGACCCTTCACATGTGCTGACATTGACATTCACTCTCAAACGGAAACACTATTGCTAATGAACTTTGGTCCAAATCCTATACTAGCTCTTCTTCCGAAACATACTGACTATCTTCCTGATCCTATCGACTATCACTTTTTGAGTGGATGTTCTCTACTGCATTCAATCATCCAAGGTGCAAGGTCCTATGCCATTGTATATCGATTTTTCTGAAACATGTATGCAGAACGTAATTCAAAGCTACGTATCGCAATGAGTTGCCCAATGCACTTCTGACCTTCAAATCTTACCTAGATTTCTGTTTTCATACGTATATTTCATCTCTATATTCCTATAAATATTGCAGGTTCCCAAGATCATTATTCATTCTGCAGAATGATTCCTAATCCAAATCAAACCTGCTATTTACGATAACCATACACGGTTGCCTCAATCTAACATTACAAAAGAGCAGGGACAGAGTTCGTCTTACAATACAGGAATGTAGGGTATCTTCAAACTGCTGAGAACCTGAAAGTTCGATGCAGAAATAATCCCTGGATAAGATGTCAGCAGCTATGAAGGACCTGTGAGAGCAAAAGCCATCTTCAATGGCAAACAATCTAGACAGGAAAAAGGAATGTGTATGCCTCAGACTCTCTCTTTGTAAGGTAGAGAAGATGGACCTAACCAGGCCTGCGTGGAGAGCTGTTCTCAGGTGCCTATTTTGATATACCATTGAAACTAGTCAAATTGTCAAAGGAAGTAAGGGCAGCCTCCATCCAATGTGACCCTTGGAAGCAATGGTTAGGGCAAAGTTGTTGCCAAGGCAGTGACCTCATTCAGTTCCTGAAGGAAGTGACCTACCTAACTTCCTTGGTGATGGAACACTCTGAAATTTTGATGCAAGAAGCCAGGCACCGAGAGCCAGTCCCAGTCCCAGTCCCAGTGCACTCACTTGTTTGGATTTACCAAGTACAGAGTCAGACCTTCTTGGTACCTACTGATGTGAGGATGGCCAAATGCCAGGAGAGCTCTGAAGAGAAGCCTTTCCTGAGATAGCAGGTAGTGGCTAGCCGTTGGCTCCTCACAGCATCACAGAGTTTGCCAAGGAGACAAGATCTGAGACAGGAGAGGTCATTTTGTGGAGAACATAGTATGGCCCACCAGTCAGAGGACACTCCGGATAGTCACAGACCTACTTTTGGGAAGGAGTTGCCTTTGTTTGTGGATGTGAGTTTGCGGTTTTGTCTCATGTTCTGAGAATAGGTAGGAAATGTGGTTGGTTTTGTTTGGAGTCGACTGTGTCTAGTAAGTCTTTTGACAAGGCGACTTTCTATGTCTGTGTATCCACTGTGTCCGTGGTTGTCGACATTAGAAAAGAGAATGCATCAATGGAGGTGTCCTGTCTAGTAGAAAGCTTCCCAGCATTTATCCTGCACAATTGATGAATGGACCGTGGTATGCCTTATGGATAGGAAACACAAACTAACATCCTAAGTTCCTGTTTTCTTCCTGAATTCTGGCCACTCTCCAGAATAAGCTCATGATGTATTGTCCAAGATATGTACCACCTCCAAGCTCTGTGACATGTCCATGTTCTTGATAGCTGAAGGGAATGGGAACATCTCAGAAAACTCAGATATCAGTGTGAGCAGTAAAGTCTCAGTGGAGAAACCCTGCTTTGGTCCATTTGCTTACCTATGGTTCTGTTGCCTTGAATGTCAGGAAGGTCTTTGCATCATGCCACCCCTTTGTGAAGCCTGAAGAAACAGATTTCAAATGGAAATGAATGTGCATCACCTGTGGCTCTTTGCTTAATTGCTTTGGAAAAGGATGTGTCTTAATCAGACACTAGGCTCTGTTTGAGGCTGTGGATAAGATTCTCAGCTCCTGATAGATGTAAAGAAGATCCCATGTGTGCATCCAAAACCAAAATGGCAAAAAGATCAGTCATTGTAGATGAGGTCTCCTGCCTTCCTCCGATAGGTTCCTGACCTCCATCAAGTGAGAATAGGGATTTTTTTTGGGTCAAATGAGTTCTTCAAAGTCCTGCAGAAGTACTTGGGTTCTCTCATGATGCCAAATCACATAATGAATCTATACCTGACTGTCAGTAGGCCTCAAATTGGAGAAGCAGAGCAGCGTTAACGGCAGGCTTTTTTGATCACTCCTGGTTCACAGGAAGGGTGTCCAGGCCACCATGAATTTAGACAAATGAGTGGCAAGGGTGCATATTTTGGACACTGTCTTGGCTGCGCCCCTCATGGAATCCTCCAGCCAGAGTTTATAATGACTGTCTATATGGATGAAGATGAGGGACATGTGGGAATGTTTTGGTTTTAATTGTGGTCATTTGTGTGGCGGTTGGAAGAGATAACAGGGTCCACATGTGCTTGAACTCTGGTGTGATTCCTCTTAGAGACTGAGTTCTGGAACTGACCTCAGAGAAGTGTTGCCATGAATTGTGTTGGGATTTTAGGAGGCCACGCATAAGAGTTGCCCTTGAAACCTGAGATCTAGGCCCAGGGTGGCTTTCCACAGAGAACTGAAATTCTCAGCAAGGATATCGCATGATTTTATTCTGAAAAACTTGGCAGCCATAGTTAAGAGTCAAAAGACACATGGACATCCCGTTGTAGACCTCAATGGGCCTGGCTTCATGTGACCTTTTGGCCACTGTTTGGGAAGCCTTGCCTGTGAGAGTTTTTCAGGGCTTTCATTGAAATGAGAGTCCTCCCCCTGTAATGGTTCCTGGAAGAATGGAAACCCCAAAGTGCCTCCAACTTCATTCTTGAAAAATGGATAGATAAATACCATGATGTTTTTGAAATTCCCAATGACCAAGTGGCACTGGAGAACCATTGGTTGTTCTCTTGCTGATCATTAGTGTTACAGACAGTGCCTTGATTGGCTGGGTTTCATGAAAATGGTGTGGAACAGAGATGCCAGTAAGTTGGAGCCTGCTGAGTAGTGGGCCTAGAGCAGTGGTGGGCAGGTGTGTGATAATACAACTGTGGTGTGGCCATGTGGATCAGCCATTGGCTTCCAAATAGCTGGTGACTGACTTGGTACAGCCAGCAGACTATTATATGAAAAGGCATCTTGTTATATGGAGAGGTTTCTGGGCAATGTTCAGAATCAGGTTGCGATGGTCAAGGGGGCAAGCTATGTGGGATAGAACCCTGGTTGGTGAATTCTCCTGCAGACCCTGACCCAACACACGTCACAGAACTCCCTCTAGCACTATATCCTAGTTGAACTCCTTGTATTTCGTGAAGCAAATACCAAACTCCCAGTGCAGCAGCAAGAAAAACCACAAAAAGTTCAGGATGACCAAATGGCTTCACAGTCCACTCAGGGAGACACTAAGCTTCCAGTGGCCACAGTTTACCAACAAAGAGAGAAATCAACACCGGTACCTAATGTTCAATGGAAAATAAGAAACGATGTCCTCCAGGTCACATAGATGCAGATCCAACTTTGATGGTCTCACCAGAAATGAAGCTAAAGCTCCGGACAACAAGATATATTTCATGTGTCCAAACTCAGAGGCAGTTTCTCAAGAAGGCTTTTGGCCAGCAGAGTTCCATGTTTGTGCAGTGTTTACGCAGTCACTTACTTTTGGAAACTCCTCTACCACCTCCAAGGTTGTGAACTCCTGAGCATTTTCCATTCCAGATATGTATTCACAGATTTTCTAACTCTTCTTTTCGAATTGCATCTTACATAGGGTGAAGATAATGTCAATGGATTTTTCTGGATGAGAGTGGGAAGACTTTTGTGTAGGACATATTTGCATACATATTGGATTCATTTTCCAATTTTCCATTTGAAATACTGAATCCCTGACACTAAACCATACCCTACTAGTGTCTGACTACTAATCCTAATATGAGGCAGAAAAATAACCCAAACATAATAGAAATACAAACAGTTCAGAGGAGGCACGGTGTATAGTTGGACTTGCCTTTTGCATTATAAAGGTTAGGAGTTATTAATCTAGACAATTTTTGTTGCAATAGTTGTCCATGTGATTTTAAAGATAACAAATATGTGAATTCTTGTCTCTCTTTCTCTGTAGCCTACTCAGCACATATATTTTTATATGCACATAGAGAATCCTACCTGGTACTACACGTACATTCTTGTGAGGTCGCTGACTTGGCAGATACAAATTGAGAGAAGAGATCACTCCTCATAAACGCCGTTGGAACTGAAAATTCAACCTATGGGTGAGCTTCCTAGAGAACAAAATTATACACAAATCTTTGTTCAGTAAAATGAATATTTTTGGATCTGTGGATGATATATATTTCATGGTGAATTTTGATTGGCATATATTGCTATTTTTAATGTCTCTCTGTGTGTGTGTGTGTGTGTGTGTATATATATATATATATATATATATATATATATATATATATATACACACTCTCTCCATATTTTTCATAATATGAAATATATGTGTCTTATATACACTTCCTAATTTCATTCATGTTCATGAACGTGGATTTATACTCAACGTTTCACAAGATTATTCTCAGAAAATTTCATCCACCTGAAATACATATTTGATTCCTAGTACTGAAAACTAACTTCAGTGAATGGTGCATACAAATCCTAACATTTCTACAGTAACTGACACAGTTTATCATCAATGCAAGTAGATTCCTATGGGACATGATGTGTATATCGACGTTCATTTTTATTCAACACTGGGACATTACAATTTCTTCAGTTTATGCACATCATAGGATATATATTTCCTCCACAATTTAGCAAATTTATAGGGATTTGTTTCAATTTCAATCACTTCCTGCTTCAGAACACATGTTTTCCTCCATGTTTCTTGACTGATCTTTTCATGAGCTTTCTTTCCAAACACATTATTTTCGATTTCCTTTATCACTTTTAAAGCAAAACGGACACACACTTTATGATAAACCATAACTATAATATCACTATTAGATGTATAACTGGTTGGAATGAATGATTTTATATCAATAAAAGATTTCTTATATATTTTCTGATATCAATTCAATACATTTTGTAAAGTGGAACCAGTTATATTATTTATTCACAGTATGGTCTATTCATGCATTATCTCTATATTAATAGACACAGGTTACACCTCTTTGTATCCCCAATACTAATTTATACATCTTCAAAATATTGCTCCCAGAAATGGTGGAAGAAATACTCATATCACCTGATCTACATATGCATGGTATCACAGTAATATTCTGGACACAAATGCAAATTTCACACGTATGACTGTACCAAAGCCTAAATGGAAACTGAACATGGATTACTAAAAACATCCATGACCAGGTTGCCTAATGCTCTCAAATGTCAATCCTATTGGTGACTACATATTTGTTTCTTCCTAAGATTATATATTCAACCTCAGTACCATTGAAATTGTCTAATTTATTCACTCATTTTGTACTTTTCCTGATTTCCTAATGTCTCTATTGATATCTACTTTCCTACATATTTTCTCCAGTTCAACATTGTGACTGACCCTTCACATGTGCTGACATTGACATTCACTCTCTAACCGAAACCCTATTGCTTATGAACTTTGGTCCAAATCCTATACTCACTCTTCTTCCGAAACATACTGACTATCTTTCTGATCCTATCAACTATCCCTTTTTGAGTGGATGTTCTCTACTACATTCAATCATCCAAGGTACAAGGTCCTATGCTATTGTATATCGATTTTTCTGAAACATGTATGCAGAACGTAATTCAAAGCTAGGTATCACAATCAGTTGCCCAATGCACTTCTGAGCTTCAAATCTTACCTAGATTTCTGTTTTCATACTTATATTTCATCTCTATATTCCTATAAATATTGCAGGTTCCCAAGACCATTATTCATCCCGCAGAATGATTCCTAACCCAAATCGAACCTGTAATTAACCCTAACCATACACTGTTGCCTCAATCTAAAATTACAAAAGAGCAGGGACAGAGTTCATCTTACAATACAGTAATGTAGGGTATCTTCCAACTGCTGAGAACCTCAAAGTTCGATGCAGAAATGATCCCTGGAGAAGATGTAGGCAGCTATGAAGGATCTGAGAGAGCAAAAGCCATCTTCCATGGCAAACAACCTGAACAGGATGAAGGGATGTGTATGCATCAGCCTTTCTCTTCTTAATGTAGAGAAGATGGACCTAACCAGGCCTGCGTGGAGAGCTGTTCCCAGGTGCCTATTTTGATATACCATTTTAACTAGTCAAATTGTCACACAAAGTAGGAGCAGCCTCCATCTAAAGGGACCCTTGGAATAAACTGTTAGGACAAAGTTGTTGCCAAGAGAGGGACCTCATTCAGTTCCTGAAGGAAGTGACCTAGCTAACTTCCTTGGTGATGGAGCTCTCTGAAATTGTGATGCAAGAAGCCAGGCACCGAGAGCCAGTCCCAGTCCCAGTCCCAGTGGGCTCACTTGTTTGGATTTACCAAGTACAAGTAAGACTTTCTTGGTACCTAATGATGTGAGGATGGCCAAATGCCAGTTGAGCTCTGAAGAGGGGCCTTTTATGAGATAGCAGGTAGTGGCTAACTGCAGGCTCCTCACAGCATCACAGAGTTGGCCAAGGAGACATGATCTGAAAGTGGAAAGGCCATTTTGAGAGGAACATAGTATAGCCCACCAGTCAGAGGACACTCTGGATAGTCACAGACCCACTTTTGGGAAGGAGGTGCCTTTATGTGTGTGGGTGTGAGTTTCTGGTTTTGTCTCATGTTCTGAGAATAGGTAGAAAAGGTGGTTGGTTTGGTTTGGAGTCGACTGTTTCTAGTTACTCTTTTGACAAGGCAAGTGTTTCTATGTCTGTGTATCCACTGTGTCCATGGTTTTAGACATTAGAAAAGAGAATGCATCAATGGAGGTGTCCTGTCTAGTAGAAAGCTTCCCAGCATTCATCGTTCACAATTGATAAATGGACTGTGGTTTGCCTTATGGATAGGAAACAACTACTAACTTCCTAAGTTCCTGTTTTCTTCCTGAATTCTGGCCACTCTCCAGAATAAGCTCATGATTTATTGTCCAAGATATGTACCACCTCCAAGCTCTGTGACATGTCCATGTTCTTGATAGCTGAAGGGAATGGGAACATCTCTGAAAACTCAGATATTAGTGTGAGCAGTAGAGTCTCAGTGGAGAAACCCTGCTTTGGTCCATTTGCTTACCTATGGTTCTGTTGCCTTGAATGTCAGGAAGGTCTTTGCCTCAGGCCAACCCTTTTAGAAGCCTGAAGAAACAGTTTTCAAATTTAAATGAATGGGTATCACGTGTGGCTCTTTGCTTAATTGCTTTGGAAAGGGATGTGTCTTAATCAGACACTAGGCCCTGATTGAGGGGGTGGCTAAGATTCTCAGCTCCTGATAAATCTAAAGAAGATCCCATGTGTGCATCCAAAACCAAAATGGCAAAATGATCAGTCATTGTGGATGAAGTCTCTTGTCTTCCTGTGTTAGGTCCTGAACTCCATCAATTGAGAATAGGATTCCTTTGGGTCAAATGAGTTCTTCAAAGTCCTGCAGAAGTGCTTGGGTTCTCTCATGATGCCAAATCACAGAAGCAATCTATACCTGACATTCAGTAGGCCTCAAATTGGAGAAGCAGAGCAGTATTAACAGCAGGCCTATATTATCACTCCTTGTTCACAGGATGGGTTTCCAGGCCACCCTAAATTTAGACAAATGAGGGGCAAGGGTGCATATTTTGGACACTGTCGTGGGCTGCGCCCCTCATGGAAACCTCCAGCCAGAGTTTATGATGAGTGTCTATATGGATGAAGATGAGGGCCATGTGGAAATGTTTTGGTTTTAATTGTGGTCATTTGTGTGGCGGTTGGAAGAGATGACTGGGTCTACATGGGCTTGAACTCTGGTGTGATTTCCCTTAGAGACTGAGTTTGGGAACTGACGACAGAGAAGTATTGCCATGAATTGTGTTGGGATTGTAGGAGGCCACACATGAGAGTTGCCCTTGAAACCTGAGATCTAGGCCCAGGATGGCTTTCCACAGAGAACTGAAAATCTCAGCAAAGATATCACATGATTTTATTCTGAAAAACTTGGCAGCCATAGTTAGAGTCAAAAGACACATGGACCTCACGTTGTAGACCTCAATGGGCCTGGCTTCATGTGACCTTTTGGCCACTGTTTGGGAAGCCTTGCCTATGAGAGTTCCTCAGAGCTTTCATTGAAATTAGCTTCCTCCCCATGTAATGGTTCCTAGATGAATGGAAACCCCAAAGTGCCTCCAACTTCATTCTTGAAAAATGCATAGATAAATACCATGATGTTTTTGAAATTCCCAATGACCAAGTGGCACTGGAGAACCATTGGTTGTTCTCTTGCTGATCATTAGTGTTACAGACAGTGCCTTGATTGGCTGGGTTTCATGAAAATGGTGTGGAACAGAGATGCCAGTAAGTTGGAGCCTGCTGAGTAGTGGGCCTAGAGCAGTGGTGGGCAGGTGTGTGATAATACAACTGTGGTATGGCCATGTGGATCAGCCATTGGCTTCCAAATAGCTGGTGACTGACTTGGTACAGCCAGCAGACTATTATATGAAAAGGCATCTTGTTATATGGAGAGGTTTCTGGGCAATGTTCAGCATCAGGTTGCGATGGTCAAGGGGGCAAGCTATGTGGGATAGAACCCTGGTTGGTGAATTCTCCTGCAGACCCTGACCCAACACACGTCACAGAACTCCCTCTAGCACTATATCCTAGTTGAACTCCTTGTATTTCGTGAAGCAAATACCAAACTCCCAGTGCAGCAGCAAGAAACACCACAAAAAGTTCAGGATGACCAAATGGCTTCACAGTCCACTCAGGGAGACACTAAGCTTCCAGTGGCCACAGTTTACCAACAAAGAGAGAAATCAACACCGGTACCTAATGTTCAATGGAAAATAAGAAACGATGTCCTCCAGGTCACATAGATGCAGATCCAACTTTGATGGTCTCACCAGAAATGAAGCTAAAGCTCCGGACAACAAGATATATTTCATGTGTCCAAACTCAGAGGCAGTTTCTCAAGAAGGCTTTTGGCCAGCAGAGTTCCATGTTTGTGGAGTGTTTACGCAGTCACTTACTTTTGGAAACTCCTCTACCACCTCCAAGGTTGTGAACTCCTGAGCATTTTCCATTCCAGATATGTATTCACAGATTTTCTAACTCTTCTTTTCGAATTGCATCTTACATAGGGTGAAGATAATGTCAATGGATTTTTCTGGATGAGAGTGGGAAGACTTTTGTGTAGGACATATTTGCATACATATTGGATTCATTTTCCAATTTTCCATTTGAAATACTGAATCCCTGACACTAAACCATACCCTACTAGTGTCTGACTACTAATCCTAATATGAGGCAGAAAAATAACCCAAACATAATAGAAATACAAACAGTTCAGAGGAGGCACGGTGTATAGTTGGACTTGCCTTTTGCATTATAAAGGTTAGGAGTTATTAATCTAGACAATTTTTGTTGCAATAGTTGTCCATGTGATTTTAAAGATAACAAATATGTGAATTCTTGTCTCTCTTTCTCTGTAGCCTACTCAGCACATATATTTTTATATGCACATAGAGAATCCTACCTGGTACTACACGTACATTCTTGTGAGGTCGCTGACTTGGCAGATACAAATTGAGAGAAGAGATCACTCCTCATAAACGCCGTTGGAACTGAAAATTCAACCTATGGGTGAGTTTCCTAGAGAACAAAATTATACACAAATCTTTGTTCAGTAAAATGAATATTTTTGGATCTGTGGATGATATATATTTCATGGTGAATTTTGATTGGCATATATTGCTATTTTTAATGTCTCTCTGTGTGTGTGTGTGTGTGTGTGTGTGTGTGTATATATATATATATATATATATATATATATATATATATATATATACACACTCTCTCCATATTTTTCATAATATGAAATATATGTGTCTTATATACACTTCCTAATTTCATTCATGTTCATGAACGTGGATTTATACTCAACGTTTCACAAGATTATTCTCAGAAAATTTCATCCACCTGAAATACATATTTGATTCCTAGTACTGAAAACTAACTTCAGTGAATGGTGCATACAAATCCTAACATTTCTACAGTAACTGACACAGTTTATCATCAATGCAAGTAGATTCCTATGGGACATGATGTGTATATCGACGTTCATTTTTATTCAACACTGGGACATTACAATTTCTTCAGTTTATGCACATCATAGGATATATATTTCCTCCACAATTTAGCAAATTTATAGGGATTTGTTTCAATTTCAATCACTTCCTGCTTCAGAACACATGTTTTCCTCCATGTTTCTTGACTGATCTTTTCATGAGCTTTCTTTCCAAACACATTATTTTCGATTTCCTTTATCACTTTTAAAGCAAAACGGACACACACTTTATGATAAACCATAACTATAATATCACTATTAGATGTATAACTGGTTGGAATGAATGATTTTATATCAATAAAAGATTTCTTATATATTTTCTGATATCAATTCAATACATTTTGTAAAGTGGAACCAGTTATATTATTTATTCACAGTATGGTCTATTCATGCATTATCTCTATATTAATAGACACAGGTTACACCTCTTTGTATCCCCAATACTAATTTATACATCTTCAAAATATTGCTCCCAGAAATGGTGGAAGAAATACTCATATCACCTGATCTACATATGCATGGTATCACAGTAATATTCTGGACACAAATGCAAATTTCACACGTATGACTGTACCAAAGCCTAAATGGAAACTGAACATGGATTACTAAAAACATCCATGACCAGGTTGCCTAATGCTCTCAAATGTCAATCCTATTGGTGACTACATATTTGTTTCTTCCTAAGATTATATATTCAACCTCAGTACCATTGAAATTGTCTAATTTATTCACTCATTTTGTACTTTTCCTGATTTCCTAATGTCTCTATTGATATCTACTTTCCTACATATTTTCTCCAGTTCAACATTGTGACTGACCCTTCACATGTGCTGACATTGACATTCACTCTCTAACCGAAACCCTATTGCTTATGAACTTTGGTCCAAATCCTATACTCACTCTTCTTCCGAAACATACTGACTATCTTTCTGATCCTATCAACTATCCCTTTTTGAGTGGATGTTCTCTACTACATTCAATCATCCAAGGTACAAGGTCCTATGCTATTGTATATCGATTTTTCTGAAACATGTATGCAGAACGTAATTCAAAGCTAGGTATCACAATCAGTTGCCCAATGCACTTCTGAGCTTCAAATCTTACCTAGATTTCTGTTTTCATACTTATATTTCATCTCTATATTCCTATAAATATTGCAGGTTCCCAAGACCATTATTCATCCCGCAGAATGATTCCTAACCCAAATCGAACCTGTAATTAACCCTAACCATACACTGTTGCCTCAATCTAAAATTACAAAAGAGCAGGGACAGAGTTCATCTTACAATACAGTAATGTAGGGTATCTTCCAACTGCTGAGAACCTCAAAGTTCGATGCAGAAATGATCCCTGGAGAAGATGTAGGCAGCTATGAAGGATCTGAGAGAGCAAAAGCCATCTTCCATGGCAAACAACCTGAACAGGATGAAGGGATGTGTATGCATCAGCCTTTCTCTTCTTAATGTAGAGAAGATGGACCTAACCAGGCCTGCGTGGAGAGCTGTTCCCAGGTGCCTATTTTGATATACCATTTTAACTAGTCAAATTGTCACACAAAGTAGGAGCAGCCTCCATCTAAAGGGACCCTTGGAATAAACTGTTAGGACAAAGTTGTTGCCAAGAGAGGGACCTCATTCAGTTCCTGAAGGAAGTGACCTAGCTAACTTCCTTGGTGATGGAGCTCTCTGAAATTGTGATGCAAGAAGCCAGGCACCGAGAGCCAGTCCCAGTCCCAGTCCCAGTGGGCTCACTTGTTTGGATTTACCAAGTACAAGTAAGACTTTCTTGGTACCTAATGATGTGAGGATGGCCAAATGCCAGTTGAGCTCTGAAGAGGGGCCTTTTATGAGATAGCAGGTAGTGGCTAACTGCAGGCTCCTCACAGCATCACAGAGTTGGCCAAGGAGACATGATCTGAAAGTGGAAAGGCCATTTTGAGAGGAACATAGTATAGCCCACCAGTCAGAGGACACTCTGGATAGTCACAGACCCACTTTTGGGAAGGAGGTGCCTTTATGTGTGTGGGTGTGAGTTTCTGGTTTTGTCTCATGTTCTGAGAATAGGTAGAAAAGGTGGTTGGTTTGGTTTGGAGTCGACTGTTTCTAGTTACTCTTTTGACAAGGCAAGTGTTTCTATGTCTGTGTATCCACTGTGTCCATGGTTTTAGACATTAGAAAAGAGAATGCATCAATGGAGGTGTCCTGTCTAGTAGAAAGCTTCCCAGCATTCATCGTTCACAATTGATAAATGGACTGTGGTTTGCCTTATGGATAGGAAACAACTACTAACTTCCTAAGTTCCTGTTTTCTTCCTGAATTCTGGCCACTCTCCAGAATAAGCTCATGATTTATTGTCCAAGATATGTACCACCTCCAAGCTCTGTGACATGTCCATGTTCTTGATAGCTGAAGGGAATGGGAACATCTCTGAAAACTCAGATATTAGTGTGAGCAGTAGAGTCTCAGTGGAGAAACCCTGCTTTGGTCCATTTGCTTACCTATGGTTCTGTTGCCTTGAATGTCAGGAAGGTCTTTGCCTCAGGCCAACCCTTTTAGAAGCCTGAAGAAACAGTTTTCAAATTTAAATGAATGGGTATCACGTGTGGCTCTTTGCTTAATTGCTTTGGAAAGGGATGTGTCTTAATCAGACACTAGGCCCTGATTGAGGGGGTGGCTAAGATTCTCAGCTCCTGATAAATCTAAAGAAGATCCCATGTGTGCATCCAAAACCAAAATGGCAAAATGATCAGTCATTGTGGATGAAGTCTCTTGTCTTCCTGTGTTAGGTCCTGAACTCCATCAATTGAGAATAGGATTCCTTTGGGTCAAATGAGTTCTTCAAAGTCCTGCAGAAGTGCTTGGGTTCTCTCATGATGCCAAATCACAGAAGCAATCTATACCTGACATTCAGTAGGCCTCAAATTGGAGAAGCAGAGCAGTATTAACAGCAGGCCTATATTATCACTCCTTGTTCACAGGATGGGTTTCCAGGCCACCCTAAATTTAGACAAATGAGGGGCAAGGGTGCATATTTTGGACACTGTCGTGGGCTGCGCCCCTCATGGAAACCTCCAGCCAGAGTTTATGATGAGTGTCTATATGGATGAAGATGAGGGCCATGTGGAAATGTTTTGGTTTTAATTGTGGTCATTTGTGTGGCGGTTGGAAGAGATGACTGGGTCTACATGGGCTTGAACTCTGGTGTGATTTCCCTTAGAGACTGAGTTTGGGAACTGACGACAGAGAAGTATTGCCATGAATTGTGTTGGGATTGTAGGAGGCCACACATGAGAGTTGCCCTTGAAACCTGAGATCTAGGCCCAGGATGGCTTTCCACAGAGAACTGAAAATCTCAGCAAAGATATCACATGATTTTATTCTGAAAAACTTGGCAGCCATAGTTAGAGTCAAAAGACACATGGACCTCACGTTGTAGACCTCAATGGGCCTGGCTTCATGTGACCTTTTGGCCACTGTTTGGGAAGCCTTGCCTATGAGAGTTCCTCAGAGCTTTCATTGAAATTAGCTTCCTCCCCATGTAATGGTTCCTAGATGAATGGAAACCCCAAAGTGCCTCCAACTTCATTCTTGAAAAATGCATAGATAAATACCATGATGTTTTTGAAATTCCCAATGACCAAGTGGCACTGGAGAACCATTGGTTGTTCTCTTGCTGATCATTAGTGTTACAGACAGTGCCTTGATTGGCTGGGTTTCATGAAAATGGTGTGGAACAGAGATGCCAGTAAGTTGGAGCCTGCTGAGTAGTGGGCCTAGAGCAGTGGTGGGCAGGTGTGTGATAATACAACTGTGGTATGGCCATGTGGATCAGCCATTGGCTTCCAAATAGCTGGTGACTGACTTGGTACAGCCAGCAGACTATTATATGAAAAGGCATCTTGTTATATGGAGAGGTTTCTGGGCAATGTTCAGCATCAGGTTGCGATGGTCAAGGGGGCAAGCTATGTGGGATAGAACCCTGGTTGGTGAATTCTCCTGCAGACCCTGACCCAACACACGTCACAGAACTCCCTCTAGCACTATATCCTAGTTGAACTCCTTGTATTTCGTGAAGCAAATACCAAACTCCCAGTGCAGCAGCAAGAAACACCACAAAAAGTTCAGGATGACCAAATGGCTTCACAGTCCACTCAGGGAGACACTAAGCTTCCAGTGGCCACAGTTTACCAACAAAGAGAGAAATCAACACCGGTACCTAATGTTCAATGGAAAATAAGAAACGATGTCCTCCAGGTCACATAGATGCAGATCCAACTTTGATGGTCTCACCAGAAATGAAGCTAAAGCTCCGGACAACAAGATATATTTCATGTGTCCAAACTCAGAGGCAGTTTCTCAAGAAGGCTTTTGGCCAGCAGAGTTCCATGTTTGTGGAGTGTTTACGCAGTCACTTACTTTTGGAAACTCCTCTACCACCTCCAAGGTTGTGAACTCCTGAGCATTTTCCATTCCAGATATGTATTCACAGATTTTCTAACTCTTCTTTTCGAATTGCATCTTACATAGGGTGAAGATAATGTCAATGGATTTTTCTGGATGAGAGTGGGAAGACTTTTGTGTAGGACATATTTGCATACATATTGGATTCATTTTCCAATTTTCCATTTGAAATACTGAATCCCTGACACTAAACCATACCCTACTAGTTTCTGACTACTAATCCTAATATGAGGCAGAAAAATAACCCAAACATAATAGAAATACAAACAGTTCAGAGGAGGCACGGTGTATAGTTGGACTTGCCTTTTGCATTATAAAGGTTAGGAGTTATTAATCTAGACAATTTTTGTTGCAATAGTTGTCCATGTGATTTTAAAGATAACAAATATGTGAATTCTTGTCTCTCTTTCTCTGTAGCCTACTCAGCACATATATTTTTATATGCACATAGAGAATCCTACCTGGTACTACACGTACATTCTTGTGAGGTCGCTGACTTGGCAGATACAAATTGAGAGAAGAGATCACTCCTCATAAACGCCGTTGGAACTGAAAATTCAACCTATGGGTGAGTTTCCTAGAGAAGAAAATTATACACAAATCTTTGTTCAGTAAAATGAATATTTTTGGATCTGTGGATGATATATATTTCATGGTGAATTTTGATTGGCATATATTGCTATTTTTAATGTCTCTCTCTGTGTGTGTGTGTGTGTGTGTGTGTGTGTATATATATATATATATATATATATATATATATACACACTCTCTCCATATTTTTCATAATATGAAATATATGTGTCTTATATACACTTCCTAATTTCATTCATGTTCATGAACGTGGATTTATACTCAACGTTTCACAAGATTATTCTCAGAAAATTTCATCCACCTGAAATACATATTTGATTCCTAGTACTGAAAACTAACTTCAGTGAATGGTGCATACAAATCCTAACATTTCTACAGTAACTGACACAGTTTATCATCAATGCAAGTAGATTCCTATGGGACATGATGTGTATATCGACGTTCATTTTTATTCAACACTGGGACATTACAATTTCTTCAGTTTATGCACATCATAGGATATATATTTCCTCCACAATTTAGCAAATTTATAGGGATTTGTTTCAATTTCAATCACTTCCTGCTTCAGAACACATGTTTTCCTCCATGTTTCTTGACTGATCTTTTCATGAGCTTTCTTTCCAAACACATTATTTTCGATTTCCTTTATCACTTTTAAAGCAAAACGGACACACACTTTATGATAAACCATAACTATAATATCACTATTAGATGTATAACTGGTTGGAATGAATGATTTTATATCAATAAAAGATTTCTTATATATTTTCTGATATCAATTCAATACATTTTGTAAAGTGGAACCAGTTATATTATTTATTCACAGTATGGTCTATTCATGCATTATCTCTATATTAATAGACACAGGTTACACCTCTTTGTATCCCCAATACTAATTTATACATCTTCAAAATATTGCTCCCAGAAATGGTGGAAGAAATACTCATATCACCTGATCTACATATGCATGGTATCACAGTAATATTCTGGACACAAAATGCAAAATTCACACGTATGACTGTACCAAAGCCTAAATGGAAACTGAACATGGATTACTAAAAACATCCATGACCAGGTTGCCTAATGCTCTCAAATGTCAATCCTATTGGTGACTACATATTTGTTTCTTCCTAAGATTATATATTCAACCTCAGTACCATTGAAATTGTCTAATTTATTCACTCACTTTGTACTTTTCCTGATTTCCTAATGTCTCTATTGATATCTACTTTCCTACATATTTTCTCCAGTTCAACATTGTGACTGACCCTTCACATGTGCTGACATTGACATTCACTCTCTAACCGAAACCCTATTGCTTATGAACTTTGGTCCAAATCCTATACTCACTCTTCTTCCGAAACATACTGACTATCTTTCTGATCCTATCAACTATCCCTTTTTGAGTGGATGTTCTCTACTACATTCAATCATCCAAGGTACAAGGTCCTATGCTATTGTATATCGATTTTTCTGAAACATGTATGCAGAACGTAATTCAAAGCTAGGTATCACAATCAGTTGCCCAATGCACTTCTGAGCTTCAAATCTTACCTAGATTTCTGTTTTCATACTTATATTTCATCTCTATATTCCTATAAATATTGCAGGTTCCCAAGACCATTATTCATCCCGCAGAATGATTCCTAACCCAAATCGAACCTGTAATTAACCCTAACCATACACTGTTGCCTCAATCTAAAATTACAAAAGAGCAGGGACAGAGTTCATCTTACAATACAGTAATGTAGGGTATCTTCCAACTGCTGAGAACCTCAAAGTTCGATGCAGAAATGATCCCTGGAGAAGATGTAGGCAGCTATGAAGGATCTGAGAGAGCAAAAGCCATCTTCCATGGCAAACAACCTGAACAGGATGAAGGGATGTGTATGCATCAGCCTTTCTCTTCTTAATGTAGAGAAGATGGACCTAACCAGGCCTGCGTGGAGAGCTGTTCCCAGGTGCCTATTTTGATATACCATTTTAACTAGTCAAATTGTCACACAAAGTAGGAGCAGCCTCCATCTAAAGGGACCCTTGGAATAAACTGTTAGGACAAAGTTGTTGCCAAGAGAGGGACCTCATTCAGTTCCTGAAGGAAGTGACCTAGCTAACTTCCTTGGTGATGGAACTCTCTGAAATTGTGATGCAAGAAGCCAGGCACCGAGAGCCAGTCCCAGTCCCAGTCCCAGTGGGCTCACTTGTTTGGATTTACCAAGTACAAGTAAGACTTTCTTGGTACCTAATGATGTGAGGATGGCCAAATGCCAGTTGAGCTCTGAAGAGGGGCCTTTTCTGAGATAGCAGGTAGTGGCTAACTGCAGGCTCCTCACAGCATCACAGAGTTGGCCAAGGAGACATGATCTGAAAGTGGAAAGGCCATTTCGAGAGGAACATAGTATAGCCCACCAGTCAGAGGACACTCTGGATAGTCACAGACCCACTTTTGGGAAGGAGGTGCCTTTATGTGTGTGGGTGTGAGTTTCTGGTTTTGTCTCATGTTCTGAGAATAGGTAGAAAAGGTGGTTGGTTTGGTTTGGAGTCGACAGTTTCTAGTTACTCTTTTGACAAGGCAAGTGTTTCTATGTCTGTGTATCCACTGTGTCCGTGGTTTTAGACATTAGAAAAGAGAATGCATCAATGGAGGTGTCCTGTCTAGTAGAAAGCTTCCCAGCATTCATCGTTCACAATTGATAAATGGACTGTGGTTTGCCTTATGGATAGGAAACAACTACTAACTTCCTAAGTTCCTGTTTTCTTCCTGAATTCTGGCCACTCTCCAGAATAAGCTCATGATTTATTGTCCAAGATATGTACCACCTCCAAGCTTTGTGACATGTCCATGTTCTTGATAGCTGAAGGGAATGGGAACATCTCTGAAAACTCAGATATTAGTGTGAGCAGTAGAGTCTCAGTGGAGAAACCCTGCTTTGGTCCATTTGCTTACCTATGGTTCTGTTGCCTTGAATGTCAGGATGGTCTTTGCCTCAGGCCACCCCTTTTAGAAGCCTGAAGAAACAGTTTTCAAATTTAAATGAATGGGTATCACGTGTGGCTCTTTGCTTAATTGCTTTGGAAAGGGATGTGTCTTAATCAGACACTAGGCCCTGATTGAGGGGGTGGCTAAGATTCTCAGCTCCTGATAAATCTAAAGAAGATCCCATGTGTGCATCCAAAACCAAAATGGCAAAATGATCAGTCATTGTGGATGAAGTCTCTTGTCTTCCTGTGTTAGGTCCTGAACTCCATCAAGTGAGAATAGGATTCCTTTGGGTCAAATGAGTTCTTCAAAGTCCTGCAGAAGTGCTTGGGTTCTCCCATGATGCCAAATCACAGAAGCAATCTATACCTGACATTCAGTAGGCCTCAAATTGGAGAAGCAGAGCAGTATTAACAGCAGGCCTATATTATCACTCTTTGTTCACAGGATGGGTTTCCAGGCCACCCTAAATTTAGACAAATGAGGGGCAAGGGTGCATATTTTGGACACTGTCGTGGGCTGCGCCCCTCATGGAAACCTCCAGCCAGAGTTTATGATGAGTGTCTATATGGATGAAGATGAGGGCCATGTGGAAATGTTTTGGTTTTAATTGTGGTCATTTGTGTGGCGGTTGGAAGAGATGACTGGGTCTACATGGGCTTGAACTCTGGTGTGATTTCCCTTAGAGACTGAGTTTGGGAACTGACGACAGAGAAGTATTGCCATGAATTGTGTTGGGATTGTAGGAGGCCACACATGAGAGTTGCCCTTGAAACCTGAGATCTAGGCCCAGGATGGCTTTCCACAGAGAACTGAAAATCTCAGCAAAGATATCACATGATTTTATTCTGAAAAACTTGGCAGCCATAGTTAGAGTCAAAAGACACATGGACCTCACGTTGTAGACCTCAATGGGCCTGGCTTCATGTGACCTTTTGGCCACTGTTTGGGAAGCCTTGCCTATGAGAGTTCCTCAGAGCTTTCATTGAAATTAGCTTCCTCCCCATGTAATGGTTCCTAGATGAATGGAAACCCCAAAGTGCCTCCAACTTCATTCTTGAAAAATGCATAGATAAATACCATGATGTTTTTGAAATTCCCAATGACCAAGTGGCACTGGAGAACCATTGGTTGTTCTCTTGCTGATCATTAGTGTTACAGACAGTGCCTTGATTGGCTGGGTTTCATGAAAATGGTGTGGAACAGAGATGCCAGTAAGTTGGAGCCTGCTGAGTAGTGGGCCTAGAGCAGTGGTGGGCAGGTGTGTGATAATACAACTGTGGTGTGGCCATGTGGATCAGCCATTGGCTTCCAAATAGCTGGTGACTGACTTGGTACAGCCAGCAGACTATTATATGAAAAGGCATCTTGTTATATGGAGAGGTTTCTGGGCAATGTTCAGAATCAGGTTGCGATGGTCAAGGGGGCAAGCTATGTGGGATAGAACCCTGGTTGGTGAATTCTCCTGCAGACCCTGACCCAACACACGTCACAGAACTCCCTCTAGCACTATATCCTAGTTGAACTCCTTGTATTTCGTGAAGCAAATACCAAACTCCCAGTGCAGCAGCAAGAAACACCACAAAAAGTTCAGGATGACCAAATGGCTTCACAGTCCACTCAGGGAGACACTAAGCTTCCAGTGGCCACAGTTTACCAACAAAGAGAGAAATCAACACCGGTACCTAATGTTCAATGGAAAATAAGAAACGATGTCCTCCAGGTCACATAGATGCAGATCCAACTTTGATGGTCTCACCAGAAATGAAGCTAAAGCTCCGGACAACAAGATATATTTCATGTGTCCAAACTCAGAGGCAGTTTCTCAAGAAGGCTTTTGGCCAGCAGAGTTCCATGTTTGTGGAGTGTTTACGCAGTCACTTACTTTTGGAAACTCCTCTACCACCTCCAAGGTTGTGAACTCCTGAGCATTTTCCATTCCAGATATGTATTCACAGATTTTCTAACTCTTCTTTTCGAATTGCATCTTACATAGGGTGAAGATAATGTCAATGGATTTTTCTGGATGAGAGTGGGAAGACTTTTGTGTAGGACATATTTGCATACATATTGGATTCATTTTCCAATTTTCCATTTGAAATACTGAATCCCTGACACTAAACCATACCCTACTAGTGTCTGACTACTAATCCTAATATGAGGCAGAAAAATAACCCAAACATAATAGAAATACAAACAGTTCAGAGGAGGCACGGTGTATAGTTGGACTTGCCTTTTGCATTATAAAGGTTAGGAGTTATTAATCTAGACAATTTTTGTTGCAATAGTTGTCCATGTGATTTTAAAGATAACAAATATGTGAATTCTTGTCTCTCTTTCTCTGTAGCCTACTCAGCACATATATTTTTATATGCACATAGAGAATCCTACCTGGTACTACACGTACATTCTTGTGAGGTCGCTGACTTGGCAGATACAAATTGAGAGAAGAGATCACTCCTCATAAACGCCGTTGGAACTGAAAATTCAACCTATGGGTGAGTTTCCTAGAGAAGAAAATTATACACAAATCTTTGTTCAGTAAAATGAATATTTTTGGATCTGTGGATGATATATATTTCATGGTGAATTTTGATTGGCATATATTGCTATTTTTAATGTCTCTCTCTGTGTGTGTGTGTGTGTGTGTGTGTGTGTGTGTATATATATATATATATATATATATATATATATATATATATATATATACACACTCTCTCCATATTTTTCATAATATGAAATATATGTGTCTTATATACACTTCCTAATTTCATTCATGTTCATGAACGTGGATTTATACTCAACGTTTCACAAGATTATTCTCAGAAAATTTCATCCACCTGAAATACATATTTGATTCCTAGTACTGAAAACTAACTTCAGTGAATGGTGCATACAAATCCTAACATTTCTACAGTAACTGACACAGTTTATCATCAATGCAAGTAGATTCCTATGGGACATGATGTGTATATCGACGTTCATTTTTATTCAACACTGGGACATTACAATTTCTTCAGTTTATGCACATCATAGGATATATATTTCCTCCACAATTTAGCAAATTTATAGGGATTTGTTTCAATTTCAATCACTTCCTGCTTCAGAACACATGTTTTCCTCCATGTTTCTTGACTGATCTTTTCATGAGCTTTCTTTCCAAACACATTATTTTCGATTTCCTTTATCACTTTTAAAGCAAAACGGACACACACTTTATGATAAACCATAACTATAATATCACTATTAGATGTATAACTGGTTGGAATGAATGATTTTATATCAATAAAAGATTTCTTATATATTTTCTGATATCAATTCAATACATTTTGTAAAGTGGAACCAGTTATATTATTTATTCACAGTATGGTCTATTCATGCATTATCTCTATATTAATAGACACAGGTTACACCTCTTTGTATCCCCAATACTAATTTATACATCTTCAAAATATTGCTCCCAGAAATGGTGGAAGAAATACTCATATCACCTGATCTACATATGCATGGTATCACAGTAATATTCTGGACACAAAATGCAAAATTCACACGTATGACTGTACCAAAGCCTAAATGGAAACTGAACATGGATTACTAAAAACATCCATGACCAGGTTGCCTAATGCTCTCAAATGTCAATCCTATTGGTGACTACATATTTGTTTCTTCCTAAGATTATATATTCAACCTCAGTACCATTGAAATTGTCTAATTTATTCACTCACTTTGTACTATTCCTGATTTCCTAATGTCTCTATTGATATCTACTTTCCTACATATTTTCTCCAGTTCAACATTGTGACTGACCCTTCACATGTGCTGACATTGACATTCACTCTCTAACCGAAACCCTATTGCTTATGAACTTTGGTCCAAATCCTATACTCACTCTTCTTCCGAAACATACTGACTATCTTTCTGATCCTATCAACTATCCCTTTTTGAGTGGATGTTCTCTACTACATTCAATCATCCAAGGTACAAGGTCCTATGCTATTGTATATCGATTTTTCTGAAACATGTATGCAGAACGTAATTCAAAGCTAGGTATCACAATCAGTTGCCCAATGCACTTCTGAGCTTCAAATCTTACCTAGATTTCTGTTTTCATACTTATATTTCATCTCTATATTCCTATAAATATTGCAGGTTCCCAAGACCATTATTCATCCCGCAGAATGATTCCTAACCCAAATCGAACCTGTAATTAACCCTAACCATACACTGTTGCCTCAATCTAAAATTACAAAAGAGCAGGGACAGAGTTCATCTTACAATACAGTAATGTAGGGTATCTTCCAACTGCTGAGAACCTCAAAGTTCGATGCAGAAATGATCCCTGGAGAAGATGTAGGCAGCTATGAAGGATCTGAGAGAGCAAAAGCCATCTTCCATGGCAAACAACCTGAACAGGATGAAGGGATGTGTATGCATCAGCCTTTCTCTTCTTAATGTAGAGAAGATGGACCTAACCAGGCCTACATGGAGAGCTGTTCCCAGGTGCCTATTTTGATATACCATTTTAACTAGTCAAATTGTCACACAAAGTAGGAGCAGCCTCCATCTAAAGGGACCCTTGGAATAAACTGTTAGGCAAAGTTGTTGCCAAGAGAGGGACCTCATTCAGTTCCTGAAGGAAGTGACCTAGCTAACTTCCTTGGCGATGGAACTCTCTGAAATTGTGATGCAAGAAGCCAGGCACCGAGAGCCAGTCCCAGTCCCAGTCCCAGTGGGCTCACTTGTTTGGATTTACCAAGTACAAGTAAGACTTTCTTGGTACCTAATGATGTGAGGATGGCCAAATGCCAGTTGAGCTCTGAAGAGGGGCCTTTTCTGAGATAGCAGGTAGTGGCTAACTGCAGGCTCCTCACAGCATCACAGAGTTGGCCAAGGAGACATGATCTGAAAGTGGAAAGGCCATTTCGAGAGGAACATAGTATAGCCCACCAGTCAGAGGACACTCTGGATAGTCACAGACCCACTTTTGGGAAGGAGGTGCCTTTATGTGTGTGGGTGTGAGTTTCTGGTTTTGTCTCATGTTCTGAGAATAGGTAGAAAAGGTGGTTGGTTTGGTTTGGAGTCGACTGTTTCTAGTTACTCTTTTGACAAGGCAAGTGTTTCTATGTCTGTGTATCCACTGTGTCCGTGGTTTTAGACATTAGAAAAGAGAATGCATCAATGGAGGTGTCCTGTCTAGTAGAAAGCTTCCCAGCATTCATCGTTCACAATTGATAAATGGACTGTGGTTTGCCTTATGGATAGGAAACAACTACTAACTTCCTAAGTTCCTGTTTTCTTCCTGAATTCTGGCCACTCTCCAGAATAAGCTCATGATTTATTGTCCAAGATGTGTACCACCTCCAAGCTCTGTGACATGTCCATGTTCTTGATAGCTGAAGGGAATGGGAACATCTCTGAAAACTCAGATATTAGTGTGAGCAGTAGAGTCTCAGTGGAGAAACCCTGCTTTGGTCCATTTGCTTACCTATGGTTCTGTTGCCTTGAATGTCAGGAAGGTCTTTGCCTCAGGCCACCCCTTTTAGAAGCCTGAAGAAACAGTTTTCAAATTTAAATGAATGGGTATCACGTGTGGCTCTTTGCTTAATTGCTTTGGAAAGGGATGTGTCTTAATCAGACACTAGGCCCTGATTGAGGGGGTGGCTAAGATTCTCAGCTCCTGATAAATCTAAAGAAGATCCCATGTGCGCATCCAAAACCAAAATGGCAAAATGATCAGTCATTGTGGATGAAGTCTCTTGTCTTCCTGTGTTAGGTCCTGAACTCCATCAAGTGAGAATAGGATTCCTTTGGGTCAAATGAGTTCTTCAAAGTCCTGCAGAAGTGCTTGGGTTCTCCCATGATGCCAAATCACAGAAGCAATCTATACCTGACATTCAGTAGGCCTCAAATTGGAGAAGCAGAGCAGTATTAACAGCAGGCCTATATTATCACTCCTTGTTCACAGGATGGGTTTCCAGGCCACCCTAAATTTAGACAAATGAGGGGCAAGGGTGCATATTTTGGACACTGTCGTGGGCTGCGCCCCTCATGGAAACCTCCAGCCAGAGTTTATGATGAGTGTCTATATGGATGAAGATGAGGGCCATGTGGAAATGTTTTGGTTTTAATTGTGGTCATTTGTGTGGCGGTTGGAAGAGATGACTGGGTCTACATGGGCTTGAACTCTGGTGTGATTTCCCTTAGAGACTGAGTTTGGGAACTGACGACAGAGAAGTATTGCCATGAATTGTGTTGGGATTGTAGGAGGCCACACATGAGAGTTGCCCTTGAAACCTGAGATCTAGGCCCAGGATGGCTTTCCACAGAGAACTGAAAATCTCAGCAAAGATATCACATGATTTTATTCTGAAAAACTTGGCAGCCATAGTTAGAGTCAAAAGACACATGGACCTCACGTTGTAGACCTCAATGGGCCTGGCTTCATGTGACCTTTTGGCCACTGTTTGGGAAGCCTTGCCTATGAGAGTTCCTCAGAGCTTTCATTGAAATTAGCTTCCTCCCCATGTAATGGTTCCTAGATGAATGGAAACCCCAAAGTGCCTCCAACTTCATTCTTGAAAAATGCATAGATAAATACCATGATGTTTTTGAAATTCCCAATGACCAAGTGGCACTGGAGAACCATTGGTTGTTCTCTTGCTGATCATTAGTGTTACAGACAGTGCCTTGATTGGCTGGGTTTCATGAAAATGGTGTGGAACAGAGATGCCAGTAAGTTGGAGCCTGCTGAGTAGTGGGCCTAGAGCAGTGGTGGGCAGGTGTGTGATAATACAACTGTGGTGTGGCCATGTGGATCAGCCATTGGCTTCCAAATAGCTGGTGACTGACTTGGTACAGCCAGCAGACTATTATATGAAAAGGCATCTTGTTATATGGAGAGGTTTCTGGGCAATGTTCAGAATCAGGTTGCGATGGTCAAGGGGGCAAGCTATGTGGGATAGAACCCTGGTTGGTGAATTCTCCTGCAGACCCTGACCCAACACACGTCACAGAACTCCCTCTAGCACTATATCCTAGTTGAACTCCTTGTATTTCGTGAAGCAAATACCAAACTCCCAGTGCAGCAGCAAGAAACACCACAAAAAGTTCAGGATGACCAAATGGCTTCACAGTCCACTCAGGGAGACACTAAGCTTCCAGTGGCCACAGTTTACCAACAAAGAGAGAAATCAACACCGGTACCTAATGTTCAATGGAAAATAAGAAACGATGTCCTCCAGGTCACATAGATGCAGATCCAACTTTGATGGTCTCACCAGAAATGAAGCTAAAGCTCCGGACAACAAGATATATTTCATGTGTCCAAACTCAGAGGCAGTTTCTCAAGAAGGCTTTTGGCCAGCAGAGTTCCATGTTTGTGGAGTGTTTACGCAGTCACTTACTTTTGGAAACTCCTCTACCACCTCCAAGGTTGTGAACTCCTGAGCATTTTCCATTCCAGATATGTATTCACAGATTTTCTAACTCTTCTTTTCGAATTGCATCTTACATAGGGTGAAGATAATGTCAATGGATTTTTCTGGATGAGAGTGGGAAGACTTTTGTGTAGGACATATTTGCATACATATTGGATTCATTTTCCAATTTTCCATTTGAAATACTGAATCCCTGACACTAAACCATACCCTACTAGTGTCTGACTACTAATCCTAATATGAGGCAGAAAAATAACCCAAACATAATAGAAATACAAACAGTTCAGAGGAGGCACGGTGTATAGTTGGACTTGCCTTTTGCATTATAAAGGTTAGGAGTTATTAATCTAGACAATTTTTGTTGCAATAGTTGTCCATGTGATTTTAAAGATAACAAATATGTGAATTCTTGTCTCTCTTTCTCTGTAGCCTACTCAGCACATATATTTTTATATGCACATAGAGAATCCTACCTGGTACTACACGTACATTCTTGTGAGGTCGCTGACTTGGCAGATACAAATTGAGAGAAGAGATCACTCCTCATAAACGCCGTTGGAACTGAAAATTCAACCTATGGGTGAGCTTCCTAGAGAACAAAATTATACACAAATCTTTGTTCAGTAAAATGGATATTTTTGGATCTGTGGATGATATATATTTCATGGTGAATTTTGATTGGCATATATTGCTATTTTTAATGTCTCTCTCTGTGTGTGTGTGTGTGTGTGTGTGTGTGTGTATATATATATATATATATATATATATATATATATATATATATATATATATATAAATATACACACTCTCTCCATATTTTTCATAATATGAAATATATGTGTCTTATATACACTTCCTAATTTCATTCATGTTCATGAACGTGGATTTATACTCAACGTTTCACAAGATTATTCTCAGAAAATTTCATCCACCTGAAATACATATTTGATTCCTAGTACTGAAAACTAACTTCAGTGAATGGTGCATACAAATCCTAACATTTCTACAGTAACTGACACAGTTTATCATCAATGCAAGTAGATTCCTATGGGACATGATGTGTATATCGACGTTCATTTTTATTCAACACTGGGACATTACAATTTCTTCAGTTTATGCACATCATAGGATATATATTTCCTCCACAATTTAGCAAATTTATAGGGATTTGTTTCAATTTCAATCACTTCCTGCTTCAGAACACATGTTTTCCTCCATGTTTCTTGACTGATCTTTTCATGAGCTTTCTTTCCAAACACATTATTTTCGATTTCCTTTATCACTTTTAAAGCAAAACGGACACACACTTTATGATAAACCATAACTATAATATCACTATTAGATGTATAACTGGTTGGAATGAATGATTTTATATCAATAAAAGATTTCTTATATATTTTCTGATATCAATTCAATACATTTTGTAAAGTGGAACCAGTTATATTATTTATTCACAGTATGGTCTATTCATGCATTATCTCTATATTAATAGACACAGGTTACACCTCTTTGTATCCCCAATACTAATTTATACATCTTCAAAATATTGCTCCCAGAAATGGTGGAAGAAATACTCATATCACCTGATCTACATATGCATGGTATCACAGTAATATTCTGGACACAAAATGCAAAATTCACACGTATGACTGTACCAAAGCCTAAATGGAAACTGAACATGGATTACTAAAAACATCCATGACCAGGTTGCCTAATGCTCTCAAATGTCAATCCTATTGGTGACTACATATTTGTTTCTTCCTAAGATTATATATTCAACCTCAGTACCATTGAAATTGTCTAATTTATTCACTCACTTTGTACTATTCCTGATTTCCTAATGTCTCTATTGATATCTACTTTCCTACATATTTTCTCCAGTTCAACATTGTGACTGACCCTTCACATGTGCTGACATTGACATTCACTCTCTAACCGAAACCCTATTGCTTATGAACTTTGGTCCAAATCCTATACTCACTCTTCTTCCGAAACATACTGACTATCTTTCTGATCCTATCAACTATCCCTTTTTGAGTGGATGTTCTCTACTACATTCAATCATCCAAGGTACAAGGTCCTATGCTATTGTATATCGATTTTTCTGAAACATGTATGCAGAACGTAATTCAAAGCTAGGTATCACAATCAGTTGCCCAATGCACTTCTGAGCTTCAAATCTTACCTAGATTTCTGTTTTCATACTTATATTTCATCTCTATATTCCTATAAATATTGCAGGTTCCCAAGACCATTATTCATCCCGCAGAATGATTCCTAACCCAAATCGAACCTGTAATTAACCCTAACCATACACTGTTGCCTCAATCTAAAATTACAAAAGAGCAGGGACAGAGTTCATCTTACAATACAGTAATGTAGGGTATCTTCCAACTGCTGAGAACCTCAAAGTTCGATGCAGAAATGATCCCTGGAGAAGATGTAGGCAGCTATGAAGGATCTGAGAGAGCAAAAGCCATCTTCCATGGCAAACAACCTGAACAGGATGAAGGGATGTGTATGCATCAGCCTTTCTCTTCTTAATGTAGAGAAGATGGACCTAACCAGGCCTACATGGAGAGCTGTTCCCAGGTGCCTATTTTGATATACCATTTTAACTAGTCAAATTGTCACACAAAGTAGGAGCAGCCTCCATCTAAAGGGACCCTTGGAATAAACTGTTAGGCAAAGTTGTTGCCAAGAGAGGGACCTCATTCAGTTCCTGAAGGAAGTGACCTAGCTAACTTCCTTGGCGATGGAACTCTCTGAAATTGTGATGCAAGAAGCCAGGCACCGAGAGCCAGTCCCAGTCCCAGTCCCAGTGGGCTCACTTGTTTGGATTTACCAAGTACAAGTAAGACTTTCTTGGTACCTAATGATGTGAGGATGGCCAAATGCCAGTTGAGCTCTGAAGAGGGGCCTTTTCTGAGATAGCAGGTAGTGGCTAACTGCAGGCTCCTCACAGCATCACAGAGTTGGCCAAGGAGACATGATCTGAAAGTGGAAAGGCCATTTCGAGAGGAACATAGTATAGCCCACCAGTCAGAGGACACTCTGGATAGTCACAGACCCACTTTTGGGAAGGAGGTGCCTTTATGTGTGTGGGTGTGAGTTTCTGGTTTTGTCTCATGTTCTGAGAATAGGTAGAAAAGGTGGTTGGTTTGGTTTGGAGTCGACTGTTTCTAGTTACTCTTTTGACAAGGCAAGTGTTTCTATGTCTGTGTATCCACTGTGTCCGTGGTTTTAGACATTAGAAAAGAGAATGCATCAATGGAGGTGTCCTGTCTAGTAGAAAGCTTCCCAGCATTCATCGTTCACAATTGATAAATGGACTGTGGTTTGCCTTATGGATAGGAAACAACTACTAACTTCCTAAGTTCCTGTTTTCTTCCTGAATTCTGGCCACTCTCCAGAATAAGCTCATGATTTATTGTCCAAGATATGTACCACCTCCAAGCTCTGTGACATGTCCATGTTCTTGATAGCTGAAGGGAATGGGAACATCTCTGAAAACTCAGATATTAGTGTGAGCAGTAGAGTCTCATTGGAGAAACCCTGCTTTGGTCCATTTGCTTACCTATGGTTCTGTTGCCTTGAATGTCAGGAAGGTCTTTGCCTCAGGCCACCCCTTTTAGAAGCCTGAAGAAACAGTTTTCAAATTTAAATGAATGGGTATCACGTGTGGCTCTTTGCTTAATTGCTTTGGAAAGGGATGTGTCTTAATCAGACACTAGGCCCTGATTGAGGGGGTGGCTAAGATTCTCAGCTCCTGATAAATCTAAAGAAGATCCCATGTGTGCATCCAAAACCAAAATGGCAAAATGATCAGTCATTGTGGATGAAGTCTCTTGTCTTCCTGTGTTAGGTCCTGAACTCCATCAAGTGAGAATAGGATTCCTTTGGGTCAAATGAGTTCTTCAAAGTCCTGCAGATGTGCTTGGGTTCTCTCATGATGCCAAATCACAGAAGCAATCTATACCTGACATTCAGTAGGCCTCAAATTGGAGAAGCAGAGCAGTATTAACAGCAGGCCTATATTATCACTCTTTGTTCACAGGATGGGTTTCCAGGCCACCCTAAATTTAGACAAATGAGGGGCAAGGGTGCATATTTTGGACACTGTAGTGGGCTGAGCCCCTCATGGAAACCTCCAGCCAGAGTTTATGATGAGTGTCTATATGGATGAAGATGAGGGCCATGTGGAAATGTTTTGGTTTTAATTGTGGTCATTTGTGTGGCGGTTGGAAGAGATGACTGGGTCTACATGGGCTTGAACTCTGGTGTGATTTCCCTTAGAGACTGAGTTTGGGAACTGACGACAGAGAAGTATTGCCATGAATTGTGTTGGGATTGTAGGAGGCCACACATGAGAGTTGCCCTTGAAACCTGAGATCTAGGCCCATGATGGCTTTCCACAGAGAACTGAAAATCTCAGCAAAGATATCACATGATTTTATTCTGAAAAACTTGGCAGCCATAGTTAGAGTCAAAAGACACATGGACCTCACGTTGTAGACCTCAATGGGCCTGGCTTCATGTGACCTTTTGGCCACTGTTTGGGAAGCCTTGCCTATGAGAGTTCCTCAGAGCTTTCATTGAAATTAGCTTCCTCCCCATGTAATGGTTCCTAGATGAATGGAAACCCCAAAGTGCCTCCAACTTCATTCTTGAAAAATGCATAGATAAACACCATGAAATTTTTGAAATTCCCAATGACCAGGTGGCACTGGAGAACCATTGGATGTCCTGTTGCTGATCATAAGTATAACAGACAGTGCCTTGATTGACTGGGTTTCATGAAAATTGTGTAGTACAGAGATGCCAGTGAGTTGGAGGCTGCTGAGTAGTGGGCCTAGAGCAGTGGTGGGCAGATGTGTGGTAATACATCTGTGTTGTGGCCATTTGGATCTGCCATTGGCTTCCAAATGGCTTGTGACTGACTTGGTGCAGCCAGGAGACCATTATATGAAAAGGCATCTTGTTATATGCAGGGGTTTCAGGGCAATGTTCATAATCAGGTTTCTATGGTCATGGCGATAAGCAATGTGGGATAGAAGCCTAGTTGGTGCATTTTCCTGCAGAGCCTGACCCACCACACGTTACAAGACTCCCTCAAGCACTGTGTGCCAGTTGAACTCCTTGTATGTCATGAAGCAAATACCAAACTCCCAGTGTAGCAGCAAGAAACACCACGAAAAGTGGAGGATGACCAAATGGCTTCAAAGTCCACACGGGGAGTCACATTGCCCGAAGTGGCCACAGTTTACCTACAAAGAGAGACTTCAGCACTGGTGCCTCATGTTCATTGGAAAATAAGAAACCATGTCCTCTAAGTCACATAGATGCAGACCCAGCTTTGATTGTCTCACAACAAAGGTAGGTAAAGCTCCTGACAAAAACATATATTTCAAGTGCACAACCTCAGGGGCAGTTTCTCAAGAAGTCTTTAGTCCAGCAGAGCTCCATGTTTGTGAAATGTTTACCCTGTTCCTTACTTTTGGAAACTCATCAACCACTTGCAAAGTTGTGAAATCATGAGCATATTCAATTCCAGATATGTACTCACAGATTTTTTACCTCTTTTCATATAATTGTGAATTACTTAAGGTGAGGGTAAGTCAAGGCATTGTTCAGGATGAGAGTGGAAAGATTTTTTGTATCACAATTTTGCATACACTTTGGATTAATTTTCCTAGTTGAACAACATTATACATAAATCCATGTTCAGTATAATAAATATTTTTGCATCCGTGGATGATATATATTTCACTATGAATTTCAATTGGCATACATATTGCTACTTTTTAATGTCTTTGTTTTTTTTGTATATATATATATATATATATATATATATATATATATATATATATATATATATATATATATCTCCTATCCAGATTTTTCAAAATATATGTGTTTTATTATACACTCTCTAAATTCTATTATGTTCATATATGTGGATGTATAATCAACTTTTCACAAGATTATACTCAGAAATATTCATCCACCTGAAATACATATTTGTTTCCTAATACAGACAACTAACTTCAGTGAACGATGCATACAAATCCTAATATTTCTACATTAACTGACTCAGTTTTACATCAATGCAAGTAGATTCCTATGGGGCATGACATGTATTTTGACGTTCATTTTTATTCAAGACTTGTACGTTGCTATTTCTTCACTTTATGCACATCATATGATATATATTTCATCCACAAGTTAGCATATTTATAGGCATTTGTTTCACTTTCAATCACTTCCTGCTTCAGAACAAATGTATTCCTCCATGTTTCTTGACTGGTCGTTTCATGAGACTACTTTCTAAACACATGATTTTTGAATTACATAATCACTTTTGAAGCAAAAATCACACCCTTCATGATAAACCATAACCATAATATTACCATTAGATGTATAACTAGTTGGAATGAATGATAGTATTTCAATATAAGATTTCTTATATATTTTAAGATATCAATTCAATCCATTATTTTATGTAGAACTAGTTATATTATTAATTCACAGTGTGGTCTACTCATGCATTTTCTCTAGATTCATATACACAGGGTACATCTCTTTGTACCCCCAATACTAATTTATACATCTTCAAAATATTGCTTCAAAAATGGTGGAAGAATTGCTCATGTAACCTGATCTACATATATATTTTATCACAGTGATATTCTGGACACAAAACGCAAGGCTCACACTTATGTTTGTACCATAGCCTAAATGGAAATTGAACATGTATTACTATAAACATCCATGTCCAGGTTGTCTAATGCTCAATATCAATCCTATTGGTGACTACATATTTGTTTCTTCCTAAGATTATATATTCAAACTCAACCCTGTTGGAAATGTCTAATCCTATCACTCACATTATACTTTGCCTTATTTCCTAATGTGTCTATTGATATCTGTTTTCCTACATATTTTCCCCTGTTCATCATGTGACTGACTCTTCTCATGTGCTGACATTTACGTTCACTCTCTAACCAAAAACCTATTACTAATGAAATTTGTTCCAAAACCTATACTCACTCTTCTTCCTAAACCTACTGACTATCCCAGTTTGAGTGGATGTTCTCTTCTACATTCCATCATCCAAGGTACAAGGTCTTTTGCCATTCGATATCGAATTATGTGAGACAACTGTTCAGAATGTAATTCAAAGCTAAGTATCCCAATCAAGGGCAAAATGCCCTTCTGGGCTTCAAGTCTTACCTAGATTTCTGTTTTCATACTTATATTTCACCAATATATTCTTATAAATATTGCATGTTCCAATACCATTATTCATCTCACAGAATGATTCCTAACCCAAATGGAACATGTTATTAACCCTAAGAATGCAGCGTTCCCTCAATCTAATTTTACAGAAGAACAGGGACAGAGTTTGACTTACAATACAGAAATGTAGGTGATCTTCCACCTGCTGAGAACCTCAAAGGTCCATGTAGAAATGATCCCTGGAGAAGATGTAGGCAGCTATGAAAGACCTGAGAGAGCAAAAGTCATCTTCCATGGCAAACATCCTGGTCAGGATGAAAGGATATGTCAGAATCAGCCTCTCTCTTCTTAATGTAGAGAAGATGGACCAAACCAGGCCTGTGTGGAGAGCTGTTCCAGGAGCCTATGGTTGATCTACCATTCTAACTTGTGAAAATTTCAAAGGAAGTAGGGGCAGCCTCCGTTTCATTGGTCAATTGAAAGCAACTGTGAGGACAAAGTGTTTGCCAAGGCAGTGACCTCATTCAGTTCCTTAAAGAAATGACCACATCTTACACTTTTGGTGATGGAACACTGCGAACTTTTGATCCAGGAAGCCAGGAACCCAGAGTCAGGCCCAGTCCCAGTCCCATTGGGCTCGCTTGTTTTGATTGAACAAGGACAGAGACATTATTTTTTGGTCCTACTGTTGTGAGGATGACCAAATGCCAGGAAAGCTCTGAAAACTGGCCTTTCCAGAGAAAGCAGGTAGTGGCTCATCGCGGACTCCTGACAACTTCACAGAGTTGGCTAAGGAGACCAGATCTGAGACAGGACAGGCCATGTTGGGGGAATATATTATGGCCCACGAGTCAGACCACCCTCTGGATAGTCACAGACCTACTTGGGGGAAGGAGGTGCCTTTGTGGTTGTGGGTGTGAGTTTTTGGTTTTGTCTCATGTTCTGAGAATAGATAGGAAAGGCGGTTTGTTTGGTTTGGTATGGACTGTTTCTAGTAAGTCATGTGACAAGGCGAGTGTTTCTATGTCTGTGTGTCCCACTGTGTCCGTGGTTGTAGACATTAGAAAATAGAATGCATCAATGGATGTGTCCTGTCTAGTAGAAAGCTTCCCAGTATTCATCCTGCCCAATTTATGATTAGGCAGAAGATTGCCTTATGGATGGGCAACACCTGCTATCTTCCTAATTTCCTATTTTCTTCCTGAATTCTGGCCACACTCCAGAATAGGCTCATGGTTTTGAGTAAAAGATATGTACCACCTCCAAGCTCTGTGATATGGCCATGTACTGGATAGCTGAAGGGACTGGCGAGCACCTCAGAAAACTCAGATATCAGTTAGACCAGAAAAGTCACAGTGGAGAAACCCTGCTTTGGGCCTTTTGCTTACCTATTTTTCTTTTGCCCTGAATGTCAGGAAGGTCTTTGCCTCCAGCCACCCCTTTTTGAAGCCCTAAGAAACAGTTTTCAAATGGAAACGAATGGGCATCACCTGTGGCTCTTTGCTTAATTGCTTTGGAAAGGGATGTGTCGGAATCAGCCTCCTGGCCCTGTGTGAGGCTGTGGCTTAGATTATCAGCACCTGATGAATCTAAAGAAAGACCCCATGTGTGCATCCAAAATCAAAGGGCAAAAATTGCAGTCATTGTGGATGAAGTCTCTAGCTTTCCTCTGTAAGGTTTCTCACTTCAATCAAGTGAGAATAGGGATCCTTTGGGTCAAAAGAATTCTCCAAATCCCTGCAAAAGCTTGCCCATGTGTGCTTGGATTTTCTCATGACTCCAAATCACATAAAGAATCTAAACCCCACAGTCAGAAAGCCTCAAATTGTAGAAGTGGAAAAGTATTAATGGCAGACCTATTTGATTACTCCTGGTTCACATGAAGGGTGTCCAGGCCACTGAGATTTTAGGCAAATGAGGGACAAGGGAGCTTATTTTGGACACTGTCTTTGACTGCGCCCCTAATGGAAAACTCCAGCCAAAGGTTATGAAGAAGATGAGGGCCGTGTGGGAGTGTTTTGATTTTAATTGTGGTCATTTGTGTGGCAGTTGGAAGAGATGATTGGGTCCACCTGGGCTTGAACTCTGGTGTGATTCCCCTTAGAGACTGAGTTCTGGAACAGACCTCAGAGAAGTATTGCCATCAATTGTTTTGGGATTTTAGGAGACCACACATGAGAGTGACCATTGGAAACTGAGATCTAGGCCCAGATTGACTTTCCACAGATCACTGGGAATCTCAGTGAGGAAATCACAATATTTTATTCTGAAAGACTTGGCAGCCATAGTTGAGAGTCAAAAAACACATGGACCTCACATTGTAGAACTCAATAGGCCTGGCTTCATGCGACCTTTTGACCACTCTTTGGGAAGCCTTGCCCTTGAGAGTTCCCCAGAGCTTTCATTGAAATGAGCTTCCTCACCATTTAACAGGTCCTGAATATATTGAAACCCACAGTGCCTCCAACATCATCCTTGAAAAATGGCTAAACAGATACCATGAAATTTTTGAAATTCCCAAGACCAGGTGGCACTGGAGAACCTTTGGATGTCCTGATGCTGATCTTGAGTACACCAGACAGTGCCTGGATTCACTAGGTTTCATGAAAATTGTGTTGAATAGAGATGCCAGTACGTTGGAGCCTGCTGAATAGTGGGCCTAGAACAGTGCTTGGCAGGTGTGTGATAAAACATGTGGTGGGGCAATGTTACTGACATGGTGCAGCCAGTAGATACTTCTGTGTAAAGGTATATTGTTATATGGAGAGCTTTCAGGGCAATGTTCAGAATCAGGTTGCTATGGTCAAGGGGGCAAGCTATGTGGGATAGAAGCCTGGTTGGTGCATTCTCCTGCAGACTCTGACCCACCACTCGTCACAGAACTCCCTCCAGCACTGTGACACAGTTGAACTCCTTGTATTTCGTGAAGCAAATACCAAATCCCCAATTTAGCAGCAACAAACACCACGAAAATTGGAGGATGACCAAATGGCTTCACAGCCCACACTGGGAGACACTTAGCTCCCAGTGTCCACAGGTTACCTACGAAGTGAGAATTCAGCACTGCTGCCTCATTTTCATTAGAAAATAAAAAACCGTGTCCTCCAGGTCACATAGATGCAGACCCAGGTTTGATGGTCTCACTACAAAGGAAGCTAAAGCTTGTGACAACAAGATATATTTCAAGTGCCCAAATTCAGAGGCAGTTTCTCAAGAAGTCTTTAGTCCAACAGAACTCCATGTTTGTGGAGTGTTCACCCTGTCCCTTACTTTTGCAAACTCCTCTACCACCTCCAAGGTTTCAAAATCCTGAGCATATTCCATTCAAGATGTGTTTTCACTGATTTTCTAACTCTTCTCCTCTAATGATGTTTTAGTTGGAGCGAAGGTACTGTCAAGGCATTGTTCTGGATAAGAGTGGAAACATTTTTGTGTAGCACATGTTTACATACACATTGTATTCATTTTCCAATTTTCCATTCGAAATACTGAATCCCTGACACTAACCCCTACCCTACTATATTCTGACTACTAATACTAATATGATGGAGAAAAATAACCCAAACAGAATGAAAATACAACCATTTCAGAGGAGGCATGGTGTATAGTTGGACTTACCTTTTGCATTATATAGGGTAGGATTTATAAATCTAGTCAATTTTTTGTTGAAATAGTTCTCCATGTTTTTTTTAAAGTTAACCACCTATGAATTCCTTTCTCCCTTTCTCTGTAGCCTATTCACCACCTGTATTTTTATATGCACAGATAGAATCCTACCTGGTACCACACGTACATTCTTGTGAGTTGGCTGACTTGGCAGATACAAATTGTAAGGGATCACTCCTCTTAAACGATGTTGGAACCGAAAATTTAAATTATGGGTGATCTTCCTAGTTGAACAATATTATTCATAAATCCATGTTCAGTAAAATAAATATTTTTCTATCTGTCGATGATATATATTTCATTATAAATTTCAATTGGCATATATATTGCTGTTTTTAATGTGTGTGTGTGTGTGTGTATGTATATATATATATATATATATATATATATATATATATATATATATATTCTCCAGATTTTTCAACAAATGAAATATGTGTCTTATTTTACACTCATCAAATTCATTCATATTCATGTATGTGGATTTATAATCAACTTTTCACAAGATTATTCTTAGAAATATTAATTCACCTGAAATACATATTTGTTTCCTAGTACTGAAAACTAACTTCAGTGAATGGTGCATAAGAATCCTAATATTTCTACAGTAACTGACCCAGTTTAATATTAATGCAAGTAGATTCCAATCGGACATGATGTGTATTTTGACGTTCATTTTTATTCAACACTGGTAGATTAGTATTTCTTCAATTAATGCACATCATAGGATATAAATTTCATCCACAAGTTAGGAAATTTATAGGCATTTGTTTCACTATCAATCACTTTCTGCTTCAGAACACATGTGTTTCTCCATGTTTCTTGACTGGTCTTTAAATGAGAAAAGGGATGGACAAGGCAAGGAAAGGCACCTAAGATAGCACCGAATACAGGGAAACAGTCCTATTTGGTTGCAACCAGATTTAAAGGGCATTGCTTCTGTTGTAATCAGTTACTTCCCTGAACCCCAAGTTTAGGTTGTTTCAGAATTTTGTACCCAACATGTAAGGGAGCGGCTCAGAAGTTCACAGTCTGCAGAAGTTCAGAGAAAGCAGTTTTTGTTTCTGTTTTTTTTTTCTCTGTTCTGGGCAAGTTAACATTTTAAGGACACCTGGGAGGGGGAGAGCTTTTTTCTTCTCTTTCTTTTTTCTCCCTGCCAGCTGTTACCATGGAGTCCAGTTGGTAACTTCTTTATCTTAGAAATGTAGCCATCTCTGTGAAGCCACAATTTGAGGCCAGAGGCCTTGTTCACATATTGCCAGCATTGTGACTGACTCTATCCAAACACATTATTTTGGATTTCCATAATCGCTTTTGAAGCAAAACTAACATATCTTCATGATAAACCATAACCATAATATTAATATTAGATGTATAACTGGTTAGAATGAATGATTGTAAATCAATATAAGATTTCTTATATATTTTCAAATATCAATTCAATCCATAATTTAAAGTGGAAACAGTTATATTATTTATTCACTGTATGGTCTATTCATGCATTATCTCTATATTCATGGACACAGTGTACACCTCTTTGTACACCCAATACCCATTTATATGCCTTCAAAATATTGCTCCCAGAAATGGTGGAAGAAATACTTGTGTCACCAGATCTACATATATATTTTATCACAGTAAAATTCTGGACACAAATGCAAAGGCACTTAGATTGTACGAAAGCCTAAATAGAAAGTAAGCATGGTTTACAAAAATCATCCATGTCAAGGTTGCCTTATGCTCTCAAATGTCAATCCTATTGGTGACTACATATTTGTTTCTTCCTAAGATTATATATTCAAACTCACCCTGTTGAAAATGTCTAATTGTATCACTCACTTTATACTTTGCCTGATTTAGTAATGTCTTTATTGATATCTGCTTTCCTACATATTTTCCTCAGTTCATTATTGTGACTGTTCTCATGTGCTGACATTTATATTCACTCTCTAACAGAACCCCTATTGCTAAAGAACTTTTGTTCCAAATCCTATACTCAGTCTTCTTCCCAAACCTACCGACTATCTTCTTAATCCTACTGGCTATCCCTTTTTGACTGGATTTTCTCTTATACATTCAATCATTCAAGTAATGTTCGTGCGAGCATCAGAGGTAGAGACCACGAAGAGACTGTCTCATGCAACAGCAAAAGGTTTATTGGAGGTCAAGCATGCTGGGGCTCAGAGCTCACAGAAATAGAGCAGAGAGCCCTGAGAACAGCTTAAGCAGAGCTTATATTCTTTCCTTGGAAAGGGCAGGGACGGAAGTTTATTGATGGGTCACGGTGAGTGGGCGGTTTGCATGTAAACGGGTGAGGGAATACATTCTGCAATTTGGCAGTTGGGGACAGCACATTCTGGGAACAAAATTAGCAAACAGTTCTCAATATTTCAACAGTGTTTTGTTAAGCATACAGAAAAATAGGAAGTTACAAGTACCTATTTTGTTAACCTTTCATTCCCCACTTCTTCTTCTGGCTACTTATAATTATAAAAGTGATCAAGGCTGGTGTCACATTCTATGTCTGCAAGTGGGTTATTACCATAAGTTTAACTTGTCCAATTTGAGCTTGGAGAAAAAAAATTACACGTTTGAGCAAACAGGGTTTTATACTTTGCAGTGATATGAGGATTATTATTGAACCGGCCATGGTTGATAAAAACGTAGTTAACCAGAGGGAATGTATGGATCAGAATCAAACCACCCTTTTTATGCCTCTCTCAGTGACGCTCTTCAAGGTGTCTTTTTAATTTACTCATAGATTTTTTTTACAACTCCAGTATGGTCGGCATAAAAACAATATTTTTCCCTCAATGCAGCACAAAGGCCCCCTTCTCTCATGAATGGGCGGTCCAACCCTCGACTGTTCTGTAAAACAACTTCAGACAGAGAGGATAAATATTCCTGCAAAGCTGTGATGGAGGTTTCTACTATCTTTAAGTTTTGTTCTATTGCTGCTACTAATTGGGTCATTTTTTGTGTCCCATGGACTAGGGCAGGGGTTTCTGTGCCCACCCCTGCAGCAACTCCTATTCCTAATAGGATGGCTAAAGTTAGGGATATATGTTCCCAGCGGAACCGTGTTGTATGCCCGCCTGTTTGAATTTCAAATGAACCTGCATCATTATAGAGCACTCTGGGAAACATCTGCACCATTACACAATTAATCACATCTGTTGACCATTTCATGAAAACATAAACAATGTTTATGTATATAGAATTATACTGTTGTAGGGACACACAAGGCAAGGCACCTAAGATATCACCGAAAACAGGGAAACAGTGCTATTTGGTTGCAACCGGATTCAGAGTGCATTGCTTCTGTTGTAATCAATTAACGCCCTGAACCCCAAGTTTAGGTAGTTTCAGAATTTTGTACCCAACATGAAAGAAAAGGGGCTCAGAAGTTCACAGTCGGCAGAACTTCACAAAAAGATTTTTTTTCTGTTATTTCCTCTGTTCTGGGCAAGTTAACTTTTCAAGGACACCTGGGAGGGGGAGAGCTTTTTCTTCCTTTTCTTTTATCCTCCTTCAGCTGTTACCATGAAGCCCAGTTGGTATTTTTTATTTTAGAAATGTAGCCATCTCTGTGAAGCCCCAGCTCAAGGCCAGAGGCCTTGTTCACATATTGTGTGAAAAACTATTAAGGGGTTGTCTAGCTTAGAAGTGCTGATTTTTCCAAGCAGTGGCCAAGTATAACAGGGCAACAGAAAAAGAGCAAGTTTATCTACACTGAACTCTTTTATAGGGACTCTTTTGCTGAAAGTTCTAAAGTCATCCATGGTGAAGACTTCTGGAGAAGTTCAGTTAAGATTTTTCTGTGGGCCTGGTATAGAGGGGAAAGACGGGGAAGGCGAGGAATGAGAGCAGCTCCGGGGATCTGAGAATGAGAAAAGAGAGATGTAAAAGCATAATGGAAAAGGGGTTTGGGATTTTCCTAGGAACAAAATCTTGAGCAGTAGAACAGGTAGAACAGAGGGGAAGACGGGAGTGAGTATCCCAGAAAGCCTGGGAGGGATTTTAAATTCTTAGTAACCTGTTTTCAGTGATGACAAAGCAACTTTAAAGGCCATTTTTATTACATCTTGGATAGGGGTCTGAGGGCTCTTCTCAGCTGGTTTGAGCTTTGGGTTACCTGGTAAGAGGACCTGGGGAGACCGGGTGTAGGCACTGACAGGAGAAGAGAGGAGTGAGTGTTTAGAGGGGTACCTCAGTACCTGCTACCTCAGCAAGGGAGCAATGATCTGAGAACTGGCGGAGGTTTGGGTTTTTGATCTAGTAACTGGAGGAGAGAAATCAGGTTGCTGAGGTGGGACTGACAGTAGAGAGTCTGGTGCAGAAGCCTGAGGGTGAGGATCTATTGGAGATGCATAGTTCAGGAAGTGAGCGAAGGAGGTAAAAGGCCTCCACATAGGGGAATTTCCTTTCATCCTCTTGAGCACTTGCAGAAATTAAAAAGGTAACACAGAATTTGAGGATCTAGAGACTCCTCTGGGGGCCATCAGTTTTGGTTGTCTAATTGGTAATATGGCCAATGCTGTGTACTGAATTTGATGAGGATTTTGCGTTCCACCAGGCAGCCCCTGTATGCTCAAATCCCCATCACTTACAGAAGAAGTTGGCTTTCCCTCCACACAGCCATGGCTGTTTGTGGCTTTGATAGTCTGCTGGGCAAACATACTAATCTAGTCTAGCCAACATGCATCTGGCTCACGTGTCCCTAAATCCCTAATGTTTGTTTCCATTATCTATGGTATGGAAGGGATTTAATTGAATTTTAGTGGGATTTTCATCAGCGATATCCTAATAGGAAAGACTTATAGCCAGCTGACAAATGTCTGGGTGGAGAGCTAGCCACCAGGTCCCTAAGGGAGCTGTATACGAGTTAGAGCATACTTCTTGTCTAGTAGGATTTGTGATAAGCCATCGCTGCTGAACGGGCTGATGAGCGTTAGGTGTACTGGTGGCCAAGGGGAGAGTCTACAGCCTTATCCACATAGCGAATATGCAATTTGAAATGGTTACCAGTCTTTCCCAGTTTCCAGACAGAGTCTGGACAGGGCGCAGGCTTGAGATGAGAGGCATGGATCCAGGAAGTGTTTCCGTCTACTTTTACCGCTGTAGGTGTTATAATTAGCACCTGGTATGGTCCTTTCAAGCAGGGTTCCAGGGATGACACCTGATGTTGTCTTATGTAGATGAAGTCCCTTACTTGATATCAATGTGGAGTGCCCTTGTCCCCAGGTTGCAAGGCAGTTGTCAGCTGTTTTCACCGGTATCATTGAGTTCTTTCAAGAGATTTAATTCTGTCAAGCAAGGGGGTGTGGAAGGCATCGTTAGGTCTTAGAGTTGGGGTTACATGCCTTACTGGAGGAGGTGCACCATAGAGAAATTCATAGGGGGTGAGTTTACACAAAGAAACAGAGGGAGTATTTCTTGCATGAAACAGTGGATAAGGCAGGGGCATATTCTAATATTTTATGCCGGTCTCTAAGCTTAATTTCGTTAAGGTCTCTTTAATGGTTCAATTTATTTTTTTTTCCTGTCCTGAGCTCTGGGGTCTAGAAGCACAATGTAACTTCCAATTAATCCCCTGGGTCCTGGCTAAGCCCTCACTTACCCGGGCCATGAACACCATTTAATTATCAGACCCTATTACCTTAGGCAGGCCTTGTCTTGAAAAAATATCTTAATATCTTTCAGGATCTTCTTGACCACCGTTTGAGCCGGTTTTTTTTTTTTTTTTTTTTTTTTTTTTGTGAGAAAGGATTCAATCCATCCTGAAAATTTATCTACAAAGACTAGGAGATATTTAAGTCTATACCTTGCTGGCTTAATTTCAGTAAAGTCTACTTCCCAGAATTGTCCTGGTCTGGTTCATCGTAGGTGCTTTCCTGCAGGAAGCTTGGAAGGGTAAGCATTAACCAATTGACAGAACCGACAGGCTTTTGTTACCCGTTCAGTTATTTTTTTTCACTGTGAGTAAGTTAGTCAAAATCTCTGTTCCTGATCTTTCAGGAATGCCTGCAGTTTCTTTGAACCAAGGTGAGTAAGTTGATGTACATTTTTAACGTAGTGTAGGGCTTTCTGAAATTGCAGGCTGGGCTCAGTGAAGTTGAGGAGTTCAGTGTCAGTGTTCTTAAATGTTATCAAAAGCTTGCTGGTGCTCAAGGGTCCATTGGAATTGGGCATCCTTATTTAACAACGGGTATAAAGAAGCAGCTAAGAACACAAACCCAGGTATCCATTACCTGAAAAGGCAGCAGTCCCAAGAAACTCTCTGTGTTGTCTCCTGTTAGATGGAGGTGGTATCTGCACAACGGTTTGTTTTCTGGGCTCAGTGAACCATCATTTCCGCCCCTAAGGGAATAACCCAGGAAGATTACTTCTTGCTGGCAAATTTGGGCCTTTTTGGCAGAAGCTCTATACCTGAGTTGAGCAAGCTCGGATAATAGTGCTTGGGTCCCAGACTCACAGTTTTCCTTGTTGTTAGCTGCCAGTAGCAGGACATCCACATATTGAAGCAGGGTGACTTTGGGGTGCGTAATTCTGAAGTTGTTGAGATCTCTGTGGAGGGCTTCATCAAAGAGACTGGGGGAGGTTTTGAACACCTGTGGGAGTCTAGTCCAAGTTAGTTGACCAGAAGTTCCGTTATCTGGGTCTACCCACTGGAAAGCAAACAGCAACTGACTATCTTTATGCAGAGGCAAGCAAAAGAAAGCATCTTTTAAGTACAGAACAGTATACCATTTTCACTCAGCAACAGCAAAGTGTTTATTGGGGTTCCAGCATGCTGGGGCTCAGAGCTCACTTGACTAGAGCAGAGAGCCCTGAGAACAACTTAAACAGAGCTTATATAATTTTTTGGAGAGGGCAGGGAGGGAAATTAATTGATGGGTCAGGGCAAGTGGGCAGTTTTTGTGCAACCGGGTGAGGGAGTACATTCTGCAGTTTGGCAGTTGGGGACAGCACATTTTGGGAACAAAATTAGCAAACAGTTCTCAAGATTTCAACAGTGTTTTGTTAAGCATAAAGAAAAACAGGAAGTGACAAATACCTATTTTATTAACCTTTCACCAAAGCAAAATGAAAAGTGAGCATGGATTACTAAAAACAACCATGTCCTGGTTGCCTAATGCTCTCAAATGTCAATCCTATTGGTGACTACATATTTCTTTCTTCCTAAGATTATATATTCCACCTCAACCATATTGAAAATGCCTAATCCTATCACTCACATTATACTTTGTCTGATTTCCTAATGTCTCTATTAATATCTGCTTTCCTACATATTTTTCCCCAGTTCATTATTGTGACTGACTCTTTATATGTGCTCATATTTACTTTCACTCTCTACCCGAAACCCTATTGCTAATGAACCTTTTGTCCAAATCCTATACTCACTCTTTTTTCTAAACCTACTGACCATCTTCCTATTCCTACCGACTATTCCTTTTTGACTGGATGTTCTCTTGAACATTCAATCATCCAAGGTACAAGGTCCTATGCCATTGCATATTGATTTATCTGAGACATCTGTGCAGAACATAATTCAAAGCTAAGTATACCACTAAAGGGCCCAATGTCCTTCTGGCTTCAAATCGTACCTAGAAATTTGATTTCATACTTATATTTCACCTATATATTCTTGTGAATATCGCAGGTACCCAATACCATTATTTGTCCAGCAGAATAATTCCTAACCCAAATAGAATATGTTATTAACCCTAACCATACACTGTTCCTCAATCTAACTTTGCAGAAGAGCAGGGACAGAGTTGGTATTACAATACAGGAATGTACGGGATCTTCCACCTGCTGAGAACCTCAAAGGTTGATGCAGAAATGATCCCTGGAGAAGATTTAGGCAGCTATGAAGGGCCTGAGAGAGCAAAAGTCATCTTCCAAGGCAAACAACCTAGTCAGGATGAAGGGATGTATCTGAATCAGCCTCTCTCCTCTTGATATAAAGAAGATGGACCAAACCAACCCTGTGTGGAGAGCTTCTCCTGGGTGCCTATGGTTGATATACAATTCTAACTTCTGAAAGTGTCACACGAAGTAGTGGCAGCCTCCATCTCAAGGGACCCTTGAATGCAACTGTTAGGACAAAGTGGTTGCCAAGGCAGTGACCTCATTCCGTTCTTGAATGAATTGACCTACCTCACTTCTTGGGGGATGGAACTCTCTGAACTTGGGATCCAGGAAGCCAGGCACAAAGAGCCAGTACCCGTCCCATTCCCAGTAGGCTCACTTGTTTGGATTTAACAAGGACAGAGTCTGTCTTTCTTGGTACCTAAAGATTTGAGGATGGCCAAATTCAAGTAGACCTCTGAAAATGGGCCTTTCCTGAGACAGCAGGTAGTGGTCAGCACAGGCTCCTGACAACTTCACAGAGTTGGACAAGGAGAACAGATCTGAGACAGGACAGGCCATTTTGGGGAAACATAGTATGGCCCACCAGTCAGAGGACACTTCGGATAGTCACAGACTTACTTGGGGGAAGGAGGTGACTTTTTGAGTGTGGTTGTGAGTTTGTGGTTTTGTCTCATGTTCTGAGAATAGGTAGGAAAGGCTGTTTGTTTGGTTTGGAGTGAACTGTTTCTAGAAAGTCCTTTGACAAGGTGAGTGTTTCTAGGTCTGTGTATCCCAGTGTGTCTGTGGTTGTAGACATTAGAAAAGAGCATGCATCCATAGATGTGTCCTGTCTAGTAGAAAGCTTCCCAGCATTCATTCTTCCCAATTTATGAATGGACTGTGGCTCGCCTTATAGAAAGGCAACACCTACAACCTTCTTAATTTCCTGTTTTCTTCCTGAATTTTGGCCACTCTCCAGAATAGGCTCATATTTTTGTGTCAAAGATATTTACCACCTCCAAGCTCTGTGACATGGCCATGTACTGGTTAGCTGAAGGGAATGGCGAGCATCTCAGAAAACTCAGATATCAGTGTGACCAGGAAAGTCTCAGTGGAGAAACCATGCTTTGGGCCTTTTGCTAACCTATTGTTCTGTTGTCCTGAGTGTCAGGAAGGTCTTTGCCTCAGGCCACCCTTTGTGAACCCTGAAGAAAACAGTTTTAAAATGGAAATAAATGGGCATCACCTGTGGCTCTTTGCTTAATTACTTTGGAAAGGGATGTGTCTGAATCAGCCTCTTGGCCCTTTGTGAAGCTATGGCTTAGATTCTCAGTGCCTGATGGATCTAAAGAAAGATCCAATGTGTGCATCCAAAACCAAAATGGCAAAAATATCAGTCATTGTGCATGAAGTCTCTCACCTTCCTCTGTTATTTTCCTGATGTCCATCAAGTGAGAATAGTGATCTTTTGGGTCAAATGAGTTCTTCCAATCCCTGCAGAGGTGCTTCAGTTTTCTCATGACTCCAAATCACATAAGGAATCTATACCTGACAGTCAGTAGGCATCAAATTGGAGAACCAGAGCAGTATTAACGGCAGACCTATGTGATCAATTCTGGTTCACTGGAAGGGTGTCCAGGCTACCCTGAGGTTAGGCAAATGAGGGGCAAGTGAGCTTATTTTGGACACTCTCTTGGACTGCGCCATTCATGGAAACCTCCAGCCAGACGTTATGATGAGTGTATATATGAAAAAAGATGAGGGCCTTGGGGGAGTATTTTGGTTTTAATTGTGGTCATTTGTGTGGCGGTTGGAAGAGATGACTGGGTCCATCTGGGCTTGAACTCTGGTGTGATTCTGCTCAGAGACTAAGTTCTGTAACTGACCTCAGAGAAGTAATTGCTTTGGAAAGGGATGTGTCTTAATCAGCCTCTTGACCCTGTGTGAGGCTGTGGCTTAGAATATCAGCACAAAATGGATCTAAAAAAGATCCCATGCATGCATCCAAAACCAAAATGGCAAAAAGAGCAGCCATTGTGGATGAAGTCTCTGGCCTTCCTTTGTAAAGTTCAGAAAGAATAAAAGAAATTGAAATTGAAACGTAAAGAACCAGGTTTTGTAAAGTTTACAAGCTGCTCTGAGAACCTGAAATTCCTGAGTCAGTAAAGACAATTCTTTGATGTGTCCATTAGATGTGAGTTGAAATCTTCCCAGACGACCTTGTTACTTAACAACCCCTTCCCAGAAACCGTGCAGCTCAGCACATATACATCTCAGGGCTTCAACCAATCAGTTTAAATGTCTACCCCTTCACAGGGCTGACCAATCACCCCCTGCCCGACCTGTTCCCGCCAATGAATGTGCTAATCATGTTTTGGAGTTGTTATTTGATTTTCCCAGGGTACATGGTAATTTGCTAAAGGAGGCTATGATGTATGTAAAGTCCCTGCCCTCTCTAAAGAATGTATATAAACTCTGCTCAAATTGTTCTCTGGGCTCTTTGTTGTTTGCTTTTCTGATGTGAGCTCTGAGCCCCAGCATGCTGGACCCCCAATAAACCCTTTTCTGTTTCATGAGAAAGTCTCTTGGTGGTGTTTTTCTCCGACCTTCGCCCCACCTTTTCATCTGGAGGCCCCAGGTGAGATATTCGGCAACAGCGGACAAAAGACGCCAACTGACTTCTCTTAGGGTAAGTAAGGCGCCTGTTTCTTGTTTTGGGTTTCCGTTTAAGGCGTGGCAAAGTTGCTGTGGGTGAGGGCATTAGGTCTCTCCTATGTTGGCTGACAGAAGTGTCACAGAGCCAAAGGTCACGTCCCTGGGGGCACTCCAGAGGACTAGGGAAATCAAGGAATAGTAGTTTCCTCAACTGGGTTATATTTTGCTTCAGGATTCGGTTTTCCAGCCCAAAAGGTTTTGCCAGCTACTCAGTTTTGTTCATTGTCCTGAACTCAGGTTGAGTTTACTGTCTGTATTTATTGTCTAACCCATCAGGTTTTGCCAGTTACTCAGTTCTAATCGTTGTCTTGGACTCATGGTAAAGGTTTACTGTTTGTCATTGTGTGTGTCGAGTTTGTGTCTTCACTGTCCCTGTTTGAGTAACTTCCATTATGGGACAAAGCACTTCTATGCCTCTGTCCCTGACCGTTGATCATTGGACTGATGTCCGCTCAAGGGCCCAGAATCTTTCTTTTTCAGTAAAACGCCAGAGCTGGCAGACTCTCTGAGCTTCAGAATGGCCCATCCTGGGAGTCGGATGGCCACCAGAAGGATCCTTCCACTTCCCTCTAATCCGAAAAGTCAGAGATATTGTCTTTTAGCTGGGGCCACGTGGCCACCCAGATCAACAGACATATACCCCTTCCCTCATGATTATATCATTCAAACCTTCCACAACTCCCGCTCTCCCCACCATTCTCCCTGAGTCACAAGACTGGATACTCTTCCCCCTCCTCATTCTCTACCCTCGCTCCCCAACCCCCAACATGTTCCAGATGATCCTCCCGCCACTGACTCAGCCTCTCAGCTGCTAGAGGCAATTGGGCCAGACTCAAGCCCTCCAGGGGACTTCCCTGCAGCAGCAGCAGCCCCTCCTCCCCTGGAGGAAGCAGGGCCACCTAAAGGAACCCGGCGGTGATGGATAATAGAAAACTCAGAATCCCCTGTGATGCTCCCTCTCCGTCCCTACGGGCCAATGAACCGTCCCAACTGGGAACCCAACAACTTTGAAGGTAGGTAGCATCTGTCCACTTATCGCCGGGCTCTAATAGCGGGTATAGCGGGTCACCAAGCGACCGCCAGAGGGCCGACTAATTTGGCCAATGTAAGAGAGATTATCCAAGGGCCTAATGAGTCTCCCTGTATGTCTCAGGAGAGAATTATGGAAGCATAAAGGAAATATACTTCTTTTGATCCTCAGGCAGAGGACCAATAGGCATCTGTTGCAATGGCCTTTATCGAGCAGGCTGCCCTAGATATTAAGAGAAAGTTACAATGTCTAGATGGATTACAAGATATGATGTTAAGAGATTTAGTCAGAGAACCTGAGACAGTATATTATAAGAGAGAAATTGAGGAGGAGAAGGAACAGAGGAGAGAGAAGGAAAGGGAACAAAAGAAGGATGAAAGGAGCAAAAGGCAGACTAAAGCATTGGCTAAGGTTTTGTTCACAGCAAAAAATACTCCAGAAGGTTAAATTCAGGGAGACAGAAAGGGATACCTGGGCCCACGCCAAAGGCTGCCCCTGGCATCAGATCAATGTGCCTACTGAAAAGAAAAAGGACACTGAGCCAAAGAGTGGCCCAAAAAGGAGCAGCCACACGAGCCCGCCATGCTGACTCTAGAAGAGGACTAAGAAAGTCGGGGCTTGGATCCCCTCCCCGATCTCAGGGTAACATTTGAAGTGGAGGGGATTCCAGTGAACTTTGAAATGGAAACAGGAGCAGTATACTCAGCCCTTAAGACCCCACTGGGCCCCCTATAAATAAATAAATGGTCCCTAGTTCAAGGGGCTAATGGCAGTAGATATCAGGCTTGGACAAAAAAGAGGATTATGAACCTAGTAAATGGAAAAGTCCACACTCTTTTCTAGTAATCCCAGAATGTCCAGCCCCATTGATGAGCAGGGATCTGCTTACCAAACTCTGGTCTAGAATAACCTTTATCCCTGATGGTCCCCAAGTGGAGTTTCTAAAGCCTTCAGTAAAAGCTCCCATAGTCACGGCTTTGACTATGTCCGTAGAAGGTGAACATCACTCTTCGTGTCCCCTAGGACTGATCAACAAAGCAAACTCGCACAGAAATGGATAAAAGATTATCCTAATGTCTGGGCAGAAACTGCTGGGTTAGGTCTAGCCCTTAAACAACCTCCAATAGCAGTATAATTAAAAGCCTCTGCCTCTCCAATCAGTGTTAAACAATATCCCCTAAGCAAAGAAGCTAAGGATGGGATAAGGCCCCATATTCAGAAATACCTGACTCTTGGGGTCTTAAGGCTCTGTCAATCAGCCTGGAATACCCCGCTGCTACCAGTTAGAAAGCTAGGAACTGGGGACTACCATCCTGTTCAAGACCTAAGAGAGATCAACAACAGAGTGGAGGACATTCACCCCACAGTACCCAACCCATATAATTTGCTTAGCACTCTGAATCCGGAGCGGGAATGGTACACTGTGCTGGACTTAAAAGATGCTTACTTCTGCTTGCCCCTACATAAGGACAGTCAGTTGCTGTTTGCTTTCAAGTGGATAAACCCAAAAACTGGAACATCTGGCCAATTAACCGGGACTAGATTCCCACAGGAGTTCAAAATCTCCCTCACTCTCTTTGATGAAGCCCTCCACAGGGACTTCAACGACTTCAGAACTGCCCACCCTGAAGTCACCCCACTCGAATATGTGGATGATCTGCTACTGGCAGCCGACACCAAGGAGAACTCTGAGTCTGGGACCCAAGCACTATTATTCGAGCTTGCTCAGCTTGGATATAGGGCTTCTGCCAAAAGGCCCACTTTTGTCAGCAAGAAGTAATCTTCCTGGGTTATTCTCTTAGGGATGGCAAACCATGGCTCACTGAGCCCAGAAAACAAACCGTTGTGCAGATACCTCCCCCTTCTAATAAGAGACAACTCAGAGAGTTTTTTGGGACTGCCAGCTTTTGCAGGTTATGGATTCCTGTGTTCGCATCTCTGGCTGCACCTTTATACACTCTGATAAAAGGGGATGCCCACTTCCAATGTACCCCTGAGTACAAACAAGCTATTGATAATGTCAACAAAAAGGTGCTGCTCTCTGCTTCAGCCTTAGCACTACCAGATGTAGATAAACCCTTCAATCTCTACATAGAAGAAAAGAAAGGAATAGCACGGGGAATGCTCACTCAGACATTGGGACCTTGGAAATGGCTAGTAGCATTCTTATAAAAAAAAAACTGGACCCAGTGGCTAGCGTGTGGCCCCTTTGCTTAAGAGCTATAGCAGTGGCAGCCCTTCTAATAAAAGATGCTCATGAATGAACGTTGGGACAGAAGCTCACTATTATAGTCCCCCATGCCCTGGAGAGCATCATCTGCCAGCCTCCAGAGAGGTGGCTATCAAACTCCAGAATTAAGCACTACCAGAGCCTCTTGCTTGACAAAGACAGTATAATGCTGGGACCCCCTGCTCCACTCAACTCGGCTACACTGCTGCCAGAAGTATCATCAGGACCCGTCGCTCATGAGTGTCAAAACATACTGGCAGAGAAAACCAGTATACGACAAGACTTGAAGGATCAGCCACTGCCTCGCCCTGAAGTCGTATGGTTTACGGACGGCAGCAGCTTTCTCCAAGACGGTAAGCGGCGGGCTGCACGAGCAGTACTTAGCAAAACTAATGTCATCTGGTCCTCTGGTCTCCCAGAAGGGACATCAGTCCAAAAAGCAGAACTGATTGCTCTTACGAAAGCATTGGAACTAGCAACAAGCAAAAGGGCAACCATATATACTGACAGCCGCTATGCATTTGCCACTGCTCATGTGCACAGGGCTATTTACCAGCAAAGAGAATAGTAACCTCTTCCAGGAAAGAAATAAAGAATGAAGATGAGATCCTCCACCTTCTCTCAGCAGTGCAGGGCCCTAAAGAACTAGCTATAGGGCACTGTCCAGGGCCCCAGAAGGGAAACGACCCCGTGGTGGTTGGAAACAGAAGGGCAGATGAGGAAGCTTAATTGGCAGCCCTAAACGAAGTGACTCTGTTAACTTTTTCCACATGGGGGGGAACAAAAATCAGGAGACTTGGCAGCTCCAGAACCTTCAGGCAACTTATCATCTGAGGAGACAGATACAGAACTCTGGGACCCTACAGAGCCAAGTTTACAATTTCAAAAAGCCCACCTTTATGTCAAAGACTTACACTAGCTCACCCACTTAGACTCAAAGAAGTTGTAGGCACTCTTAAAGGACCGAAGAAAGGACTTATTATTGACTGACTCAAAGAGGAAAGAAATAGCTGAGCAGGTGACTAGAGCTTGTCAAGTCTGTCAATTAGTTAATACTTACCCATCCAAGCTTCCTGCAGGAAGCACTTACGAGGAACCAGACCAGGACAATTCTGGGAAGTGGACTTTACTCAAATTAAGCCAGCAAGTTATGGACTTAAATATCTCCTAGTCTTTGTAGGTACTTTTTCAGGATGGGTCGAAGCCTTCCCCATGAAGAAAAAAACGGCTCAGATGGTGGTCAAAAAGATCCTAGAAGACATTTTTCCAAGGTCCGGCTTGCCTAAGGTAATAGGGTCCGACAATGGACCGGCATTTGTAGCCCAAGTAAGTCAGGGATTCGCCAGGACCCTGGGGATTAATTGGGAGTTACATTGTGCTTATAGACCCCAGAGCTCAGGACAGGTAGAAAGGATGAATAGAACCATCAAAGAGACCTTAACGAAATTAAGCCTGGAGACCGGCATAAAATATTGGACTATGCTCCTATCTTATGCACTGTTTCCTGCAAGAAATAACCTCTATGACTCTTTGTGTAACCTCACCAATTATAAAATTCTCTATGGTGCCCTTCCTCCAGAAAGGGACCTAACCCCAACTCGAGACTTAATGATTCCTTTCACACACCCTTGCTTGACAGACTTAAAGCCCTTGAACAAACCCAGCACCCAGCGATACCTGTGGAAATAGTTGGCCACTGCTTATCAGCCTGGAGACAAAGAAACCCCACATTGTTATCAAGTGGGAGACTTAGTCTACATGAGACGGCATCAGGTGTCATCCCTGGAACCGCGCTGGAAAGGACCATACCAGGTGTTTCTTATAACACCTACAGTGGTGAAATTGGATGGGATCACTTCCTGGATACATGCCTCACATCTCAAGCCTGTGCCCTGTACAGATTCCGGCTGGAAACTGAAACTGACTGGTAACCCTCTCAAGTTGCGTGTCTGTCGTGTGGATAGGGCTATGGATTTTTCCCCTGGCCACCAGCATTCCTAATCCCCATCAGCCTGTTCAGCAACAATGGCAAGTTATAAATCCTACTGGGCAAGTAGTGTGGTCTATTTCACATACAGCCGCTTTATGGACTAGGTGGCCATCTCTCCACCAAGACATTTGTCAGCTTGTTATAGGCCTCTCTGACTGGGATCTCCCTGACATAGAGGACCCCACACATATCCCACTCAAACCCAAACCAGGGCAACATAGACCACCTTACCCCATGAATTATGGATGTCATCTCCCCAACTGAGGTGTAAACTAGCCAGTCTTGATTTTATGTGTGCCCTGCTGATTTCCGAAGTTGCAAACAGGCCCAAACCTGTGGAGGACCCATTGACTTTTATTGTAGATCTTGGGGATGTGAACAAACGGGAGTGCATGGTGGAACCCAAACTCTCCAGACAGTATGATTCAGGTAGGACCAAATGACACCTGGATTGATTCCAAGAAATGTGCCGCTAGCCAAGCGGTGTCAAAAACTCGCTGTGGAAAGAATAGTCTATGTTACCCCCTCAAATAACTTTCACTTCCAAAGGAAGGGGATACCTCAGAACAACATGGCCTATGGGAAATACTAGGGGAATGCAATTTTATATTTATGGCCCTGGTTATGACTTTGCTCTCTGGTTCACCATCCAGCTTAAAAAGGAAGAAAAGCCCACAGCAATAGGGCCCAATCCCCTCAAGCCAGGAATTAAACCTCCTAAACCTCCCATGCCTAGATCTACCAGAACCCCTCTACCATCTCATACTTCCTGGTTTCGGTCTTTGCCTACTTTCCCAGTCCAGAATACAGCTGACTCCTCCCCCTGGGAACTAATTAAAGGAACCATTATGGTACTGAACTCCACACAATCAGAACTCCTTGCATTTCAGCCCAGGTATTAGATAGCTCTGTAAATTATTGTGTAATGGTGCAGATACTCCCCAGGGTGCTCTATGATGATGCAGAATAATTTGAAGGTCTACTAGGGGGACTAACAACCTGATTTCACCGGGAGCCAGTGTCTCTTACTCTAGCCATCCTACTGGGGATAGGAGTTACTGCAGGAGTGGGTACGGGAACAGCTGCTATGATCCGTGGGTCACAACAAATGGCCCGATTAGAAACAGCAATAGATCAAAACTTGAAAACGTTAGAGACCTCCATCACAGTTTTGCAGGAATCCTTAACCTCTCTCTCTGAGGTTGTTTTACAGAAAAGGCAAGGATTAGACCTCCTCTTCATGAGGGAGGAGGGCATCTGTGCTTCACTGAGAGAAGAATGCTGTTTTTATGCTGACCATAGTGGAGTTTTAAAGAATCCATGAGTAAATTGAGAAAATGCCTTGAAGAGCACCAGAGAGAAAGGGAGATTCAACAAGGGTGTTTTGAGTCATGGTTTACCCAGTCCTCTTGGTTAACTAAACTTTTATCAGACTTAGCTGGACCCCTGATCATCCTTATGGTGTTACTAAATGTGGGACCTTGTTTGCTAAACTGCATAGTTTCCTTTCTCCAGGTTCAGATTGGGCAGGAAAAAACTCATGGTAATCAGATAAAAATACTATCCACTGGCAGAAATAGAATCTGAGAACCCGCAATAATTATGATTCATTACTTTTAAGATTAAAAGTAGTCAGAAAAAGGAGTGGAAAATGAAAGAATAAAAGAAATTTAAATTGAAACGTAAAGAACCAGGTTTTGTAAAGTTTCCAAGCTGCACTCAGAACCTGAAATTCCTGTGGCAGTTAAGACAATTCCCAGAACTGCCCATTAGATGTGTGTTGAAATCTTCCCTGACCACTTAGTAGCTAAACAACCCCTTCCCAGAAACCCTGCAGCTCAGCACGAATACATCTCAGGGCTTCAACCAACCAGTTTAAATGTATACCCCTTCTCAGGGCTAAAAAATCACCCCCTGCCCGACCTGTTCCCGCCAATGGATGTGCTAATCTTGTTTTAGAGTTGCTATTTGATTTTCCTGCGGCGTATGATGATTTCCTAAAGGAGGCTATGATGTATGTAAAGTCCCTGCCCTCTCTAAAGAATGTATATAAACTCTGCTCAAGTTGTTCTCGGGGATCTTTTTTCTTTCCTCCTCTGGAGTGAGCTCTGAGCCCCAGATGCTGGACCCCCAATAAACCATTTCTTTTGGCATGAGACAGTTTCTTGTTGGTCTTTTCCTCCAACGTTCGATGACCTTTTCAGTTCCTGACTACCTTCAAGTGAGAATAGCAATCCTTTGAGTCAAATGAGTTCTTCAAAGACCTGAAGAGGCTAGCCCATAGGTGCTTGGGTTTTCTCATGACTCCAAATCACAGTAATAATATATACCTGACAGTCAGTAGGCCTCAAATTGGAGAAGAAGAGCAGTATTAGCAGCAGGGCTATTTGATCATTCCTGCTTCAAAGGGTGGGGTCCAGGCCACCCAACGCCCTTATGGACTTCAAATCTTACCTAGATTTCTGTTTTCATACTTATATTTCACCGCATATTCATGTAAATATCACAGGATTCCAATACCATTATTTATTCTGCAAAATGATTCCTAATCGAAATCGAACCTGTTATTAACCTTAACCATACACTCTTCCCTCAATCTAACTTTACAAAAGAACAAAGAAATTGTTGATCTTACAATACAGGAATGTAGGCGATCTTCCACCTGCTGAGAACCTCAAAGTTCCATGCAGAAATCATCCCTGAAGAAGATGTAGGCACCTATGAAGCATGTGAGAGAGCAAAAGTCAACTTCCATGTCAAACAACCTGGTCAGGATGAAGGAATGTGACTGAATCAGCCTCTCTCTTCTTAATGTAGATTAAATGGACCAAACCAGGCCCAGGCCTGTGTGGAGAGCTGTTCCTGGGTGCCTGTGGTTGATATACCATTCTAACTTGTGTAAGTGTCACAGGAAGTAGGGGCAGATTCCATCTCATGGGACCCTTGGAAGCAACTGTTAGTACAAAGTGGTTGCCAAGGCAGTGACCTCATTCATTTCCTGAAGGAAGTCACCTACCACACTTCCTTGGTGATTGACTGCCAGGCACCCAGAGAAGTCCCAGTCCCAGTCCCAGTGGTCTCAATTGTTTGGATTTATCAAGGACAGAGTCAGTCTTTCTTGGTACCTACTTAAGTGATGATGGCCAAATGCCAGGAGAGGTCTGAATAGAAGCCTTTTCTGAGAAAGCAGGTAGTGGCTCAACCATGGCTCCTGACAACTTCAAAGAGTTGGCAAAGAAGACCAGATCTGAGACAGAACAGGCCACTTCGGGGAACATAGTATGGCCCACCAGTCAGAGGACACTGAGGATAGTCACAGACATACTTGGGGGAAGGAGGTGCTGTTGTGGGTGTCTCTATGAGTTTGTTGTTTAGTCTCATGTTCTGATAATAAGTCGGTTTGTTTGTTTGGAGTGGAATGTTTCTAGAAATTTGTTTGACAACATGAGTGTTTCTATGTCTGTGTATCCCACTGTATACATGGTTATAGACATTTGAAAAGAGAATGCATCAATGGTTGTGTCCTGTCTGGTAGAAAGCTTCCCAGCATTCATCCTGCCCAATTTAAGAATGGAGAGTGGCTTGCCTTATGGATGGGCAACACCTACTACCTTCCTAAGTTTCTCTCTTCTTCTTGAATACGGGCCACTCTCCAGAATAGCCTCATGTTTTTTTTTTTCCAAGATATGAACCACCTCCAAGCTCTCTGACATGGGCATGTACTTAATAGCTGAAGGGAATGGGAGCATCTCAAAAACTCAGAATTCTGTGTGACCAGTAAGGTCTCAGTGGAGAAACACTGCTTTGGGCTTTTTGCTTACCTATTGTTCTGTTGTCCTGAATGTCAGGAAGGTCTTTGCCTCAGGCCACCCCTTTGTGAAGCCTGAAGAAAACAGTTTACAAACGGAAATGAATGGGCATCACCTGTGGCTCTTTGCTTAATTGCTTTGGAAAGGGATGTGGCTGAATCAGCCTCTTGGCCCTTTGTGAGGCAGTGGCTTAGATTGTCAGCATCTGATGCATCTAAAGAAAGTTTCCAAGTGTGCATTCATAACCAAAATGGCCAAAAGAGCAGTCTTTGTGGATGAAGTGTCTCGCCATCTTTTGTAACCTTCCTGACCTCCATCAAGTGAAAATAGGAATTCTTTGGGTCAAATGAGTTCTTCAAAGCCCTCTAGAGGCTAGCCAATAGGTGCTTGAGTTTTCTCATGACACAAATTCTCATGAAGAATCTATACCAGACAGTCAGTAGGCCTCAAATTGGAGAAGCGGAGCAGTTATAGAGCAGGACTAATTGATCACTCTTTGTTCACAGGAAGGGTGTCCAGGCTAAGCTGACTTTAGGCAAATGAGGCGCAAGTGTGCTTATTTTGGACAGTGTCTTGGGCTGTGCCCCTCATGGAAACCTCCAGCCAGAGGTTATGATGAGTGTATATGTGGAAGAAGATGAGGGCCATGTGGGAGTGTTTTGGTTTTAATTGTGGTCAGCTGTGTGGTGGTTGGTAAAGATGCCTGGGTCCACCTGAGCTTGAACTATGGTGTGATTTCCCATAGAGACTGAGTAATGGAACTGACCTCAGAGAAGTATTGCCATGAATTGTGTTGGGATTTTAGGTGGCCATGCATGAGATTCACCCTTGAAAACTGAGATATAGAAAAGGGTGGCTTTCCAAAGAGTACTGTCAAACTCAGCCTGGATATCACATGACTTTATTCTGAAAGATGGGCCGCCATAGTTGAGAGTCAAAACATACATGGACCTTACATTGGAGACCTCAATGGGCCTGGCTTCATGTGTCCTTTGGGCCACTCTTTGGGAAGCCTTGCCTCTGAGAGTTCACCAGAGCTTTCCTTGAAATGTGCTTCTTCAAAATTTAATGGTTCCTGAATGAATTTAAACCCACAGTTTCCCCAAATTCATCCTTGAAAAATGGCTAGAAAAATACCATGAAATTTTTGAAATTCCCATGACCAGGTGGCCCTGGAGAATCTTTGGATGTCCTGTTGCTGATCATGAGGGTACCAGACAGTGCCTTGATTGACTGGGTTTCATGAAAACGGTGTATAACACAGATACCAGTATGTTGGAGGCTGCTGAGTAGTGGGCCCAGAGCTGTGATGTGCAGGTGTGTGATAAAGCATCTCTTGTCAAGCCATGTGGATCTGTCATTGACTTCCAAATGGCTTGTGGCTGACATGGTGCAGACAGGAATCACGTATATGTCTGAATCCTCTCCATAAAAGGCATCTTGTTATATGGAGATGTTTCAGGGCAAGGTTCAGAATCAGGTTGCTATGGTTAAGGGGACAAGCTATGTGGAATAGAAGCCTGGTTGGTGCATTCTCCTGCAGACCCTGACCCACCACACGTGACAGGACTCCCTCCAGCACTGTGTCCCAGTTGAACTCCTTGTATTTCGTGAAGCAAATACCAAACTCCCAGTGCAGCAGCAAGAAACACCATGAAAAGTGGAGGATGACCAAATGGCTTCACAGTCCACATGCGGAGACACTTAGCTTTCAGTGGCCACAGTTTACCTACAAAGAGAGAAGTCGGCACTGCTGCCTCATGTTATTTGGAAAATAAGAAACAATGACCTCCAGGTCACATAGATGCAGACTCAGCTTTAATGGTCTCCTTAGAATGGAAGCTAAAGCTCCTGACAACAACATATATGTCAAGTGCCCATCCTCAGAGGCAGTTTCTCAAGTAGTCTTTAGGCAGGCAGAGCTCCATGTTGGTGGAGTGTTTACCTTTTAGACCAGGATGCAAGAAAAGACCACTGACTCCAATTAAAATCAAATTAAAGCAAACTTATTATTTCCACCACCCGGGCTGTGTCTCCCTCCCAAAACCACGGGAACAAGAGAGCAACCCCACCTTTCCTACAGAATGGCTTTATAGCGCAGAATGTTACAGAAAAGGGTGGTTACAGATAACAGAACTCTGACAAGCATCACACTAACGATAGTTTACATTTTTTTTTTTTTTGCTGGCCCCAACATCAGAATTTATGAGAACCATTAGAGCCTCAGAGAGTGTCGTCTGGCCAGGGAAGGCCAATATTTATGAGGTGTAAATAAAGTTTCAGAGAGGGCTGTTATCTGGTCAGAGAGCCATGCATGGGTGAGTTCAAGGCATGGGCAGGCATTCAAAGCAGGTTCAAAATTTGCTGTAATTTATAGTTAAGCCAAAATTATCTTTTCATGGCTTTGTGGCAAGATGGCTCCAATTTAAATAAAATATCAGGTTGGGTCTATCATTCCCCCATTTTCTAATGTGTCCCTTTCAAATCTTTGATAGGGTAGGGGACGAGCACTGAGGGAAATTTAATTAATCAGGTAACAGTCTCCCCATTTTTTGAACTCACCCAAAACCGGTCTCCCTGATTTTACTGACTTAATTAATTACTTATATTGATAGTCTATTTATTTTTGGCTCCATTGTAGTAAGAAGCGAGGCGTCACTCATTTTGACTTCTTCTGAGCTGAGAGAGGGTGACGTGAGGGGGTACGGTCTGAGAGACATGAGTTGCCTTTTCGAAGTCAGTTCGGTTTGAAGTCTGGTTGGGGAAGTACAGGTTGTAAAGTCATCTGGGGATGGGTTCTTCTATGAGAGAAACAAAATACATGAGTACTGAATAAATGTTGCAGCAGCTGGAACATGTCACTGTATAGAAGTTCCCTCACCAGTCTTAAATATCCCCAGTTATCAGGACTGTCAACTTAATATTTAACATTTAGGGTTACAGTTGTCCCTCCCCATAAAATACAGTGTTATAATTTAATACCATCTGATCCTGCAAAATTCTTTTACTAGTATGACCTCTGTGTCTAATAGAGAAACCCTTAATTCTGTTACTCAAGGCTGGATAATTGTACTAGCAAACTCCAATATTACCTGTGTAGGTTAGGAATATCTGTAGGCCTTAAACTAAAAACTTCTGCCTCTGGCAGCTCCTCTTGATAGTCTCTTTTTATAGTTATCAGGCATTCCTCTCTGAGAACCCTTCTTTGTAGCCTCCAGTCTTATTTATTTTGGGAGGCTAACATAAAGTGTATACCTTAAAATATTATTATTACTGTTATTATTTAAAATGCCCAGGAATGGCTGTATTTTGCGTTTAACTGTCTTTCCTAAATGTTTAAGATGAAGCAGTCAAACTGACTTTTGTTTCTATCTATTATGAACAGTCAGGTGAGCTTTTACGGGAGTCATTCCTGGGGAAACTGGAGAGCAGCTTCTCAGTTCTGCTAATGCCATTTTCGCTAGGTGTGTCCAGGTCTTGCTTGACCCTGTGGCTTCCCTCAGAAGCATCAGGGATGTCTCCCTTCTCTGATGACTGTCTTCTTCATAGAAAATGCACTGATTGGCTTTCTGTTCTCCAGTGGCTCAGAGTTGCAAAGCTCTTTAGGGAAGTCCCCTGTTCCCTGGATACAGACTGACTCAGAGGGCAAGAATCAAATATTGGTTTTCTTGGCCCTTTTCATTTAACTTTAATTTTAAATCCTAATTTTAAACATCCAGCAAATAAATTTTAGCAGCCTTATATTAAGAGTACTGGGCTTTAATGTCTGTAATTTAAAATTATTTATCTTTTTATTAATTGGGATCTGTATTTTTCTGTCTGTCTTTTGGTGATGACTTGTTATCTTTAATTAACCCATGTTGTGTTCTTAAAGCAACACTTCTGTAAAACACTAACAGGGAATCTTTAGATCACTTATAAGGAAATTACAAAATAAAATTAACAAGAGTAAATATACTTAGTTCGTGTAATAGCTACCCTGAATTTTTAGGCTGAGTTATTTATTATATTTCTTGTTTGAGATCCTAATAATCTTGATATGAAAAAAAAAGAACTTTTGAATGTAACTTTAAATGAAATAACATCTGACCCACTGCTTTCGTAGTCATTCTCACATGTAGTAAGTTGGGACACAGAGCCTTATCTCAAGTAAGGCAGGGCTCTTTATAAATCTTAAGTGTTTTAGTTCTAAAGATGATCTTTGTTTTTAAATATCAGTTTAAAAAGTTAACATTAATTGTTTGAGGTCACATGAACATTAGTTAACACCATATAATATAACATTTAAAACATGAATAAAATAAACGCTGAAAGTTTTATCCTTTTCATAGCTAAGGCTCTCATTAACATAAAAATACATTCAAATTGTTCCCCAATGTAAAAAGTAACATAAAAGTTTACATATCTTATTGATAAAAGGTAAATAAATGCCCAATATATTTTTTTTTTTTACCATACAACTTCAGAACACCAGCTTCACATAATGCTCTTTTAAAGTTTCTACCTTAGAGACTTGAATTCCTGGAAGATATGAGCACATTAATAGCATCACAATTGCATTGATGTTTCTACATTAACCAAGTTTAGCTTTTAAAGAAATGGCAGTACAGTGCTCTAAAATAACAGATCGTATTTAATAAGTTGTTTAATATTTATGGTTGCTTGCTCTAGAAAAATAAAACTTAATAAACACAATGCTATTGGTAAACGTATGTTTTAAGAAATTTTTGTGTCTTTTACACATGACTGATTTTTACAATCTTATACAAACTTTAGAACAAACTTATACAGACCTTAGTAAATCAATAACATATCTAACAAGAATACTCATGAATGAGTAATCAAATATCAAATTTAATTTATTTATTTATCAAAATATTAGACAAAAGTATTGAACAGTGTAGACCATTTTTTTTGTTGAAGGAAAAGTCCTAGAACCAAGGTATATTAGACCTTTTGTCGACATTAATATTTTATTAGATTTTTGAACACCTAGAAAAACATGTAAGCTTAAATTTAAAGACATTTATTTTTATCTGTTTATACAATTTAAAGTGAACCATTTAAATCACGTAAATTAAAGATCTTTGCATCCGCTTTTTAAAATTTGTTTTTGTGAGTGCTCCTTTTTTTATGAGCGCTCCTTATGTATGTTAATTTGTATATAATATACATGATATACGGACATATGTATATATACACATACAACACATAACAAGAGTGTACACACATAATTATAGTAAAGGCCTTGTAGCTTTTCGCAGGTGAAATCTCCATTGCAATGTTTCAAAAACTCCACTGTTGGTCAAAGATAGAACTGATCAGAAAAACATTAACCTAGGTCTGTAGGATCAAAATCATGAGTTAAAAACAATACAGAATCTAAGGAAAAAAATAAGAGTCCTAGAAAAAGTGACTGGGCAGTTATTAGTAAATACCATACAATGTAATTTTTTCTCCCCCCCCCCTTAGGCCTCAGATCAGTCTCCTACTGAGCTAGTAGGCTTCTTTCATTTGCATTTCAACATAAGGCCTGGCTGAGGTCTGGAAGGAGCACGGAAAAACTGCTATTCTGAGCAGACACCTCAGGCCTAAGGCATTTTAACCATAATTTTCAGGTTTGGATGTTGAAAATTATGGTATAATTTTAAGTTACAATTCACAAAATTTTATATCTTTACATATTGTTCTGTCAACAGATACCATACTATGATTTACTATCCTTTTCCAAATTAATGCACTGGTACACACTGTGATATTTTCCCAGTCTACCCAATTCAAAACTGGTGAAAAATAAGACTGAATGTTTGGGAAGTTACTTGCCAACTTGGAAATAGAGTTCTTTAGTTTCCATGCTAAGTATTTAAGTTCTCTTGCATGAATTATCTAAAATCATAAACTAAACAATTATATGAACCAGACTTTTAACTGCAAGATTGTACAATGCTTCAAAAACCCATTCAGATACCAGATTGTTACAATAAAACGTCATCATTTAGACACACATTGAGCTAAGATCATTCCCAAGAAACAATTTATAATATGAACACATTATTGCACATGTCTTTAAGGGCCAGAAACAAAGACACAAGACAGACAGAAAGGAGCTCCAGACTATGGCTGACAGACAGAAGCCTTTAAAACATAACAGATAAGAGAAAAATCTCCTACACCTGTAGCACGATAGATGTCCCCACAAGGGGAACAGATGTTTTCAAAGAGGAGCAACCTGAAATGTGAAATCAAGGGTCTCCATGGTGACTTTACTGCATTTAGTGTCCCCTTTTTCTTATTCTCTTTTTTAATAAGACAGAGGTGGCATAATTCTTACAGTGCAGGGACGGAAGGAGGGAATTCTCTGAAGCAACAGGGCTTTGGCAGCTGCTGGGAGTCCTTCAGTCCCTCCTTTTACTTACAGGATTAGCTCCTCTGGTTCAGTTCCACCCCGAGCACGCTCCGTCTCCTAATATTTCAGTAGTCAGCTCTCAAAAAGTCCCGGGGTCTGGGAGAGGGTATCAAAATTTGTAACTTAAATTTTGGTTCCTGATGTTGAAGCCAATTAATACCAATTTAATAATGAGGACAGCGTTTGAGAAAAAGAAAAAGGGAGGTTTACTGCTTTGCTAACAAAGAAGAAACACAGGGGATTCTGCCGAAAGGTTGTGACTCTCTTGATCTGGAGGGACAAGAGGTTTTAAAGGAGTTTCACTTTTTCACCTAAGAGATACTCAGTTCTTAGGTCACCAGCAGGCATTGCCCTCTGCAGTGGGTGTGCTCCAGGCAACCAGCTAGGGGCTTCTCTCATCCTGCTTGACAAAGGGGGGGAAAGTTCATCACAGTTCCTTAAAACACAGTCCAAAGGGGTGTCAGGCTTACTTGCTTTATTACCCATTTTCACGTCCAATATCATTATGTTTTTACCACAGAAATCACACAACAAAACGCACAAAAACTAACAAACCAAAAACATACAGAACACAGAAAAAAACACAAAGAAACAGAAAACCAGTGAAGAAACAGAAAAACAGAGGAGCAATACAACGTCTTGCTAAAGCTCCGGGGAAGGAGCTCCTGCGTGCCCGTTGGCACCTCTCTACCCTTTCAGAGGAATTCCCTACAGAACAGAACAGAGGACAGAATGATTCTTGTTACTGTCCCGGACAGGAGTATATGTGAGCCTCCCCATGCCACCTCTCTGTCATCAGAAGAGATGTCCCTTTACCGGATATCAGATGTTATAAAGATACCACTTACCTATGGAGGCCTCCTCCACCAGGTGCTTGCTAATAGTTATAGTGCGATGGTTCACTGCAGTGCTCCCCGGACTGAAGGCTCACTCCAAGGCCTTTGAACTTGGCTCTCCAGCCCGGAGCCTTGGAGGAAAGGCCAGCTTCAGAATTTCCAGGAGTCTGGTCTTGTGATCTGGTCGGGTCATCTCACTGGGGAACTCTAAAATATTAGACCAGGATGCAAGAAAAGACCACTGACTCCAATTAAAATCAAATTAAAGTAAGCTTGTTATTTCATCCGGGTGGGCTGCCTCTCCCTCTCAAACAGCAGAAACAAGACAGCATCCCCACATTTCCTACAGCCCGGCTTTATACCCCAGAAAGTTACACAAAAGGGGAGTTACAGAAAACAGAACTTTGACAAGCATCACATTAATTATAGGTTACATTTTTTATTTGCTGGCCCCAGCATCAAAAATTATGAGGACCATTAGAGCCTAGAGAGGGTCTTTGGCCAGGGAAGGCCAATATTTATGAGGTGTCACTAAAGTTTCAGAGAGGGCTGCAATCTGGTCAGAAAGCCAGATATGGGTGAGTTCAAGGCATGGGCAGGAATTCCAAGTAGGTTTGGAATTTGCACTAATTTATAGTAAAGAAAAAATTATCTTCTCATGGCTGTGTGGCAAGATGACTCCCAATTTTATTGAAAGATCAGGTTGGGGGATCAACCCTGTCCTTTACTTTTGGAAACTCCTCTACCACATCCATGTTTGTGAACTCCTGAGCATTTTCTATCCCAGATATGTATTCACAGATATTTTAACTCTACTCCTCTAATTGTGTCTTACTTGGGGCGAAGGTAATGTCAAGGCATTGTTCTGGATGAGAGTGGGAAGATTATTGTACACCATATATATGCATACTCATTGGATTCATTTTTCAATTTTCCATTCAAAATACTATATCCCTCACAATAACCCATACTCTACGAGACTCTAACAACTAATACTAATATGATGGAGAAAAATAACCGAAACAAAATTGAAATACAAGCAGTTCAGAGGAGACATGGTGTATATTGGACTTGCCTTTTGCAAGATAAATGGTAGGTGTTATTAATCTAGTCAATTTTTAATTGAAATAGTTCTCCATGTGTTTTTAAAGTTAAAAAATATGTGTATTCCTGTCTCCCTTTCTCTGTAGCCTATTCAGCACATGTATTTTTATATGCACATATAGAATTCTACGTGATATCACAAGTAAATTTTTGTGAGGTGCCTGACTTGGCAGTTACAAATTGTGAGAAGAGATTACTCCTCCTAAAAGCTGTTGGAACTGAAATTTCAAGCTATAGGTGAGCTTCCTAGTAGAACAACATTATACATAAATCCATGTTCAGTGAAATGAATGTTTTTGGATCTGTGGATGATATATATTTCATGGTGAATTTTGTTTGGCATATGAATTGGTATGTTTATTGTCTGTGGTTGTTTGTGTGTGTGTGTGTGTCTGTGTGTGTGTGTGTGTGTGTGTGTGTTTGTGTGTGTGTGTATATACACACACACACACACACTCTCCAGAATTTTCATAATATGAAATGTATGTGTCTTATATACACTCCCTAAATTCATTCATGTTCATGTATGTGGATTAATAATCAACTTTTCACAACATTATTCTCAGAAATATTCATTCACCTGAAATATATATTTGTTTCCTAGTACTGAAAACTAACTTCAGTGAAAGGTACATACAAATCCTAATATTTCTACAGTTACTGACCCAGTTTAACATCAATGCAAGTAGATTCCTATGGGACATGATGGATCTTTTGATGTTCATTCTTATTCAACATTGGTACCTTACTATTTTTCAGTTTTTGCACATCATAGGATACATATTTCATCCACTAGTTAGCAAAATTATAGGCATTTGTTTCACTTTTAATCACTTTCTTCTCCAGAACACATGTATTTCTCTATGTTTCTTGACTGGTCTTTTAATGAGACTTCTTTCCAAATACATTATAATCGATTTCCATAATCATTTTGAAATAAATCTCACACACCCTTCATGATAAACCATAACCCTAAGATGACCATTAGATATATAACTGGTTGGAATGAATGATTGTATATCAATATAACATTTCTGATATATTTTCAGATATCTATTCAATCCATTATTTAAAGTGGATCCAGTTATATTGTTTATTCACAGAATGGTGTATTCTTGCATTATCTCTATATTCATAGACACAGGGTACGCCTATTTGTACCCCCATACTAATTTATACGTCTTCAAAATATTGCTCCCTGAAATGGTGGAAGAAATACTCATGTCACCAGATCTGCATATACATTTTATCACAGAAATATTCTGCACACAAAAAGCAAAGGTCACATGTACAATTGTATCAAAGCCTAAATGGGAAGTGAACATGGATTACTAAAATCATCCATGTCCATGTTGCCTAATGTTCAAAAATGTCAATTCTATTTGTGACTACATATTTGTTTCCTCTTAAGATTATAAATTCAAGCTCCAGCCTGTTGAAAATGTGTAATCCTATCACTCACTTTATACTTTACTTGATTTCCTAATGTCTTTATTGATATGTGCTTTCATACATGTTTTCCCCAGTTCATCATTGCGACTGACTCTTCACATGTGCTGACATTCACCTTCACTCTCTACCCGAAACCCTATTGTTAAGAACTTTTGGTCCAAATCCTATACTCACTCTTCTTCTTAGCCTACCGAATACCTTCCAAATCCTATCGACTATTGCTTTTTGACTGGATGTTCTGTTCAACATTCAATCATCCAAGTTACAAGGTCCTATGCCATTGTATATTGATTTATCTGAGACAACTGTGCAGGACATAATTCAAAGCTAAGTATCCCACTCAAGGGCCCAATGCCCTTCTGGGCTTCAAATCTTACCAAATTTCTGCTTTCATACTTATATTTCACCTATATACTCTTGTAAATATCGCAGGTTGCCAATACCATTATTCATCCCGCAGAATGATTCCTAACCAAAATCGATGCTATTATTGAACCTAACCATACACTCTTCCCTTAATATAACTTACAGAAGAACAGGGACAGAGTTCGTCTTACAATATAGTAATGTAGCTGATCTTTCACCGGCTGAGAAACTCAACGATCCATGAAGAAATGATCCTTAGAGAAGATGTAGGCAGCTATGTAGGACCTGAGAGAGCAATAGTCATCTTCCACAGCAAACAACCAGGTCAGGATGAATTGATGTGTCTGAATCAGTCTCTCTCTTCTTATTGTAGAGAAGATGGACCAAACAAGGCCTGTTGTCGCGACCCCTTGCCCGCAAGGAAGACGCAACTCAGGAATCTTCTTTCAGCAGTTTATTCAGGCCCTTGATATTTCTTCTAATTCCCCGTCGGATGCCCCTCCCAGCCTTAATAAAGCATCCCAAGCCCCAATGCGAAGCTGCCACGTGGAACTTTCTCACAGGGTGCTGAGAAACCATGCACCAACTCTCCCAAACAAGGAGTTGTTTATTACAGACCACAGTGGAGCCAGCGCCATCTTGCAATGGCGACCATAATCTGCAGAAACGGCTCACCACAGTTCCCCCCTTCTGTTTTCTGAAAACAATACAGGCGAGAGTAGAGGTCCTATCCCACTGTGCAGAAGTGGCTGCATAGTATGGCTCAGTCCTAAGGAGGGCCCTTCCCCAGATCTGAAGCCATATCAGCCGACGCCTTTTTTCGTGGGGCGGGGCGTGGACATCAAACCCGCATGCAATAGGACATGCTCTCCTTGAGGTCCACTTCAAGGATCACTCAAGTGCAGTGCCTTGCCTCGCATCCTGTATCATGACGAAGGTGGACGAAGGGGGACAGCTAAGGCTGAACTGTGGCTGTACACAACGTCAAACAAGTTGACAGCACCCCGAAAGAAAGGCACGGACTTTAAGGCGATAGAGAATCATTAGTGTGGAAACCCACCTGCGTGCAATGGCAGCAAGACCGGCAGAGTGCAAGGGCTTTCCAACACTAAGAGAATAACGAGGAAAGACATGCCGATCCCAGTGCAATGTTATAATAACTTGGGGTGCAATGGCCATGTCAAAGATTTACTGTTTAAGATGCGCAAGCCAAACTTGAGGTGAATTGCCATTTTCTAAAGCTGCAAGAGCTTGGATGATCATAGCCTTATCGTGAGCATTGCGGGCCTTGAGGAGACAGAGAAACCACAAACAGAGAAACATACCGAAGCAACACATTGCACCAAAAATGTCTACCCCCACCCACTCTTTAAAAAAGGAAAAGGCAGAAGATATCCAATCGGTGAATTGACCCAAAGTCACGGGATCAACACGGGTGCTATTCAAGACAGCTATATGGGTTAGTTGAGACTGGATCATGTCTTCCGCTTCCATGGACCAATTTCCAGCCAAATATTCGCCAATGGTGCGGGAAGCATTCCTGGAATCATTAAATCTGACAGAGGTTATGCATAAATGTGCACGTTGGTCAACACAACCCAAAAGCACTAAGTCAGCCAATTCTTCTACCTGAGCTTAGAGTAAATCTATTCTTTGTTTGGCAGCTAAAATCCCTGACAAAATATGTTGATTAATTGTATTTTGGGATTCAAGTATGGTGGAAGTTTGTTGGGCAACTTGATTAATAGTGGCAGCAGTTTGTACTTGATTGGCCATAGCCACTCCGGCCGTAACAGCTGCAGCAGCAGATACCGCCACGGCTGTCACTATAGCCGCTGTGATTCCAAAATCTCTGCGGACTCTAAGTAGCTCAACAATAGGGAATTTATCAGGATCCGCAGTGACCGGGATTGGGACAAAAGTTGGAATCTTCATAAACACTGCTACAGTCCAGGAACCATTCCAACACTCAGATAAGAGACAGGTAGTATGAGAAAAATCCAGCATCCCCGATGAGGTGGCCTTAGCCAAAAGGAATAAGAAGGGGGATTGGACACAGACCATTGCAGGAGGCAATGTGGCATTATACAACAGAGAGTTGAATGAAACAGATGTAAGTCTATTACCTTGTTCACTTTCCCTAACAGTACCAGAAACATTAGCCAGCCAACTTTTGGCTCCTACCAACTGAGCCAGTGCAGAAATATCGGCTGAAGCCCCCTTTTCATTGGAAATCAGCCATTAAAACCAGGACCAACCTACTCCTGTAGAGGAGCTGGCACTATTGTTAAAGTTATAAACATACCTATCAAGAGAGGGGGAAAGGGAGAAACCTTTAGCAACTTGATGTTTCTCCCAAGAATGATCCTGACAAGGCGTAAATATTGGGGGGAAACCAAGATTAGGGGAACAGTAAGGAGAGGCCTTGAAATGAGTGGCATTATAAATACTACTAGAAAAAGGAGGCACTGGGATTAGTACCTCGGAGATAATAGCCAAGGTAGTTATGTTAAGAGCAGAGCTGCTGTTTGCAGGGGTCTCTGAGCCTGATTGATTCCCCGAAGCTACCTTGCTCAATACAGCACTGATAATGCTTCCTGAGACCTGATTGGATCGCAATGGGTCCTCCAAGTTAGTCAAATTTTTGGTCTTAAGGCTAATGCAATTAGCGTTTCTAAGGCTGAAACAAAAAACTCCTGTGAGATTAACTTGAGATTGATTAAAAATTCTCTCCATGTCCCCTCTAGGAGAGGCACAGGGAGCAGACATCTCACATGAGATAGAAAAAAGAGTGGGGAGGACACTAGAATTACCATGAACCGGCATCGGCATTGGCCATGCCCGTGCCACTGCCCACCACCGCATTGGTGTCGCCTGTGCCATCGGCACCAGCACCAGAGCCAGAGCACTTAGTAGAATGAAGATCCTCATCACAGGATTGTTGTGGTATCTCTTGTTGCTGGTCAGTTGATGTCGAGACTCTTCTTGTCAAGCGTTCAGGGACCCACAATGGTTCCGTACGATCCTGGGGAAAAACACATACAGATCCTCGTGCCCATGTCAGCACGGGTTCAGGGCCGTTCCATTGTCCCGTAAGAACATCCTTCCACTTAACATAGCCAATCACAGAGGGCTGAGGGGACACATGTCTATCGGCCGCAGAGCGACCATGAATATCCAAATTCAAAAAATTAATGGTAAAGAGAGCTAAGGACAGGCGTTCTTTAGGAGTGTGTTCAGCTCCTATTCCCCCTTTTTGTTTTTGTAAAGTTTCCTTTAAGGTGCGATGAGCACGCTCAACAATGCCTTGTCCTTGAGGATTATAAGGCAAACAATGAGTAAGTTGTACTCCCATAGTAGAACAAAAAACTGTAAATTGTCTGCCAGTATAAGCAGGTCCATTATCAGTCTTAAGGGATGCAGGTGCACCCCATGCTGCCCATGCCTCTAAACAGTGAGTAATGACATTACATGCCTTTTCTCCCGATAAAGCAGAAGCATGGATAATTCTAGAGCACGTATCAACGGAAACATTCACATACTTAAGGTTACCAAAGTCAGGTATATGTGTCACATCCATTTGCCAAACAATCAATGGCTTTAATCCCCGTGGGTTTACTCCATAATTAGGGGCATGAAGAAATGTGACACAATGGGGACATTGCAATACTATCTGCCGAGCATCCGCTCTTGAAATGGAAAAACGCCTGTGCAGCGTTAATGCATTAACATGGAAGTTTTGGTGAAACAACTTAGCCCTCTCTAAGGAGGAAGCCAAGCATATCAATTGGCCTCTAGTGGCTAAGTCCGCACAGGCATTACCTTGGGATAACGGACCAGGAAGAGAGGTGTGAGCCCTGATGTGCATTGGATAAAAAGAAGCAGTGCGGTTAGAGATAAGCTGTTGAAGCTGAGTAAAGTAAACAGACACATTGTGGGCATCACTAATAGTTCCCACGGTCTCCAGGACTTTTAGTGCTTGTACCACATAGCTGGAGTCCGAAATAAGATTAAAAGGAAAAGAACACTGTTTAAAAACTTCAATAACAATTTGTAGTTCTACCCATTGTGTATTTCCAGGAACAAATTGATGCTGGATAGGGGGAGAGTCATTAATTACATAAGCTCCCATTCCAGACTTGGAACCATCAGTAAAAATGTTAACAGCCCCCGGAATTGGACTGGATGAAGTTACCTTAGGGAAAATGATGGGATGTTCTTTAACAAAATGGAGTAATGGATGAGAAGGGTAGTGATTATCAATACCCCCTTGAAACGAGCAACACAGAATAGCCCAGTTGTCTAGAGTAGCACATAAAATATTAAGTTGAGCTTTAGTGTAGGGTATGATAAGAGAAGAAGGTGATTGGCCGAAAAATTGAATGCTTTGTTGAATCCCTTTAAGTGCCAATGCTGCAACATCATCAGGATAATATTCTAAGGATTTTCCTGGGGATACATGTGGGTGGATCCATAGTAAAGGCCCATCTTGCCACAGTACTCCAGTAGGCTGCCGCATAGTGGCAAGCACACATAACTGGAAAGGTTTATCACTCTGGAGCCTGCATAGAGTGGCATGCTGTATAGCTTGTTCTACTTTTATAAGGGCCGCTCTAGCCTCAGTAGTGAGGCTACGAGTTGAAGCAAGATCTGGATCACCCTTAAAAGTAGCGTACAAAGGCTGGAGCACAATATTAGGAATATGTAAATATCCTCTTATCCAATTAATATCTCCCAGAAATTTTTGAAAATCATTTAGAGTTTGGAGATCTTGAGTCCTGATGGTAATTTTTTGTGGTTTTAATTTGTCACACCCAATTGTCGCTCCCAAAAACCTGATAGAATCCCAAGTTTGAACCTTTTCAGGTGCGATGTGCAGTCCATGTTGAGCCAACAGCATCACGAGTTCTTTATAAGCCTCATAAACTGTCTGTTCTAATTTTGCGGCCAATAACACATCATCCATATAGTGAATGATCTTGGTGGAGGAATACTTACGTCTGAGAGGTGCGAGTGCCTTCCCCACATACATCTGGCACATCGTGGGACTGTTAGCCATCCCCTGTGGCAACACCACCCACTCAAACCTTTGATCTGGTTCTTCGTGATTACACGAGGGAAGGGTGAAAGCAAAACGTTGTGAATCTTTAGGATGCAAAGGAATGGAAAAGAAACAGTCTTTAATGTCAATAACAATTATATGCCAGCCTTGAGGAACAGAGGAGAGCAGAGGCAGCCCTCTTTGAATGGGCCCCGTAAGCTACATCTGAGCATTAACTGCTCGTAGATCATGCAGTAGGCGCCACTTCCCTGATTTTTTCTTAATGACAAATATGGGAGTATTCCATGGAGAAGTAGAGGTTGGATGTGACCCAAATCAAGTTGTTCTTTGACTAGATCATGGGCTGCTGCCAGTTTAACCGAGGGAAGAGACCACTGAGGCACCCAAACAGGCTCCTCGGTGAGCCATGTTATAGGTATTTGAGCCCCAGTGGCCCCTAGGAAAAACCCAGACCAAACCTGTTAAGCTTTTGATGACCTTGCACAGGATGCTTACATCCCTGTAGGTGCCTTCCTAGTCCTAGACCTGGCCTATACCCCATATTTTGCATGATATGTTGAGACACTGGGGAATAGTCATTACTAAGAGTGAACCCCATGTCTTTCATCAGATCACGGCCCCATAAAGAAATGGGTAAATCAAGTACATAAGGCTGAAAGGTACCATCATGTCCTTCCGAGTCCTTCCAAGATAGATGTCTACAGCTGATTTGAGGGGCTTGGGCATATCCAAGTCCTCTTAAGGATTGATCAGAAGCCTGCACTGGCCATCCCCTAGACCAGTCCTTAAGGGCTATGATACTACGATCTGCTCCTGTGTCCAGCAATCCCACAATAGATTTACCTTCTATGCTTAATTCCAAAGTGGGGCGATTGCTCATATCCAGTGACAAATAGGCACAATTTCCTCCCGTGGTACCAATCTGATTTCCTGTCCGTGACCTTGAGTCAGCAGGGAAGTGATTATGCAAACTAGGCAAAATTAGCAATTGAGCAATCCGATCCCCTGGGGAGATAGACACAGTGCCCCTTGGAGCTTCCACCATAACTTTTACTGCCCCTACAGTATCAGGGTTTATAACTCCGGGGAAAACATGAAGACCTTGTAGGATAGAGGATGCACGTCCAATTAACAAACCTACAGTGTCAGGGGGTAAAGGCCCTTTGAACTCAGTTTCCACCAATTGGACTCCCATCTTAGGTGTTAATACGAGTCTGGAGGTGGAACAGAGGTCCAATCCCGCGGCACCTGTAGTGGTTCTCCGCATCTCGTGGGATGGCGCAGAGAAGGCCATGTCTCGGGTTCGGGTGTGACATTCTCCATTGCCCCATATATTCGTGGGCCCTGGGGTCGGGGGCCCCTTCGGCCGTTTTTTGGCCCAGCTGAAATAGGCTGTCCATGGATGTCCCTCACTGATCTACACTCTCTTGCCCAATGCTTCCCCTTTTTGCATTTTGGACACAGCCCCGGTTGACGAGGGCTATTAGAAGGGCCACCACGAGGAGGTCCAGTAAAATTGCCTTTTTTGGGACAGTCACGTTTGAAATGGCCGGATTGACCACAATGGAAGCATGTTCCGCTACCAGGACCGCCCCCTTTTGCGATCCGAAGGACAGCAGCTGCAAGACCTGCATTAGTTAAAGGTCCTCCAAGATCTCTACACACTTTCATCCAAGCTTCTATGCCCTTGTTTTTATAAGGAGCGATTGCTGCTTTACATTCTTTGGTGCATTGCTCAAAAACAAGTTGTTTAATCAAGGGCATTGCTCTATGAGGGTCACCAATTCCTGCGGCATCCACCATCCTAGCAACAAAGTCCGAGAAAGGTTCTGTGGGGCCTTGCATGATTTTTGTTAAATTGCCAGACACTTCTCCTCTATTTGGGAGTGATTTCCATGCACGGATACAAATGTTATTGATCTGTTCATATACCTCAGGGGGGTATCCTGTTTGTTGATTAGCAAATCTGCCTTGTCCCAAAAGCATTTCCTTGTCCCAATGGGGGTGTCCCGCCGCATAGTTTTGGGCAGCCTGCTCTACAGCGCCCTCTAGCACAAAGGCTCTCCAGTCCAAATATTTGCCTGGAGAAACACAAGCCCGAACAAGGCTAGCCCAATCAGAGGGAGTCATACAGTATCTAGACAGACTCTCCACCTGAGTTAATGTGAAAGCGGCATCCACCCCATAAGTGCGCACAGACTCTGCCAGGGTCTTCACAATTTTGAAATCTAAAGGCTCATGAAATCTTCCCCTATTGTCATCCTGGAAAACTGGATAAGCAAGACCCATCTCAGCGTTAACAGCCCTCCATGCTTGGGCATGGAAAGCTCTCCTCGAAACACCCTCACCGTACGGCGGCGGGTCCGGAGGATCATTTTTCTTGAGCTCCTGTTTATTTTTGTTCCCTTCTCCCATAGTTAAACTCCCTAGCTGCCGAGACAGTCTCCCGAGCTCCTCCTTCTCATCCTCCTCCTCTTCTGACCCACTTTTGCATGGGAGTGTGCGCAGTGTACTGAGATATGGATACAAGCGTTTCCTCCCCCGTTTCTCGCTCTGCACATTCCCTTCCTCCTGAAATATTTCACTCCGTGCCAGAGACAATTGCCTCCTCCCCTGTTTCTCGCTCCGCACACTGCCATCCTCCTGAAATACGTCACTGCCTGCCGGAGATAATTGTTTCCTCCCCTGTTTCTCGCTTCGCACACTCCCACCCTCCTGAAATACCTCACTGCCTGCCATTTCTGATCTTTCTTCATGTAATTGCTCTAAAACTTCTTGTCCTTTAGTAAGTGCTTCCTGACATCTGCCATCTGCGAGGCAACTACGGATCATCTTCCAAAGGGGTATCACCCCACCCTCTAATATGCCCTGCTCAGAAGCAAAGTCAAGATCTGTGCCTAACTTATCCCAGCTAGGTATAGTGAGGCTGCCAGAAAATGCGAACCACGGGGCAACAATATCTGTCTTCTGTAAAAATCTCTGTAAAGTACTACGTTTCACTTTTAGGCCCTTGGAACATAACAGGTTATCTAGGGTCAGGAGAAGCGGACTTGAAGATACGGCACCCATGACACAACAAAAGACACACAACAAACAAAAGTGAAAGTAAGAGCGAAAGTACACAGTGCAGCTGCAATAAGATTTAATGCTCTCTCTGGCTTTACAGAGGAGCTGCCGCTTTGATAGCGGGTCCTAATTACCTAGGACTAATCTCCGCTTTGACCGCGGGTCCCAATTAATCTGGGACTAATCTCCGCTTTGACCGCGGGTCCCAATTAATCTGGGACTAATCTCCACTTTGACCGCGGGTCCCACTTACCTAGGACTGATCTCCACTTTGATAGCGGGTCCTACTTAACTAGGACTGATCTCCGCTTTGACCGTGGGTCCTACTTACCTGGGACTAATTGGTGCACCACCCCTGACTGCTGAAAGTTCTGGTTCCCGGGTTTTCAGCACCACTTGTCGCGACCCCTTGCCCGCAAGGAAGACGCAACTCAGGAATCTTCTTTCAGCAGTTTATTCAGGCCCTTGATATTTCTTCTAATTCCCCGTCGGATGCCCCTCCCAGCCTTAATAAAGCATCCCAAGCCCCAATGCGAAGCTGCCACGTGGAACTTTCTCACAGGGTGCTGAGAAACCATGCACCAACTCTCCCAAACAAGGAGTTGTTTATTACAGACCACAGTGGAGCCAGCGCCATCTTGCAATGGCGACCATAATCTTCAGAAACGGCTCACCACAGCCTGTGTGGAGAGCAGTTCCCGGGTGCCTATGGTCGATATACAATTCTAACTTCTGAATGTGTCACAGGATGTAGGGGTAACCTCCATCTCATGGGAACCTTCGAAGCATCTGTTAGAACAAAGTGGTTACCAAGGCAGTGACCTCATTCAGTTCCTGAAGGAATTGACCTACCTCACTTCTTTGTTGATGCAATTTGCTGAACTCGGGATCCAGGAAGCCAAGCACCCAGAGCCAGTCCCAGTCCCAGTCCCATTGGGTTCACTTGTTTGGATTTACCAAAGACAGAGTCAGTCTTTCTTGGTAAATACTGATCTGTGGATGGTTAAATATCAGGAAAGCTCTGAAGAGGGGCCTTCCTGAGAAAGCAGGTAGTGACTCCCTGATGGCTCCTGACAACTTTACAGAGTTGGTAATGAAGACCAGATCTGAGACAGGACAGGCCATTTCGTGGGAACATAGTATGGCCAATCAGTCTGAGGACACTCTGGATAGTCACAGACCTACTTGGTAAAGGAGGTGCCTTTGTGGGTGTGCATGTGAGTTTGGTTTTGTCTCATGTTATGAGAATAGGTAGGAAAGGCAGTTTGTTTGGTTTGGAGTGGACTGTTTTTAATAAGTCATTTGACATGGGGAGTGTTTCTTTGTTTGTGTATCCCACTGTATCCGTGGTTGTAGACCTTTGAAAAGCGAATGCATCAATGGTTGTGTCCTGTCTAATATAAAGTGTCCCAGCGTTCATCCTGCCCAATTTAAGAATGGAGAGTGGCTTGCCTATGGATGGGCAATACCTACTATCTTTCTAAGTTCCTGTTTCTTCGTGAATTCTGGCCACTCTCCTGAATAGGCTCATGGTTTTGTGTCCAACATATGTACCACCACAAGGCTCTGTGACATGGCCATGTACTGATAGCTGAAGGGAATGGGAGAATCTCAGAAAACTCAGATATCAGTGTGACCAGGAAAGTCTTAGTGGAGAAACCCTGCTTTGGGCCTTTTGCTTACTTATGTTTCTATTACCCTGAATGTCAAGAAGGTCTTTACCTCAGGCCACCCCTTTGTGAAGCCTTAAGAAAACTGTTTTCATATGGAAATGAATGGGCATCACCTGTGGCTCTTTGCTTAATTGCTTTGGAATGGGATGTGCTTGAATCAGCCTCTTGTCCTTGTGTGAGGTTGTGGCTTAAATTCTCAGCACCTGATAGATCTAAATAAAAATCCCATGTGCTTCCAAACCAAAATGGCCAAAAGAGCAGTCATTGTGGATAAATTTTTTTGCCTTCTTAGGTTGGGTTCCTGACCTACATCAAGTGAGAATAGGGATCCTTTGGGTCAAATGCGTTCTTCAAATCCCTGCGGAGGCTATCCCATAGGTGCTTGGGTTTTCTCATGACTCCAAATCACATAAAGAATCTATACCTGACAGCTAGTAGGCCTCAAATTGGAAAAGCGGAACACTTTACCAGCAGGAATATTTGATCACTCCTGGTTCAAAGGAAGAGTACCCTGGCCACCATGATTTTAGGCAAATGAGGGGCAAGTGAGCTTATTTTGGACACTTTCTTGGCCTTGCCTCTCATAGAAACCTCCAGCCACAGGGTATGATGAGTGTCTATATGGAAGAAGATGAGTGTCATGTGGGAGTGTTTTGGATTTAAGCGAAGAAAGGGAGAACTGAAATTACTGACATATGGGATCGAAAAGGCAATATAACAACAGATGCTACAGAAATAAAGAAGACAATTAGAAATTATTTTGAAAACCTATATTCCAATAAAATAGAAAATAGTGAAGACATTGATAAATTTCTTAAGTCATATGATTTGCACAAACTGAGTCAGGAGGATACACACAATTTAAACCGACCAATATCAATGGATAAAATAGAAGAAGCAATCAAAAGACTACCAACCAAGAAAAGTCCAGGTTCAGATGGGTATACAGCGGAGTTTTACAAGACCTTTAAAAAAGAATTAATACCAATAATTTTCAAGATATTTCAGGAAATAGAAAAAGAGGGAGCTCTGCCAAATTCATTCTATGAGGCCAAGAACACTCTGATTCCGAAACCAGACAAAGACACCTCAAAGAAAGAAAACTACAGACCAATATCTCTGATGAACCTAGATGCAAAAAACCTCAATTAAATTCTGGCGAATTGGATACAAAGGCACATCAAAAAAATTGTGAATCATGATCAGGTAGGATTCATCCCTGAGATGCAAGGACGGTTCAATATACAGAAATCAATAAATGTTATTCACAACATAAATATACTTAAAGATAAGAACCATATGATCATCTAGATAGATGCAGAAAAATCATTCGACAAAGTAGAGCATCCCTTTATGTTCAAAACATTAGAAAAACCAGGGATAACAGGAACTTACCTCGACACTGTAAAAGCTATCTATGCTAACCCTCAGGCTAGTATCATTCTGAATGGAGAAAAATTGAAGGCATTCCCTCTAAAATCTGGAACAAGACAGGGATGTCCTCTATCACCACTTCTATTCAATATAGTTTTCGAAACTGGCCAGAATAATTAGACAGACGAAAGAAATTAAAGGCATAAAAATAGAAAAAGAAGAACTTAAAATATCACTAATTGCAGATGACATTATTCTTTATATAGAAAACCCAAAAGGGTCTACAAAAAAAAACTACTAGAACTAATAAATGAATTCAGCAATGTGGCAGCATATAAAATCAACATGCATAAATCAAAAGCATTTCTGTATATCAGCGACAAAACTTCTGAAACAGAAATGAGGAAAAACATTCCATTCACATATCCTCAAAAAAAAAAAAATCTTGGTAATCAACCTAACAAAAGAGGTGAAAGATTTATACAATGCAAACTACAGAACCCTAAAAAGAGAAGTAGAATAAGATCTTAGAAGATGGAAAATATACCCTGTTTATGCATAGGCAGAACTAACATCATCAAAATGGTGATATTACCAAAAGTTCTCTATAGGTTTAACGCAATGCCAATCAAAATCCCAAGGGCATTTCTTGTAGAAATAGAGAAAGCAATCATGAAATTCATATGGAAAAATAAAAGACCCAGAATAGCAAAAGCATTTCTAAGCAGGAAGTGTGAATCAGGCGGTATAGCGATACCAGATTTCAAACTATATTACAGAGCAAAGTAAAAAAAAAAAAAACAGCATGGTACTGGTACCAAAACAGGCAGGTGGACCAATGGTACAGAATGGAGGACACAGAGACTAATCCAAAAAGCTACAACTGTCTTATATTTGATAAAGGAGCTAAAAGAATGCAATGGAGGAAGGATAGCATCTTCAACAAATGGTGCTGGGAAAACTGGAAATCCATATGTAACAAAATGAAACTGAATCCCTTTCTCTCGCCATGGACAAAAGTTATATCAAAATGGATCAAGGAGCTTTATATCAAATCAGAGACATGGCGTCTGATAGAAGAAAAATTGGCTACGATCTACATACTGTGGTGTTGGGCTCCAAATTCCTCAAAAGGACACCCATAGCACAAGAGTTAATAACTAGAATCAACAAATGGGACTTACTAAAACTAAAAAGGTTTTTCGCAGCAAGAGAAACAATAAGAGAGGTAAATAGGGAGCCCACATCCTGGAAACAAATCTTTATTCCTCACACTTCAGATAGAGCCCTAATATCAAGAATATACAAAGAACTCAAAAAATTAGACAATAAGATAACAAATAACCCAATCAACAAATGGGCTAAGGATCTGAACAGACACTTCTCAGAGGAGGACATACAATCAATCAACAAGTACATGAAAAAATACTCACCATCTCCAGCAATCAGAGAAATGCAAATCAAAACCACCCTAAGATACCATCTCACTCCAGTAAGATTGGCAGCATTTATGAAGCCAAACAAACACAAGTGCTTGGGAGGATGTGGGGAAAGAGGTACACTTGTACATTACTGGTGGGACTGCAAATTGGTGTAGCCAATTTGGAAAGCAGTATGGAGATTTCTTGGAAAGCTGGGAATGGAACCACCATTTGACCCAGCTATTCCCTTTCTCATTCTATTCCCTAAAGACCTAAAAAGAGCATGCTACACGGAAACTGCTACATCGATGTTCATAGCACCACAATTCACAATAGCAAGACGGTGGAACCAACCTAGATGCCCTTCAATAGATGAATGGATAAAAAAAAAAGTGGCATTTATTCACAACGGAGTATTACTCTGCATTAAAAAATGACAAAATCATAGAATTTGCAGGGAAATGGATGGCATTAGAGGAGATTATGCTAAGTGAAGCTAGCCAAACCCTAGCAAACAAATGCCAAATGTCTTCTTTAATATAAGGAGAGTAACTAAGAACAGAGAAGGGACGAAAAGCATGAGAAGAAAATTAACATTTAACAGGGATGTGAGGTGGGAGGGAAAGTGAGAGAGAAGGGAAATTGCATGGAAATGGAAGGAGACCCTCAGGGTTATAAAAAATTACATACAAGAGGAAGTGAGGGGAAAGGGAAAAATAATACAAGGGGGAAAATTTATTAGAGTAGTGGGATTAGAGAGAGAAGAGGGGAGGAGAGGGCATGGGAGGGGGGATAGTAGAGGATAGGAAAGGCAGAAGAATACAACATACAGTAGTAAGGCAATATGTGAATCAATGGATGTGTAACTGATTTGATTCTGCAATCTGTATACAGGGTAAAAATAGGAGTTCATAACCCACTTGAATCAAAGTGTGAAATATGATACATCAAGAACTATGTAATGTTTTGAAGAATCATAAATAAAAATTTTAAAAAAAAGAAAACTCACTTCGGTTAATGATGCACGCGAATCCTAATATTTCTACAGTAACTGACCCAGTTTAACATCAATGCAAGTAGATTCCTATGGGACATGACGTACATTTTGACATTCATTTTTATTCAACACTGGTACACTACTATTTCATCAGTTTATGCACATTATAGGATGTATATTTCATCCACAATTTAGCAAATTTATAGGCATTTGTTTCACTTTCAATCACTTCCTGCTTCAGAACACATGTATTCCTCCATATTTTTTGACTGGTCTTTTCATGAGACTTCTTACCAAACACAATATTTTCCATTTCCATTATCACTTTTGAAGCAAAACTCACACACACTTCATGATAAACAATAACCCTAAGATTACCATTAGATACATAACTGGTTGGAATGACTGATTTTATGTCAATTTATGATTTCTAATATATTTTCAGATATCAATTCAATCTATTATTTAAAGAGGAACCAGTTATATTATTTATTCACAGTAAGTTCTATTCATGCATTATCTCTATATTCATAGACTCAGGGTACACCACTTTGTACCCCCAATACTAATTTATATGTCTTCAAATATTGCTCCCAGTAATAGTGGAAGAAATAATCATGTCACATGATCTACATATATATTTTATCACAATAATTTTCTGGGCACAAATGCAAAGGTCACACTTATGATTGTACCAAATCCTAAATGGAAAGTGAACATGGATTACTAAAAACATCCATGTCCAGGTTGCCTAATGCTTTCAAATATCATTCCTATTGGTGACTACCTATTTTTTTCTTCCTAAGATTATGTATTCAATCTCAATCCTGTTGAAAATGTCTAATCCTATCACTCACATTATAATTGCCTGATTTTGTATTGTCTCTATTGATATCTTCTTTCTTATATTTTTTCCAGTTCATCATTGTGACTGACTCTTCACATGTGCTGACATTTACATTCACTTTATAACCAAAACCCTATCGCTAAAGAACATTTGGTCCAAATTTTATACTCACTCTTCTTCCTAAACCTACCGACTATCCTATTTTGAGTGGATGTTCTCTTCTACAATCAATCATCCAAGGTCCAAGGTCCTATGCCATGGATTATCGATTTATCTGAGACAATTTTGCAGAATGTAATTAAAAGCTAAATATCCCAAACAAGGGCGTAATGCCCTTGTGGACTTCAAATCTTACCTAGATTTCTGTTTTCATACTTATATTTCAGCTGTATATTCTTGTAAATATGGCAGTTTTCCAATACCATTATTCATCCAGCAGAATGATTACTAACCCAAATCGAACATGTTATTAACCCTAACCATACACTGTTCCCTCAATTTAACTTTACAGAAGAGCAGGTACAGAGTTCATCTTACAATACAGGAATTTAGGGTATCTTCCACCTGCTGAGAACCTTTGAGGTTCTATGTAGATTTGATCCCTGAAGAAGATGTAGGCAGCAATGAAGGACCTGAGAGAGCAAAAGTCATCTTCCATGGGAAACAACCTTTTAAGGATGAAGGGTTGTGTCTGAATAAGCCTTTCTCTTCTTAATGTAGAGAAGAAGGACCAAACCAGGCCTGTGTGGAGAGATGTTCCCGCAAACTGGTGCGGCCAATTTGGAAAGCAGTATGGAGATTCTGGGGAAGGCTGGGAATGGAACAACAATTTGACCCAGCTATTGCCCTTTTTGAACTATTCCCTTAAGACCTTAAAAGAGTGTACTACAGGGATACTGCCACATCGATGTTCATAGCAGCACAATTCACTATTGCTACACTGTGGAACCAACACAGTTGTCCTTCAGTAGATGAATGGATAAAAAAAATGTGGCTTCTATACACCCTGGAGTATTACGCAGCACTAAAAAATGACAAAATCATGGAATTTGCAGGAAAATGGATGGTACTAGAGCAGATTATGCTTAGTGACGCTAGTCAATCCTAAAAAACAAATACCAAATGTCTTCTTTGATATAAGGATTGCAACTAAGAACAGAGCAGGGAGGAAGAGCAGGAAGAAAAGATTAATATTAAACAAAGATATGAGGTGGGAGGGAAAGGGAGAGAAAAGGGAAATTGCATGGTAATGGAAGGAGACCCTCATTGTTACACAAAATTACATGTAAGAGGTTGTGAGGGGAATGGGAAAATAAACAAGGAGAGAAATGAATTAGAGTAGATGGGGTAGTGAGAGAAGATGGGAGGGGAGAGGAGGGGGGATAGTAGAGTATTGGAAAGGTAGCAGGATACAAAAGTAACTAATAGGGCATTATGTAAAAATGTGGATGTGTAACCGATGTGATTCTGCAATCTGTATTTGGGGTAAAAATGGGAGTTCATTACCCACTTGAATCTAATGTATGAAATATGATATGTGAAGAGATTTGTAATGTTTTGAACAACCAATAAAAGAAAAAAAGTAGCAATATATATGCCAATCGAAATTCATCATGAAATATATATAATCCACAGATGCAAAAATATTCATTTACTGAACATGGATTTATGTATAATGTTATTCAACTTGGAAGCTCACCCATAGGTTGAATTTTCAGTTCCAACAGCGTTTAGGAGGAGTGATCTCTTCTCACAATTTGTATCTGCCAATTCAGCCACCTCACAAGTATATACGTGTGATACCAGATAGGGTTTTCTATGTGCATATAAAAATACATGCACCGTATAGGCTACAGAGAAAGGGAGACAGGAATTCACATATTTGTTAACTTTAAAAACACATGTAGAGTTATTTCAACAAAAAATTGACTAGATTTATAACTCCTACACTATATAATGCAAAAGGCAATTCCAACTACACACCATGCCTCCTCTGAACTGCTTGTATTTCTATTCTTTTTGGGTTATTTCTCACCATCATATTAAGATTATTAGTCAGAGTCCAGTAGGGTAGGGGTTAATGTCAGGGATTCAGTATTTCAAATGGAAAATTGGAAAATGACTCCAATGTGTATGTAAACATGTGCTACACAAAAATCTTCCCACTCACATCCATAGAAGTGCCATGATATTACCTTCGCCCCAAGTAAGACACAATAAGAGGAGAAAAGTGTGAAAATCTGTGATTATGTATCTGAATGGAATATGCTCAGGAGTTCACAACCTTGGAGGTGGTAGAGGAGCTTCCAAAAGTAAGGGACAGGGTAAACACTCCACCAACATGGAGCTCTGCTGGCCTATGACTTCTTGGGAAACTGCTTCTGAGGTTGGGCACTTGAAATATATGTTGTTGTCATGAGCTTTAGCTTCCTTTGTAGTGAGACCATCAAATCTGGGTCTGCATCTATGTGACCTGGAAGACATGGTTTCTTATATTCCAAAGAACCTGAGGCAGCAGTGCTGAATTCTCTCTTTGTAGGTAAACTGTGGCCACAGGAAGCCAAGTATCTCCTGGTGGGGACTGTGAAGACATTTGGTCATCCTTCACATTTTGTGGTGCTTCTTGCTGCTGCACTGGGAATATGGTTTTTGCTTCACAAAATACAAGGAGTTCAACTGGGACAGAGTGCTGGAGAGAGTTCTGTAACGTGTGTTGTGACTCATTTATTTGTTGGTTTTTCCTTTTTTTTTTTTTTTGAGGAATGACCACCAGGCGATGAATTTCCCTCTTAAAACTGCTTTCATTGTGTCCCGTAGATTCCGATATGTTGTGTCTGTGTTTTCGTTTATCTCTAAGAATTTTTTGATTTCCACCTTTATGTCTTCTGTAACCCATTGATCATTCCGTAACATATCGTTCATTTTCCATGTGATGTAGGACTTTTTCTTCCTTCTTTTATCATTGATTTACAGTTTCATTCCATTATAGTCAGAAAAAATGCATGGTATTATCTCCACCCCTTTATATTTACTGAGGGTTGCCCTATGGCATAATATATGGTCTATTTTTGAGAAGGATCCATGTGCTACTGAAAAAAAGTATATCCATTTGATGATGGTTGGTATATTCTATATATTTCAGTTAAGTCTAGGTTATTAATTGTGATATTGAATTCTATATTTTTTTAATTCAACTTTTGTTTGAAATATCTGTCCAATGGTGAGAGAGCTGTGTTGAAGTCACCGATAATTATTGTGTTGTTGTCTATTTGATTCCAGAACTTGAGGAGAATTTGTTTTATGAAGGTCGCAGCACCATTATTTCGTTCATAAATATTGATAATTTTATGTCTTGTTGGTGAATGATTCCTTTTAAAGTTATATAATATCCATACTTATCCCTTTTGAATAACTTAGTCTTGAAGTCGATTTTATTCTATGTGAGGATGGCCACCCCTGGTTGCTTACGAGGACCGTGTGCATGGTATATTTTTTCCCAACCTTTCACCTTCAGCCTGTGCATGCCTTTTCCATTCAGATGTGTCTCCTGGAGGCAATATATTGTTGGATTTGTTTTTATAATCCAAGTTACCAGCCTATGTCGCTTTATTGGAGAGTTCAACCATTAAGGTTTAGAGTTATTATTTATATATGGTTTGTACTGCCAGCCATTTTGATTATTTATTTTTTTTTAATTTAGTTTGTTTCTCCATGATTAGCTTTTCCCCCGCCCTCTGTTATTACTGAGGCACTTCCCAGTGATAGTTTTGGTTGTTGTTTTTCATTTCTTCCTCGTGTAGTGTTTTGCTCAAGACACTTTGCAATGCTGGTTTTCTGGCTGCAAATTCTTTTAGCTTTTGTTAATTATGAAATATTTTTATTTTGTTGTCGTACCTGAAGCTTAATTTTTCTGGATACAGAATTATTGGTTGGCATCCATTGTCTTTCAGTATTTGAAATACATTGTTCCAGGATCTTCTCGCTTTCAGCGTCTGTGATGAAAAATCTGTTGTTAACCTTATTGGTTTACCCCTGAATGTCATCTGCCTCCTTTCTCATGTACCTTTTAATAATTTCTCTTTGGTCTGTTTATTGGATATTTTCGTAACAATGTGTCTTGGCATTGGTCTACTGTGATTTTGTGTGCTCGGTGTCCTGTATGCATCTACAATTTGTATATCCGTTTCCTTTTTTATTTCTGGAAAGTTTTCTAAAATTATTTCATTCAGCAGGTTACTCATTCCCTTGGTTTGAATCTCTGTACCTTCCTCTATCCAGATGACTCATAAGTTTGTTTTTTTATGTTATCTCATATCTCTTGGATGTTTTTCTCATGATTTTTTACCAGTTTTTCGGAGTTGGCTAGACTCCTTTCAAGATGATATATTTTTTCTTCATTATTTGACGTTCTGGCTTCTACTTGCTCCACTCTGTTAGTGATACTCTCAATTGAGTTTTTAATTTGGTTTATCGTTTCCTTCATTTCTAGAATTATTGTTTGATTTCTTTTATAATCTCTATCTCCTGATAAAGACGCTTAACTTCTTCTTTTATCTGTTTATGTAATTCATTTTCAATGTGTTCTTTCACTGTTTGGAATTGCTGTCTCGTATCCTCTTTAAGGTTCCATTCCATCTGTCTAAGTATTCCTTGAGTTCTTTAAATGACCATTTTCCTGATGATTCTAGGTCCTCCTGATTATTTAGGTTGTCCTTCATTGTTTGTACACATTTTCATCCTTGCTTTTTTATGCTGCTAATGTTACTTCTTGTTCTGTTTGACTGCTGAGTTACTGCTTACTCTTATAAATTTATTTGAAGCTTGGGAGAAAAGATAGTAGTAGGGATGGGAAGAAGTCACTAAAGAGAATGAGAGTAGGCAGGTAGAATTCAAGGAAGGGAGAATAAGAAAATTGAAAAGAAATGAAAAGACAAAAGAAAAAAAATAGAAAATAAAGAAAGAAATAAATTTTTTTAGAAATAATAATGATAATTATAAAAATGAAAATTAAAATTTAAAAGAATCATAAAATAATAAATTTTAAAAATTTTAAAAAATAAAAACATTAAAAAAAGTTAAAGAACAACAACAAAAAAATGAAAATGAAAGAAAAAGAAGAAAATAAAAAGAAAAAAAATAATAATACATGCAGTAATAGAGTTCAATTAACTTCTCTTCCAGTAGGTGGAGCTGTGTGCATTGGGCCAAGCTTCTCCTCTCAATAGGTGGGAAGCAATCACTGTGCAGCAACTCTTTATCCCAGAATGGGTGGATCTCCAATCCTGAGTGTCTAGGGCCTTCTCTTTTTTTTCCTCAAGCCAGGCCCCCCAACCTGTGACGCTCACCACAATACTATGTAATGTTTTGAACAACCATTAATAAAAAGTTTTAAAAAAAGAAAACTAAATTCAGTGAATGATGCACGCGAATCCTAATATTTCTACAGTAACTGACTCAGTTTAACATCAATGCAAGTCGATTCCTATGGGACATGATATGTATTTTGCCGTTCATTTGTATTCAACACTGGTACACTACTATTTCATCAGTTTATGCACATCATTGGATATATATTTCATCCACAATTTAGCAAATTTATAGGCATTTGTTTCACTTTCAATCACTTCCTGCTTCACAACTCATGTATTCCTCCATATTTCTTGACTGGTCTTTTCATGAGACTTCTTTCCAAACACATTATTTTCGATTTCCATAATCACTTTTGAAGCAAAACTCACACACACTTCATGATAAACAATAACCCTAAGATTACCATTAGATATATAACTGGTTGGAATAATGATTGTATGTCAATATATGATATCTTATATATTTTCAGATATCAATTCAATCCATTATTTAAAGTGGAACCAGTTAGATTATTTATTCACAGTATATTCTATTCATCCATTATCTCTATATTCATTGACACAGGGTACACCACTTTGTACCCCCAATACTAATTTATATGTCTTCAAATATTGCTCCCAGAAATGGTGAAAGAAATACTCATATCACATGATCCACAGATACATTTTATCACAATAATTTTCTGGGCAGAAAATGCAAAGGTCACACTTATGATTGTACCAAAGCCTAAATGGAAAGTGAACATGGATTACTAAAAACATTTATGTCCAGGTTGCCTAATGCTTTCAAATGTTATTCCTATTGGTAACTACATATTTTTTTTCTTCCTAAGATTATGCATTCAATCTTAACCATGTTGAAAATGTCTAATCCTATCACTCACATTATAATTGCCTGATTTTGTAATGTCTCTATTGATATCTTTTTTCCTATATTTTCTCCAGTTCATCATTGTGACTGAGTCTTCACATGTGCTTACATTTACATTCACTCTATAACCGAAACCCTATTGCTAAAGAACATTTGTTCCAAATTTTATACTCACTCTTCTTCCTAAACCTACAGACTATCTTCCTAATCCTACTGACTCTCCCAATTTGAGTAAAGGTTCTCTTCTACAATCAATCATCCAAAGTACAAGGTCCTTTGCAATTGTATATCGCATTATCTGAGACATCTCTGCAGAATGTAATTCAAAGCTAAGTATCCAAATCAAGGGCCTAATGCCCTTCTGTGCTACAAATCTTACATAGATTTCTGTTTTTGTACTTATATTTCACCTCTATAATCTTATAAATATTGCAGGTTACCAATAGCAGTAATCATCCTGCAGAATGATTTATAACCCAAATCGAACAAGGTATTAACCCTAACCATACACTGATCCGTCAATCTAACTTTACAAAAGGGCAGGGACAGAGTTCATCTTAAAATACAGGAATGTAGGGGATCTTCCACCTGCTGAGAACCTCAAAGGTCCATGCAGATTTGATGCCAGGGAAAGATGCAGGCAGCTATGAAGTACCTGAGAGAGCAAAAGTCACCTTCCATGGAAAACAACCTGGTAAGGATGAAGGGTAGCTTCTGAATAAGCCTCTCTCTTCTTAATGTAGAGAAGATGGACCAAACCAGTCCTGTGTGGTAAGCTGTTCCCGGATGCCTATGGTTGATATACCATTCTAACTTGTGAAAGTATCACAGGAAGTAGGGGCAACCTCCATCATAGGACCATTGGAAGGAACTGTTAGGACAAAGTGGTTGCCAAAGCAGTGACCTCATTAAGATATTGAAGGAAGTAACCTCACCTTACTTCTTTGGTGATGGAAGTCTCAGATCCAGGAAGCCAGGCACCAAGAGCCAGTCCCAGTCCCAGTCTCAGTGTTCTCACTTGTTTGGATTTACCAAGGACAGAGTCAGTCTTTCTTGGTACCTACTGATGTGAGGATGGCCAAATGTCAGGAAAGCTCTGAAGATGGGCCTTTCCTGAGAAACCAGGTAGTGGATCACCGCTGGCTCATGAAAACTTCACAGAGTTGGCCAAGGAGACCAGATCTGACACAGGACAGGCCATTTCAGCGGAACATAGTATGGCCCACCATTCAGAGGACACTCCCGATAGTTACAGACCTACTTGGGGGAAGGAGGTGCCTTTGTGGGTTTGGGTGTGGGTTTGAGGTTTTGTCTCATGTTCTAAGAATAGTTAGGAAAGGTGGTTTGTTTGGTTTGGAGTGAACTGTTTCTGGTAAGACGTTTCGCAAGGCGAGTGTTTCTTTTTCTGTGCATCCACTGTGTTTGTGGTTGTAGACATTAGAAAAGAGAATGCATCAATGGATGTGTCCTGTCTAGTAGAAAGCATTCCAGGATTTATCTTGTCCAGTGTATGAATGGACTGCGGCTTGACTTATGGATGGGCAACATCTACTATCTTCCTAAGTTCCTGTTTTCTTCCTGAAAACTGATCACTCTCAGAATAGGCTCACGATTTTGTTTCCATGATTTGTACCACCTCCAAGCTCTGTGCTTACCAATTGTTCTGTTGCCCTGAATGTGAGGAAGGTCTTTTCTTCAAGCCAAACCTTTGTGAAGCATGAAGAAAACAGTTTTCAAATGGAAATGAAAGGGCATCACCTGTGGCTCTTTACTTAATTTCTTTGGAAAGGGATGTGTCTGAATCAGATTTTTGGCCCTATGTGAGGTTATGTCTTAGATTCTCAGCACCTGAAGGATCTAAAAAAAAGATCCAATGTGTGCATCTAAAACAAAAATTGCCAAAAGAGCAGTCATTGTGAATGAAGTCTCTTGCCTACCTCTGTAAGGTTCCTGACCTTCATCAAGTGAGACTAGTGATCATTTTGGTCAAATGAGTTCCTCAAAACCCTGCAGAGGCTAGCCCATAGGTGCTTGGTTTTTCTCATGACTCCAATTCACATAAAGAATCTAAACCCCACAGTCAATAGGCCTCAAATTGGAGAAGCAGTGCCGTATTAACGAGTATTAGGGATTAACGTATTAGGGATTCTTTGGGTCAAATGAGTTCTTCAAAGTCCCGCAGAGGTTCTTGTGTTTTCTCATGACTCCAAATCACATAAATAATCTATACCTAAAAGTCAGTAGGCCTCAAATTGGAGAAATAGAGCAGTATTAACGGCAGGCTTATTTGATCACTCGTGGTTCACAGGAAGGGTGTCCAGGCCACCTTGAATATTGGCAAATAAGGGGCAAGGGAGTTTATTTTGGACACTGTCTTTGGCTGTGCCCCTCATGGAAAACTCCTGGCAAAGGTTACGATGAGTGACTATATGGAAGAAGATGAGGGCCATGTGGGAGAGTTTTGGTTTTAATTTTGGTCATTTGTGAGGCGGTTGGAAGAAATGACTGGGTCCACCAGGGCTTGAACTCTGGTGTGATTCCCCTTAGAGACTGGGTTTTGGAACTGACCTCAGAGAAGTATTGCCATGAATTTTGTTGGGATTTTAGGAGGCCACACATGAGAGTCGCCCTTGGAAACTGAGATCTAGGCCCAGGGTGGCTTTCCTCAGATCACTGGGAATCTCAGCCAGGATATCACATGATTTTATTCTGAAAGACTTCGGTACCATAGTTGAGAGTCAAAACACACACGTACCTCACATTGTAGACCTCAATGGGCCTGGCTTCATGTGTCCATTTGGCCACTCTTTGGGAAGACTTGCCTGTGAGAGTTCTCCAGAGCATTCACTGAAATGAGCTTCCTCAACATTTAATGTTTTCTGAATGAATTGAAACCAACAGTGCCTCCAACTTCATCCTTGAAAAATGGCTAGAAAAATACCATAAAATTTTGGAAATTCATTGGAGAAGCTTTGTATGTCCTGTTGCTGATCATGAGGGTACCAGACAGTGCCTTGAATTACTGGGTTTCATGAAAATGGTGTAGAACAGAGATTTCAGTATGTTGGAGCCTGCTGAGTAGTGGGCCTAGAGGAGTGGTGGGCAGGTGTGTGAAAGAACATCAGTGGTAGGGCCATGAGGATCTACCATTGGATTCCAAATGGCTTTTGACTGACATGGTGCAGCCAGCAGACCCTTATATGTAAAGGCATCTTGTTATATGGAGAGGTTTCAGGGCAATGTTCAGAATGAGGTTGATATGGACAAGGCGGCAATGGGACAAGATATGAGGGATAGAGCCTGGTTGGTGCATTCTCTCGCAGACTCTGACCCACCACTCGTGACAGAACTCCCTCCAGCTCTGTGTCCCAGTTGAGCTCCTTGTATTTTGTGACGCAAATACCATACTCCCAGTGCTGCAGCAAAAATACCACAAAAAGTTGAGGAGGAACAAATGGCTTCACAGTCCACACGGGGAGACACTTAGTCTCCAGTGGTCACAGTTGACCTACAAAGAGAGGATTCTGCACTGCTTCCTCATGTTTATTGGAAAATAAGAAACCCTATTGCTAAAGAACTTTTGGTCCAAATCATATACTCACTCTTCTTCCTAAACGTACCGACTATCTTTCAAATCCTAATGACTATCCTTTTTTGAGTGGATGTTCTCTTCTACATTCAATCTTCCAAGGTACAGGTCCTATGCCATTGTATATCAAATTTTCTGAGACATCTGTGCAGAACATAATTCAAAGCTAAGTATCCCAATCAAGGGCCCAATGCCCTTCTGGCCTTCAAATCATACCTAGATTTCTGTTTTCATTCTTATATTTCACCTCTATATTTTTGTAAATATCGCAGGTTCCCAATAACATAATTCATCACAGAGAATATTTCCTAACCCAAATTGAACCTGTTATTAACCCTAAATATACACTCTTCCCTCAATCTCATTTTACTGAAAAGCAGGGACAGAGTTGTTCTTAGAATACAGGAAAGTACGGGACCTTCCACCTGCTGAGAACCTCAAAGGTCCATACAGAAATGATACCCAGAGAAGTTGTAGGCAGGTACGAAGGACCTGAGAGATCAAAAGTCATATTCCATGGCAAGCAACCTGGTCAGGATGAAGCAATGTGTCTGAATCAGCTTTTCTCTTCTTATTGTAGAGAAGATGGATCAAACCAGCCTGTGTGGAGAGCTGTTCCTAGGTGCCTATGCATGATATATCATTCTAACTTGTGAAAGTGTCACAGAAAGTAGGGGAAGCCTCCATCTCATGGGACCCTTGGAAGCAACTCTTAGGACAATGTGGTTTCCAAGGCAGTGGCCTCATTCAGTTCCAAAGAAAGTGACATGCCTCATTTCCTTCGTGATTGAACTCTCTGAACTTGGTATCCAAGAAGCCAGGCACCAAGAGGCAGTCCAAATCCCAGTCCCAGTGGGCTCACTTGTTTGGATTTTCCAAGGACAGAGTCAGTCTTTCTCGGTAACTACTGCTGTGAGGATAGCCAAATGCCAGGAGAGTTCTGAAGAGGGACATTTCCTGAGAAAGCAGGTAGTGGATCAACACTTTGTTCCTGACAACTTCACAGAGTTAGCCAAAGAAACCAGATCAGAGAGGTGGTTTGTTTGGTTTGTAGTGAACTGTTTCTAGTAGATTCTTTTACAAGGTGAGTGTTTCTATGTCTGTGTATCCCACTGTGTCCCTGGTTGTAGACATTAGAAAAGAGAATGCAACAATGGATGTGTCCTGTCTAGTAGAAAGCTTCCCAGCATTCATCCTGCCCAATTTATGAATGGAGTGTGCCTTGCCTTATGGATGGGCAACACCTACTACCTTCATAAGTCCCTGTTTTCTTCCTGAATTCTGGCCACTCTCCAGAATACACTCATGGTTTTCTGTCCAAGGTATGTACCAACTCCAAGGTCTGTTACATGACCATGTACTGGATAGCTGAAGGGAATGGCCAGCATATCAAAAAACTCAGATATCCGTGTAACCAGGAAAATCTCAGTGTATAAACCTGCTTTGGGCCTTTTCCTTACCTATTGTTCTTTTGCCCTGAATGTCAGGAAAGTCTTTGCCTCAGGCCAGCCCTTTGTAAAGCCTGAAGAAAACAGTTTTGAAATGGAAATGAATGGGCATCACCTGTGGCTCTTTGCTTAATTGCTTTGGAAAGGGATGTGTCTGGATCAGGCTCTTGGCCCTGTGTGAGGCTGTGGCTTAGATTTTCAGCACCTGATGGATCTAAAGAAAGATCCCATGTGATCATCCAAAACCAAAATGGCAAAAAGTTTATTCATTGTTAATGAATTCTATTGCCTACCCCTTTTAGGTTCCTAAAATCCATCAATTGAGAATAGGGATCCTTTGGGTCAAGTGAGTTTTTCAAATCTCTGCAGAGGACCTTGGTTTTCTCATGACTCCAATTCACATAAAGAATCTAAACCCCACAGTCAGAAGGCCTCAAATTGGAGAAATGGAACAGTATTAAGGGCAGGCCTATTTGATCACTTCTGGTTCACCGGAAGGGTGTCCAGGCCACCCTGAATTTAGGCAAATGAGGTGCAAGGGAGATTATTTTGGACATTGTCTTGGCCTGCGACCCTCATGGAAAACTCCAGCCAGAGGTTATGATGAGTGTCTATATGGGAGAAGATGAGGGCCATGTGGGAGTGTTTTGGTTTTAATTGTTTTTATTTAAGTCGTGGTTGGAAGAGTTGACTGGATCCACCTGGGCTTGAACACTGGTGTGATTCCCCTAGAGACTGAGTTCTGGAACTGACCTCCAAGAAGTATTGCTGTGTATTGTGTTGGGATTTTAGGAGGCCACGCATGAGATTCGCCCTTGGAAACTGAGATCTAGGCCCAGGGTGGCTTTCCACAGAGCACTGGGAATCTCAGGAATGATATTACATGATTTTATTCTTAAAGACGTGGCAGCCATTGTTGCAAGTCAAAACACACATGGACCTCACATTGTAGACCTCAATGGACCTGGCTTCATGTGACCTTTTGGCCTGTCTTTGGGAAGCCTTGCCTGTTAACGTTTTCTAGAGCTTTCATTGAAATGAGCTTTTTCTCCATTTAATGGTTCCTGAGTGAATTGAATCCCACAGTGCCTCCAATGTCATCGTTGAAAAATGGCTAGATAAATACCATTAAATTTTTGAATTCCCATGACCAGGTCGCACTGGAGAAACTTTGTATGTCCTATTGATGATCATGAGTGTATCAGACAGTGCCTTGATTGACTGGTGTTCATGAAAATGGTGTAGAAGAGAGATGCCAGTAATTTGGAACCTGATGAGTAGTCGGCCTAGAGCAGTGGAGTGCAGGTGTGTGTTAAAACATCTGTGGTGGGGTCATTTGGATTTGCATTGGCTTCCAAATGGTTTGTGACTGACATAGTGTAGCCTCTAGATCCTTGTATGTAAAGGCATCTTGTTATATGAAGAGGTTTCAGTGCAATGTTTAGAATCAGATTGCTATGGTCAAGGGGGCAAGCTATGTGGGATAGAAGCCTGGTGGGTGCATTCTCTTGCAAACCCTTACCCACCACACATGACAGAACTCCCTCGAGCACTGTGTCCCAGTTGAACTCCTTGCATTTCGAGAAGCAAATACCAAACTCCCAGTGCAGCTACAAGAAACACCACAAAAGTGGAGGATGATTAAATGTCTTCACAGTCCACACTGGGAGACACTTAGCCCCCATTGTCAACAGTTTACCTACAAAGAGAGAATTCAGCACTGCTGCCTCATATCCATTGGAAAATATGAAACCATGTCCTCCAGGTCACATAGATGCAGACCCAGATTTGATGGTCTCAATACAAAGGAAGCTAAAGCTCCTGAAAACAACATATATTTCAAGTGCCCAACCTCAGAAGCAGTTTCTCAAGAAATCTTTATGCCGGCAGAGCTCCATGTTTGTGCAGTTATTACCCTGTTCTTTGCTTTTGGAAACTCCTCTACCACCTTCAAGTTTGTGAACTCCTGAGCATTTTCCATTCCAGATGTGTATTCACAGATTTTCAAATCTTCTCTAATTGTGTCTTACTTGGGGTGAAGGTAATGTCAAGGCATTGTTCTGAATGAAAGTGGGAAGATTTTGGGGTAGCACATATTTGCATACACATTGCATTCTTTTTTCAGTTTTCCATTGGAAATACTGAATCCCTGACTGTCAGGGGTAGAAGGAATTCTCCTTCAAAGAATAGCCTGACACTTACAAGAAACAACACCCAGGGAGACATCATCTCTTGGAGACATCATTTAGCCATCTGTGTCCCTGAGACATCCTGTGGCCATCTGTCTTCCTGAAATATCCTGAGGTTATCTCACCTTGTGTAGACATCCAGGAACTGCCGATAAGAGAGCTTTCCCATCTCCAGCATATAAAATCCCCTGTGTGAACAATGTATTTTGAAGGTTGATCAGAACTCCTGTCTTCCTGTCATCTCTCGTGTCTCTTGTCCCTTCATTCCTCCCTATCTTGGTTCGCTGCCCACGTTGATGTGTCCTGCCAGCCGGGACATCTGGCGCCCACTGACTGGGGCTCGAGCCTTTGAGTCATAGGTAACCCCGTCCTCCTGGAAAACTTGGTCAAGCGGAGCTCACAATTGCCTCAGCAGACACCACCGAGAGACAGATCCAGGAGGAGAGTGGGGATGACCCATGGGGAGTGACCCACCATGGGTCAAGCAGTTTTGTCACATGATTTGTATTTGTCGGGCCTCAAGGATTCCTTCAAGACATGGGGGGCACGTGTTAAGAAAAAGGACTTAAAATTTTTCTTTTCATACATAGGGGAATTGTGTCTATGATTTCACCTTGAAGGGACCATTAATGGTAAAAGATGGCTTAGAGTAGGAGACTGTTTAAAAGATTATTTTGAATCCTTTGGACAGAAAAATTGCCTGTTCCCACCTTTTCTTACTGGAAATTAATTAATAAATTTCTTAAAATTTCACCCTTTGACAATGGTACCTTAAAACTTTTCAGGATTAGGAAAGAGACTATGCAAAAGACCTCTCGTCCCCCCTCGCATGCCCATCAGTTAGTATAGACATAGACCATTCTCAGTCTCCCCAGGACCCTGGAAACCTTCCTGGTCCCCCTCAAAATACCACCCTAATGAATAGGGCTCCATAGGTTACCAACCGCCTTTATCCAGTTTTAAATCCTGGAGACACATTGACCCCTGGGGAGAAGGCTAACTTGGAGAAGGAAGCAACTCCCTATGATACAGAAGACCTGCCACTGCTCAGGACCCAGCCACAGCCTATAGGACTTACACATCCACCTCCCTCCTATATCTCTCCTGCTTTTTGTCCTCTGGCCCTTCAGGGGCCAAATCCCCCCACCAGATATTTTTTCCCCAATTCCCTTGCCTAACCTGGCTCCCTTGGGAGAGTCTCTCCAACATAGACTGGAAGAGATCCAAGTTTAAAAAGAATTAAGATCCCTTGACTCTGAGCTTTATTCATTAGCCTTAGGCATGGAGTCAACACAAGCTGGCCCAAAGTGGTCTAATACAAAGGCTAAGCCGCTCCATTGGACTGTTCTCACTTTTCAGTCACCCTCAGTTAGATAGTTAAGCCTGCCCAGGTTGATGTCAAAGACTTAGACAAGGATCAAGAGGAGGAAGCGGGGGAAATGGATCAAGGAGATCAGGACTCAGAGGATGAGGACTTCATCCCTAGGCAGGAAGGAACCCAGAGTGTCTACAAAACATTAAGCCTGCGTTTTCTTGAAAAAACTTCAAAAGTCTTGTGCTCACTATGGACCCATTGCACCCTACACGTAGGCTTTATTAGAAAGCTACATGACACAATGTCTTACTCCCAATGATTGGAAATTTTTAGACCAAGCTACCCTCAATGCCGCAGACTTCCTCTTATGGAATGCAGATTTCAAAGAGCACTGTCAGGAAACTGCTCAGAAAAATTTAACTAAGCCCTCCTCTAATTCCTGGACTTATGTTAAGCTAGTGGGCAATGCGCCTTTTGACACTAAAACTTAACTGGCACGTTTCCCTGCTGGACTTTTGACACAGATTCAGATGGCTGGCTTACATGCTTGGAGACGCCTCCCTCAAAAGGCCTCTGCTACGACTTCCCTGGCAAAAATTCGACAAGGGCCCGACAAGCCTTATAGCGACTTTGTTCCCCGGCTTAACCTAGCTGCGGGATTCTTGCTTGGACCAAGCGAAAGCGAAAGCACCTTTGTAAAACATCTTGCCTTTGAAAATGCCAACCTGGCATGTCAGGATGTTCTTCAACCACATAAGAAAAAAGTGAAACTTTCTGACTTTATTGGACTCTGTGCAGGGTTGGGTGTAGCCCTTGCCATGGGTCTCACCCTCGGTGCCGCCTTTACCAAGGCCTTTCACAATCCTGGCTCACGTAGTTGCTTTACTTGTAAACAACCTGGCCATTTTGCACGTGAGTGTCTGACAGGCAAACAAAGCCTAAGAATAGTGTCTTTTTAAACTGAGGCTAAACTGCCCCCAGCTACCCTTTGCCCTAGATGAGGTAAAGGTCATCACTGGGCCAGTGAGTGTAGATCTAAGACAAATGCCCTCAGCAGCCTATCTCAAAATCCTTCTCCACAATTGCCTCATTCCAATTAGCCACCCCAGGCAGCACAGGATTGGACCTTTTTGCCGCCACCGATACAATATTAGACTCAATGCAAGGGCCCCAGATAATACCCACTGGAATTATGGGTCCCACTCCATCTCATATGTGTGCCCTTATTCTTGAAAGAGCCTCTACTACCTTACAAGGTGTTCAGGTCTTCCCTGGCATTAAAGATAATGATTTCACTGGAGAAATAAAAATACTGGCCACAGCTATTAATGGAGTTGCGGCCATCCCAGCAGGAACAAGACTTGCACAATTAATACTCCTTCCCTTGGATTCAGGAGGCACTTCCACCACTCAAACCTACCGAGGGGGACTACCTCCTTGGGCTCCTCTGATGTATATTGGGTTCAGCCCATTTCTCACAATAGACCCACCCTTATCTTACTTATTGAAGGAAAGGAATTCCAAGGAATTCTTGATACTGGAGCTGATGCCACAATTATTTCTCAAAAATATTGGCCAACAGGTTGGCCCCTCACCCCATCCTTGACAGACCTTAAAGGGATAGGACAGTCAAAAAATCCTCTGGTCAGCTCTAGGGCTCTTAGCTGGACTGATAAAGAGGGTAATATGGGAACTGTCACTCCTTTCTTTGTTCCTGACCTTCATCTTAACCTATACGTCCGAGATATTTTGAGTCAAATGTAAGTTATTCTTTCCAGTCCCAATTCCATGGTGACTCATCAAATGCTTCATATGAATTTTGTCCCTGGTACAGGCATGGGGAGACTGAGACAAGGACTGGTTGAGCCTATACAACCCTTACAAAAAACAAATACATATAGACTTGGGTATTTGGATTTTTAGTGTTGGTCCCTGACCCTCCTGTACCCCATGCAGATAAAATTATTTGGGAGACTCAGACTCCTGTGTCGGTGGATCAGTGGCCCCTTACCCAAGAAAAATTGGAGGCTGCCTCCATGTTAGTGCAGGAACAGCTGGCAGCTGGCTATGTAGAGCCATCAAGCTCACCATAGAATAATTCTATTTTTGTTATCAAGAAAAAATCAGGCAAGTGGCGCCTTTTACAAGATTTGTGTGTCATTAATAAAGTTATATGCCTGATGGGAGCACTACAGCCAGGCATTCCCACACCAGTGGCTATTCCCAAAAACGATTGTAAAATGGTTGTTGACTTAAAAGATTGCTTTTTTACCATTGCTTTACATCCTGAGGATAGACCCTATTTTGCCTTTAGTCTCCCTCACATTAATTTTCAGGGCCTTATGCAGAGATTTCAATGGAAGGTTCTTCCCCAAGGTATGGCCAACAGCCCTAGTCTTAGCCCAAAATACGTTGCTCAAGCAGTAGACCCTGTGAGAGAGCAATGTTCACAAATTCATATTTTACATTAATTGGATGATTTGTCAATTGCTGCACCTAATATCCATGACGTTAATAATTGTTACCTGGACCTTTACAAAACCCTCACTACCTTGGGACTACAGATAGCTTCTGATAAGGTTCAAACACAGGACTGTTATACCTATTTGGGCCTTAAACTTCAAGATAATCAGATTCAAATTCCTAAAATACAACTACGTGTGGACCATCTTCACACTCTTAATGATTTTCAAAAATTACTGGGGGATATTAAATGGCTAAGAACATATTTAAAATTACCCACTTGTGTACTTTTGTCCCTTAATTATATTTTGAGAGGTGATTCCCACCCCTCCTCCTCTCAAAAGCTTACACACGAGGCATTACAGGCATTAAACCAAGTCACAGAAGCCATTGCCCAACAGTTTGTTACACAAATTTCTTATAACCTTCCTCTGGTTCTGGTTATTTAACAAACTCCTCATACACCCACAGGAATAATTTGGCAGCCTGATCCACATTTTAAAAATAAAGGCTGCCCCTTGCTTTGGGTCCATTTACCCACCACATCCTCCAAGGTTATTACTGTTAATCTTGCTCAGGTAGCTTCTATTATTATTAAAGGTCATTTGATTCTCGACAACATTTTGGCAAAGAACCTCATAATAATTTAATTCCATATATGAAGGACCAAACCAAATTTTTAATACAGAAACGGGATGAATGGGGTATTGCCCTATCAGGCTTTTGGGGAACAATTGATAACCACCTCCCCAATGACCCCCTTTTACATTTTGTCCAGTTACATCCATTTATTTTTCCCAAAATTACTCAAAAGGCTCCCATTCCTCAAGCCCTTAATGTCTTTACAGACGGTTCCAGTAATGGCTGAGCTCTCTTTGTTGTCAATACCCAGCCTACCATCTTTGATACTATCTATCAGTCAGCACAGGTTGTGTAATTGTTTGCCATAACACAAGTTTTTATAATATTTTTTGATAATCCTGTTAATATTTATACAGACAGTGCCTACATTGCTCATTCTGTGCCCCTGCTGGACATTTCCCCCACCATTAAGGCTTCTTCCAATGTGGCCTTTCTTTTTCATCAGCTTCAGCAGCTAATTCAGGCCAGACAACACCCATTCTTCTTAGAACACATCAGGGCACACTCTGATCATCCCAGGCCTCTAACACAAGGTAATGCCCAAGCTGATTCAGCAACTCGTTCCATCTTTCCAATTTTTGTGGGCTCCATTCAAAAGGCCACAGAGTTACACAATCTTCACCATCTAAATTCCAAGAGCCTTCAATTACTTTGTAAAATTACCATGCAACAGGCACGAGAAATAGTAAAAGCATGCCCAGGTTGCACTCTCTCCCTCCCCATTCAACACATGAGAGTTAACCCCCGAGAATTATTGCCCAATCAGTTTTGGAAAATGGATGTTACTCATTTTCCTGAATTTGAAATTACCAAATATATACACGTTTCTATAGATACCTTCAGCGACTTTATTTTTGCATCACCACATTCAGGAGAGGCTATCAAATATGTTCTTTCTCCTCTTATTTCAGCCTTTTCCATAATGGGTAAACCAATACATATTAAAACAGATAATTATCCTGCATATACCTGTGCCAAGTTTAAATAGTTTTGTGCTACCTTGCAAATTCGTCATACTACTGGAATTCCATACAACCCTCAGGGCCAAGGTGTTGTGGAACGTGCCCACCTTACCTTATAGACTTGGATAACCCTCCATAAGGCTTCCGCCCTTGTATTTACCACTCCCAGGCATCGCCTTAACCATGCCTTACTTGCCCTTATTTTTCTTACCGTAGACAGTGAAGGCCATTCGGCCGCAGACAGAAACTGGCATCCCTTGTCCAATTCTGTTCGCCCACCTCTTATGTGGTGCAATTCCCTTACAAATAAATGGAAAGGTCCAGATCCTGTTCTCATCTGGGGACGAGGCTCAGCTTGTCTTTTGGACCAAGAGCAATCAGCCCCAAGATGGTTACCAGAATGCCTGGTTAAACAGGTTAATGACTTACCTCAACACAGGGATGGAGGGCCTCCCCCTGAGGACAAATTTTGTTCTTTTTCAGATGCAGACAACAATCTGTGTGGGGATCCTGATTTAGGCACTTCTGCTTAACAGGTTTGTACATGGAGGCCTTGGCCCTCCACGTTCCAACATCATGGTGTAAGTTTTTGGGCCCCCCTGTGAATGCAAGTGATGATCTTGGACTCAGGCTCCCACTAGTTGGACCGAGACTGCTGACTGCGTGACTAAGGTGGCTTACCTCCATGCCGAGGTTGACCATAAACTTGGAGGAGTTCATCAGCCTAAATGGGTATGTGTTAACAAGCCAAAGTTTATTCCCCCTAGTACAAGTAAAGCTCTCCAAAATTCTTCTGCAACCTGTTCGCATACCCAGGCGAGGCATGACTCTTGTTATGTGTCACCCTCAATTTGTGTTAACAAGCAGGGAGAACAATTTTTTGAAGCCTCCCAAACTAAAACTCATGCAGCAGGGGGGACCACTATTTATTATACCTCCATTCTATTTGACCAGGGAGTAGAAGGCAAATACACCAAGCTACAGTCAGCTGGTTGCCAAGGCCCTGTCGGTAAACGCTCCTGCTGGCCCATTAAGGCCCCTACAGGGGTCACTGATGGTGGAAGAACCACTGATGCTGTCAAACATCCTCACATAATCAAACTTTTGAAACCCCAAATCCCTGAGCTCACATATCATCCCTTAATGTTGCCTAAATCTCAGCTCCCAGGTTTAGATACCAATACATTAGATATTTTGGAAACTACCTTCTACTTGCTTAATAATTCCAACCACACCCTTGCTGGTGATTGCTGGCTCTGCATGACAACAGGGGCAATTATGACTATGGCAGTTCCTATTAATTCTATCATAGACAATGATAATACATGCCAACCCGGATTTCCTTTTAAAGTACAACTTATAGGCACTATTACATTATGTCTTTTAGGCGCGATGCAGAATAACACCTATGATATTGATGTTGGAGTTACTTTCTTTGAAAATTGCTCAACATACAAAATTATTCCTCACCCACCCCAACTCTTTGTCCTCCCAATGGCAGAGTTTTAATGGGTGGAGGAAACTTGGCCTTCCCCAGGCTTCCAGCGAATTGGACCGGTGGCTCTGTTCTTGCCTTATTACTCCCTGATATAACTATAGTCCCAGGAGACGAACCTCTACCCATTCCTAGCCTAGACACCTTAGTCAAAAGACACAGGCGGGCAATACAGGCCTTAACACTCATTGCCAGCTTTGGAATAACAGCTGCTGTGGGCACAGGTACACTGGCTTAGGCACAGCTATACACTCTTACCATCGCCTGTCTCAACAACTTATAAATGATGTACAAACTCTATCAGGAACCATTAAAGATCTGCAGGACCAAATAGACTCCCAGGCAGAAGTGTTCCTTCAAAAAGACGAGCCTTAGATTTGCTGGCAGATAACCAGGGAGGTATTTGCTTGGGCTTAGGGGAACGATGCTGCTTTTATGCCAATAAATCAGGCATAGTATGCACTAAAATTAAGCACCTTCAATAAGATCTAGAAAGAGATGACGCGAACTATTTGAAAATCCCCTCTGGACTGGGCTTTATGGATTTCTACCCTACCTTCTTCCCCTATTAGGCCCTTTGTTGGGTTTACTTATAATTGGGTCCATAGGACCCTGCATTATAAACAGGCTGGTACAATTTATTAAAGAACAGATTAATATTTTGGCCTCTAATCCCATACAGGTCCATCATCGTCTGGAGATGGAAGACCGTGCTGCCAACATTTAAAAGGATGTTCTACCCTTCTCACAGGCTTATTTCTTAAGTTTACATCCCCACAGATCTCTCTTTCTTATATAAAAGTATGAGTAACAGCTCTGACCAACTATCTTCTGCCCTTGCCATAACGGTTCGTCCCCCATGGGCCCCTCCACTTGGCGGAGGATGCACCCATGGAGTGAGGATGTTATCCCAGTTCATTATTGTGATTGACTCTTCACATGTGCTGACATTTATATTCAATCTCTACGCAAAAGCCTATTGCTAAAGAAATTTTGGTCCCACTCCTATACTCACTCTTGTTTCTAAACCTACCAACTATCATCCTAATCCTACTTACTATCCCTTTTTGACTGGATGTTCTCTTCAACATTCAATCATCGAAGATACAAGGTCCTATGCCATTGTATATCGATTCATCTGAGACGTCTGTGCAGAATATAATTCAAAACTAAGTATCCCACTCGAGCGCCTAATGCCTTACTGGGCTTCAAATCTTACCTAGATTTCTGTTGGTTCCAATACCATTATTCATCTCGCAGAAGGATTCCTAACCCAAATCGAACCTGTTATTAACCCTAACCATACACTGTTCGCTCAATCTCACTTTACAGAAGAGCAGGTACAGAGTTGGTCTTACAATACAAGAATGTAGGGGATCTTCCACCTGCTGAGAACCTCAAAGGTCCATGCAGAAATGATCCCTGGATAAGATGTAGGCAGCTATGGAGGACCTAAGAGAGCAAAAATCATCTTCCATGGCAAAAACCCTGGTCAGGACGAAGGGATGTGTCTGAAACAGCCTCTTTCTTCTTAATATAGAGAAGATGGACCAAACCAGGCCTGTGTGGAGAGCTGTTCCCAGGTGCCTATGGTTGAAATACCATTCTTACTTTTGAAAGTGTCACAGGAAGTAGGGGCAGCCTCCATTTCATGGGACCCTATGAAACAATTGTTAGCACAAAGTGGTTGTCAAGGCAGTGACCTCTTTCAGTTTCTGAAGGAATTGACCTACCTAACTTCCTTGGTGTTTGAAATCTCTGAACTTGGGATCCAGGAAGCAAGGCATCCAGAGCCAGTCTCAGTCTCAGTCACATTGGGCTCACTTGTTTGGATTTACCAAAGATAGGGTCAGTCTTTCTTGGTACCTACTGATGTGAGGATGGCCAAATGCCAGGAGAGCTCTGAAGAGGGGCCTTTCCAGGGAAAGCAGATAGTTGCTCACCAATGGCTCCTGGCAACTTCACAGAGTTGGAAAAGGAGACAAGATCTGAGACCCTACAGTGCATTTCGGTGGAACAGAGTATGGCCCACCAGTCAGAGGACACTCCATATATTCACACACCTACTTGGGAGAAGGAGGTGCCGTTTGAGTATGGGTGTGAGTATGCGGTTTTGTCTCATGTTCTGAGAATAGATAGGAAAGTCGGTTTGTTTGGTTTGGAGTGGACTGTTTCTTGTATGTCATTTCACAAGGCAAGTGTTTCTATATCTGTGTATCCTACTGTGTCCGTGGTTGTAGACATTAGAAAAGACAATGCATCAATGGATGTGTCCTGTCTAATAGAAAGCTCCCATCATTCATCCGGCCCAATTTATGAATGGACTGCAGCTTGCCTTATAGATGGGCAAAACCTATTATCTTCCCAAGTTCCAGTTGTCTTCCTGAATTCTGGAAACTCTCCAGAATAAGCTCATGGTTTTGTGTCCAAGATATAAACCACTTCCACACTCTGTGAAATGGCCATGTACTGAATAGCTGAAGGGAATGGGGGCATCTCAGAAAACTCAGATATCAGTGTGACCAGGAAAGTCTCAGAGGAGAAACCCTGCTTTGGGCCTTTTGCTTGCCTATTGTACTGTTGCCCTTAATGTCAGGATGGTTTTTGCCTCAGGCCACACTTTGTGAAGCGTGAAGAAATTAATTTTCATATGGAAAAGAATGGGCATCACCTGTGGCTCTTTGCTTAATTGCTTTGGAAAGGGATGTGTCTGAATCAGCATCTTGGCCCTGTATGAGGCTGTGGCTTAAATACTCAGCACCAGATGGATCTAAAGAAAGATCCCATGTGTGCATCCAAAAAAAATGTCAAAAAGTTCAGTTTTTGTGGATGAAGTTTCTTGCCTTTCTCTCTTAGTTTCATGACCTTTATCAAGTGAGAATAGGGATCCTTTGGGTCAAATGAGTTCTTGAAAGCCATGCAGAGGTGCTTGGGTTTCCTCATGACTCCAAATCACATGAAGAGTCTATACCTGACAGGCAGTAGGCCTCAAATTGGAGAAGCAGAGCAGTATTACGAGCTGGCCTACTTGATCACTCCTGGTTCACAGGAAGGGTGTCCAGGCCACAATGACTTTAGGCAAATGAGGGGCAAGGGAGCTTTTTTTGAACACTGTCTTTGGATGTGCCCCTCATGGAAATATCCAGCCACAGTTTATGATGAGTGTATATATGGAAGAATATGAGGGCTATGTGGGAGTGTTTTGGTTTTAATTCTGGTCATTTGTGTGGTGGTTGGGAGATGACTGGGTCCACCGGGGTTTAAACTCTGGTGTGATTCCCCTTAGAGACTGTGTTGTGGAACTGACCTCAGAGAATTATTGCCATGAAATGTGTTGAGATTTTTGGAGGCCACACATGGGAGTCACCCTTGGAAACTGAGATCTAGACCAAGGGTGGCTTTCCACACAGCACAGGGAATCTCAGCAATGATATCATGTGATTTTATTCTGAAAGACTTGGCAGCCATAGTTGAGAGTCAAAACAAACATGGACCTCACATTGTAGACTTCTATGGGCCTGGCTTCATGTAACATTTGGCCACTCTTTGGGAAACCTTGCCTGTGAGAGTTCTCTAGAGCATTCATTGAAATGAGCTTCCTCACCATTTAACGGTACCTGAATGAATTGAAACCCAGAGTGCCTCCAAATTCATCCTTGAAAAATGGCTACATAAATACCATGACATTTTTGAAATTCCCATGACCAGGTGGCACTGGACAACCATGAATGTCCTGTTGCTGATTTGAGTGTACCAGACACTGCCTTGATTGACAGGGTTTCATGATAATGATGTAGAACAGAGATGTCAGTAAGTTGGAGCCTGCTGATTAGTGGTCGTAGAGAAGTGTTGTGCACGTGTGTGTTAAAAAATCTGTGGTGCAGTCATGTGGATCTGCCATTGGCTTTCAAATAGGTTGTGACTGACATGGAGCAGCCAGCAGAACCTTGTATGTAGAGGCATCTTGTTATATGGAGAAGTTTCAGGGCAATGTTCAGAATCACGTTGCTATGGTCAAGGGGGCAAGCTATGTGGGATAGAAGCCAGATTGGTGTATTCTCCTGTAGACCCTGACCCACGACACGTGACAGAACTCCCTCCAGCAGTTTGTCCTAGTTGAACTTTTTGAATTTCGTGAAGCAAATACCAAACTCCCAGTGCAGCGGCAAGAAACACCACAAAAAGTGGAAGGTGACCAAATAGCTTCACACTCCACATGGGGAGACACTTAGCCCCCAGTGGCCACAATTATCTACAAAGAGAGAATTCAGCACTGCTGCCTAATGTTCATTGGAATATAAGAGACCATGTCCTCCAGGTCACATAGATGCAGACCCAGCTTTGATGGTCTCACTACAAAGGAAGCTAAAGCTCCTGACAACAACATATATTTCAAGTGCCCAACCTCAGAGGCAGTTTCTGAAGAAGTCTTTAGGCCAGCAGAGCTCCATGATTGTGGAGTTTACACTGTCCCTTACTTTTGGAAACTGGTCTACCACCTTCAAAGTTCTAAACTCCTGAGCAATTTTCATTCCAGATATATATTCACAGATTTTATAACTCTTCTCCTCAAATTGTGTCTTACTTGGAGCGAAGGAAATGTCAAGGAATTGTTCTGGATGAGAGTGGAAGGATTTTTGTGTAGCACATGTTTGCATACACATTGGATTCATTTTCCAATTTTCCAATTGAAATACTGAATCCCTGACACTACCCCATACCCTACTAGACTCCGTGTACTAATCCTAATATGATGGAGAAAAATAACCCCCCAAAAATTGAAATACAAGCATTTCAAAAGAGGCCTGGTGTATATTTGGACTTGCCTTATGCACTGTATAGGGTAGGAGTTATAAATCTAGTCAATTTTTTGTTGAAATAGTTCTCCAGTTGTTTTTAAAGTTAACCAATATGTGAATTCCTGTCTCCCTTTCGCTGTAGCCTATTCAGCATATGTATTTTTATAAGCACATATACAATCCTACCTGGTACCACACGTACACTATTTTGTGGTTGCTGACTTGGCAGATACAAATTGTGAGAAGAGATCACTCCTCCTAAATGCTGATGGAACTGAAAATTCAACCTATGGGTGAGTTTCCTAGCAGAACAACATTATATATAAATCCATGTTCAGTAAAATGAATATTTTTGATCTGTGAATGATATATATTTCATGGTGAATTTCAATTGGCATATAGTGCTAATTTTTAATATCTGTGTATATATATATATATATATATATATATATATATATACTATCCAGATTTTTCAAAATATGAAATATATCTGTCTTATTATACATTTCCTAAATTCATTCATATTCATGTATGTGGATTTATAATTATCTTTTCACAAGATTATTCCCAGAAATATTCATCCACCTGAAATACATATTTGTTTCCTACTACTGAAAACTAACTTCAGTGAATGGTGTATACAAATCCTAATATTTCTTCAGTAACTGACCAAGTTTAACATCAATGCAAGTAGACTCCTATGGAACATGATGTGTATTTTGATGTTAATTTTTTTCAACACTGGTGCATTACAATTTCTTTAGTTTATGCACATCATTGGATATAGATTTCATCCACAAGTTTGCAAATTTATAGGCATTTGTTTCACTTTCAATCACTTTCTACTTCAGAACACATATATTTCTTCATGTTTCTTGACTGGTCTTTTCATGAGACTTCTTTCCAAACACATTATTTTTGATATCCATAAGTACTTTTGAAGCAAATCTCACACACCCTACATGATGAACCATAACCCTAATATTACGATTAGATGTATAACTGGTTAGAATGAATGATTGTATATCAATATATGATTTCTTATATATTTTCAGATATCAATTCAATCCATTATTTAAAGTGGAACCAGTTATATTATTTATACACAATATTGTCTATTCATGCATTATCTCTATATTCATAGACACATGGTACACCTCTTTATACCCCCAATACTAATTTACATGTCTTCAAAATATTCCTCCTTGAAATGGTGGAAGAAATACTCATGTCACCTGACCTATGTATACATTTTATCACAGTAATATTCTGGACACAAAAAGCAAAGGTCACACTTATGATTGTACCAATGTAAAGGTTGGTCGAGCGTTGGAGTAAGAGACCACCAAGAGACTGTCACATGCAACAGCAAAGTGTTTATTGGGGGTCCAGCATGCTGTGGCTCAGAGCTCACTTGAATTTAGCAGAGAGCCCTGAGAACAGCTTAAGCAGAGCTTATATACTTTCCTTAGAGAGGGCAGGGAGTGAAATTTATTGATGGGTCATGGCAAGTGGGCGGTTTGTTTGCAAATGTGTGAGGGAGTACATTCTGCAGTTTGGCAATTGGGGACAGTACATTTGGGGAACAAGATAAGCAAACAGTTCTCAAGATTTCAACAGTGTTTTGTTAAGCATACAGAAAAACAGAAATTGACAAGTACCTATTTTATTATCCTTTCATTCCCCACTTCTTGTTCTGGTTACTTTTAATCATAAAAGTGATCATTGGGGGGTGTCACAATTCATGTCTGCTAGTCGGAAACATTGTTGTCTGATTACCATAAGTTTAACTTGTCCAATTTGAGCTTGGAGAAAAGAAACTACACGGTTGAGCATACAGGGCCCTACAGTTAGCAATAATATGAAGATTATTAAAGGACCGGCCAAGGCTGATAAAAGTGTAGTTACCCACGGGGACTGTGTGTACCAAGACTCAAACCACCCTTTTTGGGCCTCTGTCTCTCGTTGACACTCTTCAAGGCGTTTTTTTTTTTAATTTACTCATAGATTCTTTTACAACTCCAGTATCGTCAGCATAAAAACAATATTCTTCCCTCAATGCAGCACATAGGCCCCTTCTCTCATGAAGAGAAGGTCCAAATGTCGCCTGTTCTGTAAAACTACTTCAGAGAGCGAGGTTAAAGATTCCTGTAAAGCTGTGATGGAGGTTTTTAATATCTTTAAGTTTTGGTCTATTGGTACTTGTCATTGGGTTATTTGTTGTGTCCCATGGACTAGGGCAGTGGTTCCTGTGCCCACCCCTGCAGCAACTCCTATTCCGAATAGGATGGCTAAAGTGAGGAATACAGCTTCCCAGCGGAACCGAGTTTTTTGGCCCCCTATTTGATTTTTAAATGAGCCTGTTTAATGATAGAGCACTCTGGGAATCATCTGCACCATTACATAATTAATCACATCTGTTGACCATTTTATGAACCCATTAACAATGTTTAAGTATATAGAATTACACTTTTGTAGGGACAGACAAGTCAAGGCACCTAAGATAGCACCGAAGCTAGGGAAACAATCCTATTTGGTTGCAAACGGATTTAGAGGGCATTGCTTCTGTTGTAATCAATTAATCCGCTGAACCCCAAGTTTAGGTAGTTTCAGAATTTTGTACCCAACATGTAGGTAAAGTGGCTCAGAAGTTCACAGTCTGCAGAAGTTCACAAAAAGCTGTTTTTGTTTCTGTTTTATTTCCTCTGTTCTATGCAAGTTTAGTTTTTAAAGACACTTGGGAGGGGGAGAGATTTTGTCTTCTCTTTTTTTTTTCTCCCTGCCAGCTATTACCATGGAGCCCAGTTGGTAACTTCTTTATCTTAGAAATGTAGCCATCTCTGTGAAGCCCCAGCTCAAGGCCAGAGGCCTTGTTCACATATTTTGTGAAAAACTAGTAAAGGGGTGTCTAGCATAGCAGAGCTGATTTTTCCAGCCCATGGTACGTAGAACAGGGCAACAAGAAAAGAGGAAGTTTATCTACATTGAACTCCTTCATTGGGACTCTTTTGCTAAAAGTCCTAAATTCAGCCATGGTGAAGACTTCTGGAGAAGGTCAGTTAAGAATTTTCTGTGGTCCTGGTACAGAGGGGGAAGACGTGAAAGGCGGGTGGTGAGAGCAGCTCCGTGGATTTGAGAATGAGGAAGAAGAGATGTAAAAGAATAATGGGAAAGGGCTTTGGGATTTTCCTAGCATCAAAAAGTTGAGCAGTAGAACAGATAGACCAGAGGGGAAGATGGGAGTGAGTATCTCAAAAAGCCTGTGAGGGACTTCAAATTCTTAGTAACCTGTTTTCAGTGTTGACAAAGCAACTTTAAAGGCCATTTTCATTACATCTTGGATAGGGGTCTGAGGGCTCTCCTCTGCCTGTTTGAGCTTTGGGTTAGCTGGTAAAAAGACCTGTTGGGACCCGGTGCGGACACTGACAGGAGAAGAGAGGAGTGAGTGGGAAGAGGGGTATCTCAGTACCTGCTACCTCAGCAAGGGGGCAATTGTCTGAGAACCAGCGGTGGTTTGGGTATTTGATCTAGTAATTGGAGAGGAGAAATCAGGTTGCTGAGGTGGGATTGACAGCAGAGCATCTGGAGTAGATGGCAGAGGGTGAGGATCTATTGGAGATGTATAGTTCAGGATTTGAGTGAAGGAGGAAAAAGGCCTCCACATAGGGGAATTTCCTTCCACGCTATTGAGCACTTGCCGCAGTTAAACAGGTCACACAGAATTTGAGGTTATAGAGACCCCCCTGGGGGCCATCGGTTTTGGTTGTTAATTGGTAATATGGCCAATGCTGTGTACTGAATTTGATGAAAAGTTTGGGTTCCTCTATGCAGCCCCTATATGCTCACATCCCTATGACTCACAGAAGAAGTCGGCTTTTTCCTCACACAGCCTTGGCTTTTGTGGCTTTGATAACTGCCGGGTAAACATAGTAATCTAGGCTAGCCAACCTGCATCTGGCTCGTGTTTTCCTTCACCCACAATAGCAAAACTCACACACTCTTCCTGATAAACCATAACCCTAATATTACCATTAGATGTTTAACTCGTTGGAATGAATGTATGTATATCAATATAAGATTTCCTGTATATTTTCAGATATCAATTAAATCCATTATTTAAAATTGGAACTAGTTATATTATTTATTCACATTATGATTTATTAATGCATTATCTCTGTATTCATAGATACAGGGTAAACTTATTTGTATCCCGAATACTAATTTATAAGTCTTCAAAATATTGCTCTGAGAACTGGTGGAAGAAATACTCATGTCACCTTATCTACAAATATATTTTATCACAGTAATATTCTGGACACAAAAACCAAAGGTCACACTTATGCTTCTACCAAAATCTAAATGGAAAGTGAGCAGGGATTACTAAAAACATCCACGTTCAGTTTGCCTAATGCTCTCTAATGTCAATCCTATTGGTAATTACATATTTGTTTCTTCCTAAGATTATATATTCTCTCAAGCATGTTGAAATTGTCTAATCCAATCACTCACTTTATACTTTGCCTGATTTCCTAATGTCTCTATTGATATCTGCTTTCCTACATATTTTCACCAGTTCATCATTGTGACTGACTCTTCACATGTGCTGACATTTACAGTCATTCTCTACAAGAAACCCTATTTCTAAAGAACTTTTGGTACAAATCCTATACTCACTCTTCTTTCAAAATATACCGATTACCTTCCTAATCCTGCCGACTCTTCCTCTTTCAGTACATTCAATCATCCAAGGTAAATGGTCCTATACCATTGTATGTCGATTTATCTGAGACAACTGTGCAGAAAGTAATTCAAAGCTAAGTATCCCCATCAAGGGCCCAATGCCCTTCTGGGCTTCAAATCGTACCTAGATTTCTGTTTTCATACGTATATTTCTCCTCTATATTCTTATAAATATCGCAGGTTCCCTATACCATTATTAATCCAGCAGAATGATTCCTAATCCAAATTGAACATGTTATTAATACTAACCATACACTGTTTCCTCAATCTAACTTTACAAAAGAGCAGGGACAGAGTTGGTCTTAAAATACAGAAATGTAGGGGATCTTCCACCTGCTGAGAACCTCATAGGTCCATGCAGAAATGATCCCTGGAGAAGATGTATTCAGCTATGAAGGACCTGAGAGGGCAAAAGTCATCATCCATGGCAAACAACTTGATGTGGATTGTCTGAATGAGGCACTCTCTTCTCAATGTAGAGAAGGTGGACCAATCCAGGCCTGTGTTGAGAGCTCTTACAGGGTGCCTATGGTTGATATACCATTCTAACTTGTAAAATTGTCACAGGAAATAGGGGCAGCCTCCATCGCATAGGACTCTTGGAAGCAAATGTTAGGACATATGGTTACCAAAGCAGTGATCTCATTCAGTTCCTGAAAGAAGTGACCTCACCTCATTTTCTTGTTGATTTAACTCTCTGAACATGGGATCCAGGAAGCCAGGCATCCAGAGCCAGTCCCAGTCCCAGTTTCAGTGTGCTCACTTGATTGGAATTAACAAGGATAGGGTCAGTCATTCTTGGTACCTTCTAATGTGAGGATCGGCAAATGCCATGAAAGCTCTGAAGAGGGGCCTGTCCTGAAAAAGATGGTAGTGGCTCAGCACTGGCTACTGACAACTTCGGAGACTTGCCCAAAAAACCAGATCTGAGACAGGACAGGACATTTCAGGGAAAGTCTGTCAGTCAGAGGACACTCCAGTTAGTCACATACCTACTTGCTGGAAGGAGGTGCCTTTGTGGGTGTGGGTGTGTGTTTGTGGTTATGTCTCATGGTCTGAGAATAGGTAGGAAAGGCGGTTTGTTTGGTTTGGACTAGACTGCTTCTAGAATGTCATTTGACAAGGGGAGTGTTTCTATATCTGTGTATCACACTGTGTCTGTGGATGCAGACATTAAAAAAGAGAATGCATCAATGATTGTTTCCTGTCTAGTAGACAGCTTTCCAGCGTTCATCCTGCCCAATTTATGAATAGAGTGTGGCTAGCCTTATTGATGTGCATCACCTGCTACCTTCCTAAGTTCCTGTTTTCTTCCTGAATTCTGGCCACTCTGCTTTAGGCCTTTTGCTTACCTAATGTTCTGTTGCCCTGAATGTCAGGAAGGTCTTTGCCTCAGGCCACCCTTTTTTGAATCCTGAAGAAAACAGTTTTCAAATGGAAATGAATAGGCATCACCTGTGTTTCTTTGATTAAATGCTTTGAAAAAGGATGTGTCTCAATCAGCCTCTTCACCCTGTGTGAGGCTGTGGCTTAGATTCTCAGCACCTAATTTATCTAAAGAAAGATCCCATATGTGCATCCAAAACCACAATGGCAAAAAGATCAGTCATTGTGGATGAAGTCTCTTGCCTTCCTCTGTTAGGTTCCTGACCTCTATCAAGTGAGAACAGGGATCCTTTGGGTCAAATGAGTTCTTCAAAGCCATGCAGAAGTTCTTGGGTTTTCTCATTACTCCAAATCACATAAAGAATTTATACCTGACAGTCAGTAGGCCTCAAATTGGACAAGCAGGGCAGTATTAATGGCAGGCCTATTTGATCACTCCTGGTTCACCGGAAGTGTGTCCAGGCCACTCTGACTTTAGGCAAATGAGTGGCAAGGGAGCATATTTTTGACACTGTCTTGAGCTGTGTCCCTCATGGAAACCACCAACCGGAGTTTATGATGAGTGCCTATATGGAAGAAGATGAGGGCCATGTGGGAGTGTTTTGGTTTTAATTTTGGTTATTTGTGTGACAGTTGGAAGAGATGACTGGGTCCACCTTGGCTTGAACTCTGGTGTGATTCCCCTTAGATACTGAGTTCAGGAAATGACATCAGAGAAATATTGCCATGAACTGTTTTGGGATTTTCGGAGGCCACGGATAAGAGTTGCCCTTGGAAACTGATCTAGGGCCAGGTTTGCTTTCCACAGAGCACTAGGAATTTCAGCTAGGATATCACATGATTTTATTCTGAAAAACTTGACAGCCAGAGTTGAGAGGCAAAACACACATGGACCTCACATTGTAAACCTCAATGGGCATGGCTTCATGTGACATTTTGGCCACTCTTTGGGAAGTCTTGCCTGTGATAATTCTCCACAGCTTTCTATGAAATGAGCTTCCTCACCATTTAATGTTTCCTGATAAATACCATGAAATTTTTGAAATTCCCATGAACAGGTGGCACTGGAGAATCTTTGGATGTCCTGTTTCTGATCATGAGTGTACCACACAGTGCCTTGATTGACTGGGTTCCATGAAAATGGTGTAGAACAGAGATGCCAGTAACTTGGTGCCTTCTGAGTAGTGGGCCTAGAGGAGTGGTGGGCAGGAGTGTGATAAAATATCTGCGGTGGGGCCATGTGGATCTGCCATTGTCTTCAAAATGGCTTGTGACTGACATGGTGCAGCCAACAGACCCTTATAAGTAAAGGCATTTTGTTATATGGAGAGGTTTCAGGGCAATGTTCAGAATCAGGTTGCTATAGTCAAGGGGGCAAGCTATATAGGATAGAAGCCTAGTTGGTGCATTCTCTTGCTGACCCTGTTTCACCACACGTGACAGAACTCCCTCCAGCACTGTGTCCCAGTTGAATTCCTTGTATTTCGTGAAGCAAATACCAAACTCCCAGTACAGCTGCAAGAAACACCAGGAAAAATGGAGGATGACCAAATGACTTCACGGTCCACAGGGGGGGAGACACTTAGTCCCCAATGGCCACAGTTGACCAAAAAAGATAGAATTTAGCACTGCTGCCTCATGGTCATTGGAAAATAAGAAACCACTTCCTCCAGGTCACATAGATGCAGACCCAGCTTTGATGGTCTCACTACAAAGGAAGCTAAAGCTCCTGACAACAACATATATTTCATGTGTCCAAACTCAGAGGCTGTTTCTCAATAAGTCTTTATTCAACCAGAGATCCATGTTTGTGGCGTGTTTACCCTGTCCCTTACTTTTGGAATCTCCTCTACCACCTCCAAGTTTGTAAACTCCTGAGCATGTTCCATTCCAGATATATAATCACGGATTTTCAAACTCTTCTCTTCTAATTGTGTCATACTTGGGGTAATGGTTATGTCAATGCTTTGTTCTGGATGAGTGTGGAGGATTTTTTGTAGCACATATTTGCCTACTCATTGAATTCTTTTTCTAATTTTCCTTTGGAAGTACTTTATCCCTGACACTACCCCAAACCCTACTAGACTCTGACTACTAATCCTAATATGATGGAGAAAAATAACCCAAACAGATTGGAAATGCAAGCAGTTCAGAAGAGGCATGGTGTACAGTTGGAATTGCCTTTTGCATGATAAAGTGTAGCTGTTGTAAAACCTGTCAATTTTTTGTTGAAATAGTTCTCCATGTGTTTTTAATTTAACAAATAAAAAAAATCCTGTCTCCCTTTCTCTGTAGCCTATTCAGCACATGTAATTTCATCTGCACATATAGATTCCTACCTGGTATCACATGTACATTCTTTTGAGATGGCTGATTTGGCAGATACAAATTGTTAGCAGAGATCACTCCTACTAAACGCTGTTGGAACTGAAAATTCAAACCATTCGTGAATTTCCTAGTTGAACAACATTATACATAAATCATGTTGAGTAAAATAAATATATTTGGACCTGTGGATGATATATATTTCACAACAAATTTCGATTGTCATATATATTGCTACTTTTTAATGTCTGTGTGTTATATGTATATCCAAATATATGTGGATGATATATATTTCACAACAAATTTTGATTGTCATATGTATTGCTACTTTTTAATGTCTCTGTGTTATATGTATATATATATATATATATATATATATATATATATATATATATATATATATATATATACATATATACACACACACACACACTCCAGATTTTTCAAAATATGAAATATATGTGTCTTACTGTACACTCTATAAATTCATTGATGCTCATGTATGTGGATTTATAATCAATATTTCACAAGATTATTCTCAAAAATATTCATCAACCTGAAATACATATTGTTTCCTAGTACTGACAACTAACTTCAGTGAATGGTGCATACAAATCCTAATATTTCTACAGTAACTCATCCTGTTTAACATCAATGCAAGTAGATTCCTATGGGATATGATGTGACTTTTGACATTCATTTTTATTTAACACTGGTACTTTACAATTTCTTCAGTTTATGCACATCATAGGATATATATTTCATCCACAAGTTCGCAAATTATAGGCATTTGTTTCACTTTCAATCACTTCCTGTTTTAGAACACATGTATTCCTCCAGGTTTCTTGATGGGTCTTTCAGTGAGACTTCTTTCCAAACACTTTATTTTCGATTTCCATAATCACTTTTGAAGCAAAACTCACACACCCTTCATGATAATCCATAACCCTAATGTTAACATTAGATGTACAACCGGTTGAAATGAATGAATGTATATCAATATAAGATTTCGTATATATTTTCAGATATTAATTCAATCCATTATTTAAAGTGGAATCAGTTATATTATTTATTCACAGTATCGTCTATTCATGCATTATCTCTATATTCATAGACACAGGATACACCTCATTGAACTCCAGTACTAATTAATACATCTTCAACATATTGCTCCCAGAAATGGTGGAAGAAATACCCATGTCACCTGATCTACATATACATTTTATCACAGTAATATTCAGGACACAAAAAACACAAACGTCACACTTATGATTGTACCAAACCTAAACAGAAATTGAACGTGGATTACTAAAAACATCCATGTCCAGGTTGCCTAATGTGCTCAAATGAAAATCCTATTGGTGACTACATATTTCTTTCTTCCAAAGATTATATAATCAAACTCAACCCTTTTGAAAAAGTCTAATCCTGTCACTCACTTTATACTTTGCCTGATTTTGTAATGTCTCAATTGATATCTTCTTTCCTAGATATTTTCCCCAGTTCATCATTGTGACTGAATCTTCACATGTGGTGACACTTACATTCACCCTCTAACCAAAACCCTATTGCTAAAGAACATTTGTTCCAAATCTATTATTCCCTCCTTCCTAAACCTACCGAATATCTTCCTAATCCTAACTTCTATCACTTTTTGACTGGATGTTCTCTTCTACATTCCATCATCCCAGGTACAAGAAACTATGCCATTGTATATCGATTTATCTGAGACATCTGTGCAGAAAGTAATTCAAAGCTAAGTATACCAATCAAGGGCCCAATGACCTTCTGGGCTTCAAATCTTACTTAGATTTCTGTTTTCATAATTATATTTCACCTATATATTGTTGTAAATATTGCAGGATCCCAATACCTTTATTCATCCTGTAGAATGATTCCTAACTGAAATTGAATCTGTTATTAACCCTAAGCATACACTGTTCCCTCAATCTTACATTACAGAAGAGCAGGGACAGAGTTGGTCTTAAAATACAGGAATGTAGGGGATCTTTAACCTGCTAATAACCACAAAGGTCTTTGCAGAAATGATCCCTGGAGAAGATATAGGCAGCTATGAAGGACCTGAGAGAGCAAAAGTCATCTACCATGGAAAGCAACCTGGTCAGGATGAAGGGTTGTGTCTGAATCATCCTCTCTGATCTTAATGTAGAGAAGATGGACCAAAGCAGGCAATTATGGAGAGCTGTTCCTGGGTGCCTATGTTTGATTTATCATTCTAACTTGTGAAAGTATCACAGAGAGTAGGGGAAGCCTCCATCTCATGGGACCCTTGGAAGCAACTGTTAGGACAAACTGGTTGCCAAGGCAGTGACCTCATTCAGTTCAGGAAGGAAGTGACCTCACTTCACTTCCTTGGTGATGGAATTCTCTGAACTTGGGATTCGGGAAGCCAGGCACCCAAAAGCAGTCCCAATCCAAGTCCCATTGGTCTCACTTGTTTGGATTTACCGAGGACAGGGTCAGTCTTTTTTGGTACCTACTGATGTGAGGATGGCCAAATGCCAGGAAAGCTCTGAAGAGGGTCCTTTTCTGAGAAAGCAGGTAGTGGCTCAGCGCTCGCTTCTGACAATTTCAGAGAGGTGGCCAAAGAGACCAGATCTGAGATAGGACAGGCCATTTCTGGTGAACATAGCATGGTCCACCACTCAGAGGAAACTCCGGATAGTCACAGACCTACTTGGGGGAAGGAGGTGTCTTTGTGGGTGTGGGTGTGGGTTTGTGGTTTTGTCTCATATTCTGAGAATAGGTAGGAAAGGCGGTTTACTTGGTTTGGAGTGAACAGCTTTTACTAAGTCATTTGACAAGGCGAGTGTTTCTATGTCTGTGTAACCCACTGTGTCCGTGGTTGTAGATATTAGAAAAGAGGATGCATCATTGGATGTGTCCTGTCTAGTAGAAAGCTTCCCAGCATTCATCCTGCCCAATTTATGAATGTACTGCAGCTTGCCTTATCGATGGGCAACACCTGCTATCTTCCTAAGTTCCTGTTTTCTTTCTGAATTCTGGCCACTCTGTAGAATAGGCTCATGGTTTTGTGTCCAAGGTATGTACCACCTCCAATCTCTGTGACATGGCCATGTACTGAATAGCTGAAAGGAATGGCGACCATGTCAGAAAACTCAGATATCAGTGTGACCATGAAAGTCTCAGTGGAGAAACCCTGCTTTGGGCCTTTAGATTACCTATTGTTCAGCTGCCCTGAAAGTTGAGAGAAACAAAAACCATGAGTACTGAATAAATGTTGCAGCAGTTGGAACATGTCGCTGTATTGAGGTTCCCTCACCAGACTTTAGTTTCCCCAGTTATCTGGACTGTCAACGTAACCTTTTAATTTTAGTGTTACAGTTGTCCTTCCCCATTAGACACAGTGTAATAATTTCATGTCATCTGATCTTGCAAAATCCTTTTACTAGTATGACCTTTGTGTCTAATAGAGAAATCTTCACTTCTGTTACTCAGGGCTGGATAATCGTACTAGCAGACACGAAGACTACCTGTTTAGGTTAGGAATATAAGTAGGTCTTAACCTAAAAAATCTGCCTCTGGCAGCTCCTCTTGATAGTCTCTTTTTATAGTTATCAGGCATTCCTGTCTGAGAATCCTTCTTTTAGTTTCCAGTCTTACTTATTTTGGGAGGCTAACATAAATTGTATACCTTAAAATTTTATTATTATTATTATTATTATTATTATTATTATTAATTAAAATGCCCAGGAATGGCTGTATTTTCGTTTTAACTGTCTTTGCTAACTGTTTAAGATGAAACAGTCAAACTGACTTCTGTTTCTATCTATTTTTCACAGTCAGCTGAGCTTTTATGGGAGTCAATTCTGGGGAAACTTGAGAGCAGCTTCTCAGTTCTGATAGTGCCATTTTAGTTAGGTGGGTCCAGGTCTTGCTTGACCATGTGGTTTCCCTCAGAAGCATAAGAATGTCTCCCTTCTCTGATAACTCTCCTCTTCATGGCAAATGCACTCATTGGCTTTATGTTCTCCAGTGGTCTCATTATTTTTCCTGATCTGGAGGTTATTTGGCCCAGAGTTGCAAAGCTCTTTAGAGAAGTCCCCTGTTCCCTGGATTCAGACTGACTCAGAGGGCAAGAGCCAAATATTGGTTTTCTTGGCCCTTTTCATTTAACTTTAATTAAATCCTAATCTGAAACATCCAGCAAATAAATTTTAACAGCCTTATATTACAAGTACTGGGATTTAATGTCTATAACTTTATAATTATTTATCTTTTAATTAATTGCGATCTGTATTATTCTGTCTTATAGGTGATGACTTATTATCTTAAATTAACCCATGTGGTGTTCTTAAAGCAACACTTCTGTAAAACACTAACAGGGAATCTTTAGATCACTTATAAGGAAATTACAAAATAAAAATTTTTAACAAGAGTAAAAATACTTAGTTCGTGTAACAGCTACCCTAAATTTTTTGGCTGAGTTATACACTATATCCCCTGTTTAAATCCTAGTAATCTTGACACAAATCAAAAACCAAAGAAACTTTTTAACATAACTTTAAATGAAATAAAATCTGACCTACTGCTTTCGTAGTCATTCTGACATGTTGTAAGATGGGACACACAGCCTTATTTCAGTTAAGGCAGGGCTCTATATGAATCTTTAGTGTTTTAGATCTAAAGGTGATCTTTGTTTTTTAAATATCATTTTACAAAGTTTACATAAATTGTGTCAGGTCACATGAACATTTGTTAACACCGTATGATATCAGATTTAAAACATGAATTAAAGAAAGGCTGAAAGTTTTTAACCTTTACATAGATTAGGCTCTCAATAACTTAAAAATACATTTAAATGGTTCCCCAATGTAAAAAGTAACATAAAACTTTACATATCTTATTGATAACAGGTAAATAAATCCCCAATATATTTTTTTACCATATAACTTTAGAACAACAGATTGATATAATGCTCTTTTCAAGTTTCTACCTTACAGACTTGTATACCTGGAAGATATGAGCACATTGACAGCAACACAATTACATTGATGTTTCTACATTAACCAAGTTTAGCTTTTAAAGAAATGGCAGTACAGTTCTCTAAAATAACAGTTCTTATTTATTCAGTTGTTTATTTTTTATGGTTGTTTGCTCTAGAAAAAAATAAAACTTAATAACACAGTTTTATGGGTAAACTTATGTTTTCAGAAATTTTTGTCTCTTTAACACATGACTGAATTTTACAATCTTATACACACTTTAGTACAAACTTATACAGACCTTAGTAAATCAATCACATATCAAACAAAACTACTCATGAATGAGTAATCCCATATGAAATTTACTTTACTGATTTATTAAAATATTAGACAATTGTATTGAAAATTGTAAACCATTTTTTTGTTGTTGAAGGAAAAGTCCTTGAACAAAGGCATATTAGACCTTTTGTAGACATTAATATTTTATTAGATTTTTGAACACCTAGAAAACCTTGTGAGCTTAAATTTAAAGAGCAATTCCCTACAGAACAGAACAGAGGACAGAACCATTCTCATTACTGTCCCGGAGAGGGGTATATGTTAGCCTACCCAGGCCACCTCCCTGTCATCAGAAGTACTCTCCCTTAACTGGATAGCAGATGTTATAAAGGTGTCACTTACCTATGGAGGCCTCCTCTACCAGGAGCTTGCTAATAGTTTTAGTGCTTTGGTTCTCTGCAGTGCTCCACGGACTGAAGGCTCAATCCAAGGCCTTGGAACGTCTTAAGTTGCACACCCCCTAGAGTGGCTCTCCAGTGTAAAGCCCTAGAGGGCAGGCCAGCTTCTGAATTTCCACAGTCTGGTCTTGTGATCTGGTCGGGCAGGGTTATCTCGCTTTGGAACTCCAAAATGTAAGACCAGAATGCAAGAAAAGACCACTGACTCCAATTAAAATCAAATTAAGGCAAGCTTATTATTTCAACCGGCCAGGCTGCCTCTCCCTCCCAAAATGGCGGGAACAAGACAGCAACCCAACTTTCCTACAGCCCAGATATGTAGCCCAGAAAGATACACAAAAGGGGGGTTACAGATAAGAGAACTTTGACAAGCATCACACTAATGGTATATTACATTTGTTTTTTTTTTTTTTTGCTGGCCCTAACATCAGAATTTATGAGGACCATTAGAGCCTCAGAGACACGTTGTCTGGCCAGGGAAAGAAAAATATTTATGAGGTATCATTAAAGTTTTAGAGAGCGCTGCTATCTGGTCAGAGATCCAGACATGGGTGAGTTCAAGGCACTGGTAGGCATTCCAAGCAGGTTCAGAATTTGCGCTAATTTATAGTAAAGCCAAAATTATCTTTTCATGGCTTTGTGGCAAGATGGCCCCCAATTTTAATGAAAGATCAGGTTGGATCTATCAACCCTGTCCCTTACTTTTGGAAACTCCCCTACCACCCCCAAGGTTGTGTACTCCTGAGGATTTTGCATTCCTGATAGGTATTCACAGATTTTCTAACTGTTCTCGTCTAATTGTGTCTTACTTGGGGCCGAAGTAATATGAAGGCATTATTCTGGATGAGAGTGGAAAAATTTTGTGTAGCACATATTTGCATACACATTGGATTCATTATCTAATTTTCCATTCGAAATACTGAATCCCTGACACTAACCAATAGCTGACTAGACTCTGACTACTAAACCATTATGATGGAGAAAAATAACCCAAACAGAATAGAAATACAAGCAGTTCAGAGGAGGAATGGTGTACAGTTGGACTGGTCTTTTGGATGATAAAGGGTTGGTGTTATAAATCCAGTAAATTTTTTGTTTAAATAGTTCTCAATGTGTTTTAAAGTAAACAAATATGTGAATTCCTGTCTCAATTTCTCTGTAGCCTATTCAGCACATGTAATTTTATATGCACATATAGAATCCTACCTGGTATCACACATACATACTTTTGAGGTTACAGTTACTAGGAAGATACAAATTTTGAGAAGAGATCACTCCTCCAAAACGATTTTGGAACTGAAAATTCAAACTATGGGTGAGCTTCCTAGTTGAAAAACATTATACATAAATCCATGTTTACTAAAATAAATACTTTTGCATCTGTTGATGATATATATTTAATGATGAAATTCGATAGGCATAAATATTGCTACATTTTAATGTCTGTGTATATATATATACACATTCTCCAGATTTTTCAAAATATGAAATATATGTGTCTTACATTAACTCCCTGAATTCATTCATGTTCATGTATGTGGATTTATAATCAACTTTTTACAAGATTTTTCTCAGAAATATTCATCCACCTGAAATACATATTTGTTTTCTAGTACTGAAAACTAACTTCAGTTAATGTTGCATACAAATCCTAATATTTCTACAGTAACTGACCCACTTAAACATCATTGCCTGTAGATTTGTATGGGACATAATGTGTATTTTGACGTTCATTTTTTACAACACTGGTACATTATTATTTCTTCAGTTTATGCACATCATAGGATATATATTTCATCCACAAATTCACAAATTTATAGGCATTTGTTTCACTTTCAATCACTTACTGCTTCAAAACACATGTATTCCTCCAGGTTTCTTAACTGGTCTTTTCATGAGACTTCTTTCCAAACACATTATATTTGATTTCCATAATCAATTTTGAAACAAAGCCCACACACTCTTCATGATAAACCATAAACCTAATATTAAAATTAGATGTATAACCGGTTGGAATGAATGATTGTTTATCAATATAAGATTTCCTATATATTTTCAGATATTAATTCAATCCATTATTTAAAGTGGAATCAGTTATATTATTTATTCACAATATCGTCTATTCATGCATTATCTCTATATTCATAGACACAGGATACACCTCATTGAACTCCAGTATTAATTAATACATCTTCAACATATTGCTCCCAGAAATGGTGGAAGAAATACCCATGTCACCTGATCTACATATACATTTTATCACAGTAATATTCAGGACACAAAAAACACAAACGTCACACTTATGATTGTACCAAACCTAAACGGAAATTGAACATGGATTACTAAAAACATCCATGTCCAGGTTGCCTAATGTGCTCAAATGAAAATCCTATTGGTGATTACATATTTGTTTTTTCCTAAGATTATATATTCAAACTCAAGCCTGTTGAAAATGTCTAATCCTATTACTCACTTTATACCTTGTCTCATTTCGTAATGTCTCTATTGATATCTGTTTTCCTACATATTTTCCCAAGCTCATTATTGTAACTCATTCTTTACATGTGCTTACATTGACATTCACTTTCTAACCAAAACCCTATTGCTAAAAATATTTTGGTCCGAATCCTATACTCACGCTTTTTTCTAAACCTACTGACTATCTTCTTAATCCTACCTACTGTCCCTTTTTGACTGGATGTTCTCTTCGACATTCAATCATCCAAGAAAAAAGGTCCTATGCCATTTTATATCGATTCAGCTGAGGCATGTGTGCAGAGCATAATGCAAAACTAAGTCTCCCAATCAAGGGCACAATGCCCTTCTGAGCTTCAAATCTTACCAGGATTCCTGTTTTCATACTTATATTTCACCTATATATTCTTGTAAATATCGCAGGTTTCCAATACCATTAATCATCCTGCAGAATTATTCCTAACACAAATCGAACATGTTTTTAACCCTAACCATACACTGTTCCCTCAATCTAACATTGCAGAAGAGCAGGGAAAGTGTTGGTCTTACAATACAGGAATGTAGGGGATCTTCCACCTGCTGAGAACCTCAAAGATACATGCAGAAATAATCCCTGGAGAAGATGTATGCAGCTATGAAGGACTTTTGAAAGTGAAAGTCATCTTCCATAGCAAACAACCTGGTCAGGATACAGGTTTGTGTCTGAATCAGCCTCTCTCTTTTTAATGTAGAGAAGATGGACCAAACCAGGCCTTTGTGGAGAGCTCTTCCCAGGTGCCTATGGTTTATATACCATTCTAACTTGTGAAAGTGTCACATGAAGTAGGGGCAGCCTCCATCTCAAGGGACCATAAGAAGAAACTGTTAGCACAAAGTGGTTGCCAAGTCAGTGACCTCATTCATTTCAGGAGGAAGTGACCTCACCTCACTTCCTTGTTTTTGGAAGTCTCTGAACTCGGAATCCAGGAAGGCAGGCACCCAGAGCCAGTCCCAGTCCCACTCCCAGTGGTCTCACTTGTTTGGATTTACCAAGGTGAGAATCGGTCTTTCTTGGTGCCTACTAATGTGAAGATGGCCAAATGCCAGAAGAGCTCAGAAGAGGGGCCTTTCCTGAGAAAGCCGGTAATGGCTCACTGCTGGCTCCTGTCAGCTTCACACAGTTGGCCAAGGATACTAGATCTGAGACAAGATAGTCCAATTCCGTGAAACATAGAATGGCCCACCAGTCAGAGAACACTCTGTATAGTCACAGACCTCCTTGGGGGAAGGAGGTGCCTTTCTGGGTGTGGGTGTGTGTTTGTGGTTTTGTCTCATGTTCTGAGAATAGGTAGGAAAGGCAGTTTGTTTGGTTTGGTGTGAACTGTTTCTGGTAAGTCATTTGACAAGGCGATTGTTTCTATTTCTGTGTATCCCACTGTGTCTGTGGTTGTAGAAATTAGAAAAGAGAATGCATCAATGGATGTTTCCTGTCTAGGAGAAAGCTTCCCAGGATTCATCTTGCCCCAGATATGTACAACCTCCAAGATCTTTGACAAGGCCATGTACTGGACAGCTGAATGGAATGGGAGCATCTCAGAAAACTCAGATATCAGTGTTACCAGGAAAGTCTCAGTGGAGAAACCCTGCAATGGGCCTTTTGCTTGCCTATTGTTATGTTGGCCTGAATGTCAGGAAGGTCTTTGCCTCAGGCCACCCCTTTGTGAAGCCTGAAGAAAACAGTTTTCAAATGGAAATGAGTGGACATCACCTGTGATTCTTTCCTTAATTGCTTTGGAAAGGGATGTGTCTGAATCAGCATTTTGGCCCTGTGTAAGGCTGTGGCTTAGATTCTCAGCACCTGATGGATCTAAAGAAAGATCCCTTGTGTGCATCCAAAACCAACATCTCCAAAAGAGCACTCATTGTGGATGAAGTCTAACCAACTCCACTAACCAACTCACAGTTATAGTAAATAACTTTTGAAGTTGAAGGGACCCCAGTAAACTTTGAAGTAGATACAGGGGCATTATACTCAGCCTTTAAGGCCCCATTGGGCCCTCTATCAAATAAAAGGTCTCTAGTTCAAGGGGCTAATGGCAGTAAATATCGGGCTTGGACAACTAAGAGGTACATGGACCTGTGGAAAGGAAAAATCCATCACTCCTTCCTAGTAATCCCAGAGTTCCCGGCCCCATTGATGGGTGGAGATCTGTTCACCAAACTCTGGGCCATAATGACTTTTAACCCTGAAGGCCCCCAAGTGGAATTTCTAAATCCTTCAGTAAAAACTCCTATAGTCATGGCTTTAACAATGTCAGTAGAAAATGTACATCAACTCACTCACCTTGGTTCAAAGAAATTGCAGGCATTCCTGAAAGATCAAGAACAGAGTTTTCTACTAACCGACTCACAGCGAAAGGAAATAACTGAATGGGTATCAAAAGCGTCTCAGGTCCATCAATTGGTTAATGCTTACCCTTTTAAGCTTCCTGCAGGAAAACACCTTCGAAGAACCAGACCAGAAAAATTTTCAGAAGTGAACTTTACTGAAATTAAGCCAGCAAGGTATGGACTTAAATATCTCCTAGTCTTTGTAGATACATTTTCAGGATGGATTGAAACCTTCCCCCCCCCAAAAAAAAAAAAAACAATGGCTCAAATCGTGGTCAAGATGATACTGAAGGATATTTTTCCAAGATACGGCCTGCCTAAGGTAATAGGGTCTGACAATGCACTGGTGTTCATGGCCCAGGTAAGTCATGGGTTAACCTGTACCCTGGTGATTAATTGGTAGTTACATTATGCTTATAGATCCCAGAGCTCAGGACAGGTAGAAAAAATAAATAGAACCATTAAAGAGACCTTAATGAAATTAAGCTTAGAAACCAGCTAAAAGATTGGACTATACTCCTGCCTTATGCACTGTATCATCTAAAAAATACTCCCTCTGTTTCTTTGTGTAACCTCTCCCCCTGTGAAATTCTCTATGTTGCCCCTCCTCCAGTAAGGGACCTAACCCCAACTCTAAGACCTAAGGATCCCTTCCACACCCCCTTGCTTGACACACTTAAAGCTCTTGAAAGAACTCAGCGATACCTGTTAAAACAGCTGGCCACGGCCTACCAACCTGGGGACAAGGAGACTCCACATCGATATCAAGTAAGAGACTTCATCTACATAAGATGACATCAGGTGTCATCCCTGGAACCCCGCTGGAAAGGAAATACCACGTGCTACTTATAACACCTACAGCAGTAAATGTAGACGGAATCCTTTCCTGTATCCATGCCTTCCATCTCAAGCCTGTGCCCTGTCCAGACTCTGGCTGGAAACTGGAAATGACTGGTAACCCTTTCAAATTGTGTATTTGGCATGTGTATAAGGCTATAGACTCTCCCCTTGGCCACCACTAGTCCTAACCCTCATCAGCGAATTCAGCAGCAATGGCTGATCACAAATCCTCATAGACCAGAAGAATGGTCTATCTCGCTTACAGCCCACATAGGGACCTGTTGGTCATCTCAACATTTGTCAGCTGCCTATAGGTTTTTCCTATTGGGATATCCCTGATAAAGCAGATCCCACTAAAATTTCATTAAATCCCTTTCGTATCATAGATAATGAAAACAAATATTATGGATGTAGGGACACGTGAGCCAGATGCAGGTTGGCTAGCCTAGATTACTATGTTTGCCTGGAAGACTATCAAAGCCACAAACAGCCACGGCTGTGTGGGGGGAAAGCCGACTTCTTCTGTAAGTCATGGGGATGTTAGCATACAGGGACTGCCTGGTGGAACTCAAACTGCTCATCAAATTCAATACACAGAATTGGCCATATTACCAATTAGACAACCAAAACCTGTGACCCCCAGAGGGGTCTCCAGATCCTCACATTCTGCATGACCTTTTTAACTTCTGCAAGTGCTCAAAAGGGTTAAAGGAGATTCCCCTATGTGGAGGTTTTTTCCCTCCTTTGCTCACATCCTGAACTATACTTCTCCAATAGTTCCTCAAACTCAGCCTTCTGCTCCAGACTCTCTGCTGGCACTGTCACCTCAGCAACCTGATTTCTCCCCTCCAATTACTAGATCAAAAATCAAAACCTCTGCCGGTTCTCAGACAATTGCCCCCTTGCTGAGGTATCCGGTACTGAGGTACCCCTCCACACACTCACTCCTCTCTTCTCCTGTCAGTGCCCGCACTGGGTCCCATAAGGTCCTCTTACCAGCTAACCCAAAGCTCAAACCAGCTGAGGAGATCCCTCAGACCCCTATCCAGGATGTAATTAAAATGGCCTTTAAAGTTGCCTTGTCATCACTGTAAACAGGTGACTAAGAATTTAAAATACCTCACATGCTTTTTGGGATACTCACTCCCATCGTCCCCTCTGCTCTACCTGTTCTACTGCTCAAGTTTTTGTTGCTAGGAAAATCCCAAACCCCTTTTCCAATATTCTTTTACATTTCTACTTCCTCATTCTCAGATCCATGAAACTGCTCTCAGCCTTGCCTTCCACGTCTTCCCCCTCTCTACCAGGCCCACAGAAAAGTCTTAAATGACCTTCTCCAGAAGTCTTCACCATGGCTGACTTTAGGACTTTCAGCAAAAGAGTTCCTTTAAAAGAGTTCACTGTAGATAAACTTCTTCTTTTCGTGTTGCCCTGGTCTACTTGGCAACTGGCGAAAAAAAATCAGCACTCCTGAGCTAGACACACCCATACTAGTTTTTCACAAAATATGTGAACAAGGCCTCTGGCCTTGAGTGGGGGCTTCACAGAGATGGCTACATTTCTAAGATAAAGAAGTTACCAACTAGGCTCCATGGTAACAGCTGGCAGGGCGAAAAAAAAAGAGAAAAAAAATCTCTCCCCCTTTCAGGTGTCCTTGAAAAGTTAACTTGCCCAGAACAGAGGATAAAATAACAGATAGAAAAAGAGCTTTTTGTGAACTTCTGCCGACTTTGAACTTCTGAGCCCCTTCCCTTACATGTTGGGTACAAATTATGAAACTACCTAAACTTGGGGTTCAGGGGATTAATTGATTACAACAGAAGCAATGCCCTCTAAATCCGTTTGCAACCAAATAGGACTGTTTCCCTGTCTTCAGTGCTATCTTAGGTGCTTTGCCTCGTCCGTCCCTATAACAGAAAGATTCTATATACTTAAACATTGTTTATGTTTTCATGAAATAGTCAACAGATGTGATTAATTATGTAATGGTGCAGATGTTTCCCAGAGTGCTCTATGATGACGCAGGTCCATTTAAAGATCAAATAGGAGGGTATGCAACTCAGTTCCGCTGGGAACCTGTATCTCTCACTTTAGCCATCCTATTAGGAATAGGAGTTGCTGCATGAGTGGGCACAGGAATCAATGCCCTAGTCCAAAGGACACAACCAATGCCCTAATTAGAAGCAGCAATAGACCAAAACTTAAAGATAATAAAACCTCCATCACAGCTTTACAGGAATGTTTAACCTCTGTCTATGAATCTGTTTTACAGAACAGGCGAGCGATAAAACCTCCTCTTCATGAGAGAAGGGGGACTTTGTAGTGCATTGAGGGAAGAATGTTGTTTTTGTGCCGGCCACACTGGAGTTGAAAAGAATCTATGAGTAAATAAAGAAAACGCATTGAAGAGCGTCAACGAGAAAGAGAGGCCCAAAAAGGGTGGTTTGAGTCTTGGTTCACACAGTCCGTCTGGTTAATTATGCTTTCATCAGCCCTGGCTGGTCCATTAATAATCCTCATATTATTGCGAACTGTAGGACCCTGTTGGCTAAACCATGGAGTTTCCTTTCTCCAAGCTCAAATTGGACAAGTTAAACTTATGGTAATCAGACAACAATATACCACACTAGAAGACATAAAATGTAACACCCATCAGTGATGACTTTTATGATTAAAAGTAACCAGAAGAAGAAGTGGGGAATGAAAGGTTAATGAAATAGGTACTTGTCACTTCCTTTTTTTTCTGTACACTTAACAAAACACTGTTGAAATCTTGAGAACTGTTTGCTAATCTTGTTCCCAGAATGTGCTGTCCCCAACTGCCAAACTGCAGAATGTGCTCAGTCACGCAGTTGAAAGCAAACGGCCTACTCGCCCTGACCCATCAATAAACTTCCATCCCTGCCTTCTCCAAGAAAAGTACATAAGCTCTGCTTAAGCTGTTCTCAGGGCTCTCCGCTCTATTCAACTGAGCTCTGAGCCCCAGCATGCTGGACCCACAATGAACCCTTTGTAGTTGCATGAGACAGTCTCTTGGTCATCTCTTCCTCCTATACTCGCCTGACCATTACAATATTTCACCTCTATATTCTTAAAAATATCTCAGGTTCCCAAAACCATTATTCATCCAGCAGAATGATTCCTAACACAAATCAAACATGTTATTAATCCTAACCATACCATCTACCCTCAATCTAACTTTACAGAAGAGCAGGCACAGAGTTGGTCTTACAATACAGGAATATAGGGGATCTTTCACCTCCTGAGAAATTCAAAGGTCTATGCAGAAATGATCCCTGGATAAAATGTAGGCACCTATGAAGGACCTGAGAGAGCAGAAGTCATCTTCCATGGCAAACAACCTGGTCAGGATGAAGGGTTGTGTCTGAATCAGCCTCTCTCTTCTTAATGTAGAGAAGATGGACCAAACCAGGCCTGTGTGGAGAGTTGTTTCCTGGTGCCTATGGTTGATATACTATTCTAACTTGTGAAACTGTCACAGGTAGTAGGAGCAGCCTGCATCTGAAGGGACCCTTGGAAGCAACTGTTAGGACAAAGTGGTTGCCAAGGCAGTGACCTCATTCAGTTCCTGAAGGAAGTGACCTCACCTCACTTCCTTGTTGATGGAACTCTCTGAACTTGGGATCCAGGAAGCCAGGCACACAGAGCCAGTCCCAGTCCCAGTCCCAGTGTTCTCACTTGTTTGGATGTACCAAGGACAGAATCAGTCTTTCTTGGTACCTACTGATGTGAGGAAGGCCAAATGCCAAGAGAGTTCTGAAGACGGGCCTTTCCTGGGAAAAAAGGTAGTTGCTCACAGCTTGCCCTTGACAACTTCACAGAGTTGGATAAGAAGAGGAGATCTGAGACAGGACATGCCATTTTGAGGGAACATAATATGCCCCACCAGTCAGAGGACACTCCTGATAGTCTCAGAATTACTTGGGGTAAGGAGGTGCCTCTGTGGGTGTGGTTGTAGGTTTGTGATTTTCCCTTGTTCTGAAAATAGGTAGGAAAAGTGGTTTGTTTGGATTTAGTGAACATTTTCTAGAAAGTCCCTTGACAAGGCGAGTGTTTCTGTGTCTGTGTATCCCACTGTGTCCATAGTTGTAGACATTAGAAAAGAGAATGCATAAATGGATGTGTCCTGTCTAGTAGAAAGCTTCACAGCATTCATTTTGCCCAATTTATGAATGGACTGCGGCTTGCCTGATCGATGGGCAACACCTGATATCTTCCTAAGTTCCTGTTTTCTTCCTGAATTCTGGAGACTCTCCAGAATAGGCTCATGGTTTTTTGTCCAAGTTATGTACCACCTCCAAGTTCTTTGACATGGCCATGTACTGGATAGCTGAAGGGAATGGCGAGCATCTCAGAAAACTCAGAAATCACTGGGACCAGGAAAGTCTCAGTGGAGAAACCCTGCTTTGGGCCTTATGCTTACCTATTGTTCTGTTGCCCTGAATTTCAGGAAGGCCTTTGCCTCAGGCCACACCTTTTTGAAGCCTGAAAAGAAGAGTTTTGCAATGGAAATAAATGGGCATTACCTGTGGCTCTTTGCTTAATTTCTTTGAAAAGAATGTGTCTTATTCAGACTCTTGAGCCTGTGTGAGGTGGTGGCTTAGAGTCTCAGCACCTGATGGATCTAAAGAAAGATTCCATGTGTACATCCAAAACCAAAATGGCCAAAGAGCAGTCCTTGTGGATGAAGTCTCTCACCTTGCTCTGTAACTTTCCTGACCTCCATCAAGTGAGAATAGGGATTCTTTGGGGCAAATAAGTTCCTCAAACCCTGCAGAGGCTAGCCCATAGGTGCTTAGATTTTCTCATGACTCCAATTCACATAAAGAATCTAAAACCCACAGTCAGTAGGCCTCAAATTTGAGAAGCAGAGCAGTATTAATGGCAGGCCTTTTTGATCATTCCTGGTTCACAGGAAGGGTGTACAGGCCACCCTGACTTTAGGCAAATGAGATGCAAGGGAGATTTTTTGGACACTGTCTTGGGGTGAACACCTCATGGAAACCTCCAGCCAGATGTTATGATGAGTGCCTAAATGGAAGAAGATGAGGTCATGTGGGATTGTTTTGGTTTGAATCGTGGTCATTTGTGTGGCGGTTGGAAGAGACGACTGGGTCCACCTTGGCTTGAACTCTGGTGTGATTACCCTAAGAGACTGCATTCTGGAACTGACGTCATCAAAGTATTTCCATGAATTGTGTTGGAATTTTAGGAGGCCACGCATGAGATTTGCCCTTGGAAACTGAGATCTAGGCCCAGGGTTGCTTTCCGCAGAGCACTGGGAATCTCAGCCAAGATATCACATGATTTTATTCTGAACGACTTGGCAGCCATAGTTGAGAGTCAAAACACACATGGACCTCACGTTGTAGACCTCAATGCACCTTGCTTCATGTGACCTTTTGGCTACTCTTTGGGAAGACTTGCCTCTGAGAGTTCTCCAAAGCTTTTATGGAAATGAGCATCCTCAACATTTAATTGTTCCTGAATGAATTGAAACCCACATTGCCTCCAACTTCATGCTTGAAAAATGGCTCGATAAATACCATGAAATTTTTTTTTAAATTTTCATGAACAGGTGGCACTGGAGGACCTTTGGATATCCTGTTGATGATTATGAGTATACCAGACAGTGCCTTGATTGACTGGGTTTCAAGAAAATGGTGTAGAACAGAGATGCCAGTAAGTTGGAGTCTGCTGACTAGTGGGCTTATAGCCGTGGTGGGCAGGTGTGTGATGGAATATCTGTGGTGGGGCCATGTGGATCTGCCATTGTCTTCCAAATGGCTTGTGGCTGACATGGTGCAGCCAACAGACCCTTACAAGTAAAGGGACCTTGTTATATGGAGAGGTTTCAGGGGAATGTTCAGAATCAGGTTGCTATGGTCAAGGGGCAAGCTATGAGGGATAGAACCTTGGTTGGTGCATTCTCCTACAGACCCTGACCCACCACATATGACAGAACTCCCTTCAGCACTGTTTTTCAGTTGAACTCCTTGTATTTCGTGAAGCAAATACTAAACACCCAGTGCAGCAGCAATAAACACCACAAAATGTGGAGGATGACCCAATGACTTCACAGTCCACAAGGGGAGACACTTAGCCCCCAGTGGCCCCAGTTTACCGACTAGGATTGAATTCAGCACTGCTACCGCATGTTCATTGGAAAATATTAAACCATGTCCTCCAGGTAACATAGATGCAGACCCAGCTGTAATGGTCTCACTACAAGGAAGGTAAAGCTCCTGACAACAACATATATTTCAAGTGCTCAAACTCAGAGGCAGTTTCTCAAGAAGTCTTTATGCCAGCACAGCTCCATGTTTGTGGAGTGTTTACCCTGTCCCTTACTTTTGAAAACTACTCTACCACCTGCCAGGTTGTAAACTTTTGAGCATATTCCATTCCAGATATTTATTCCCAGATTTTCTAACTCTTGACTTTTAATGATGTATTACTTGGGACGAGGGTAATGTCAAGGCATTGTTCTGGATGAGAGTGGGAAAATTTTTGTGTAGCATATATTTGCATACACATTTGGTCCATTTTCCAATTTTCCATTCGAAATACTGAATACCGGACACTGACACCTAATCTACTAGACTCTGACTACTAATCCTAATAAGATGGAGAAAAACAACCCAAACAGAATAGAATTACAAGCATTTCAGAGGAGGCATGGTGTATAGTTGGACTTGCATTTTGCATTATATAAGGTAGGAGTTATACATCTAGTCAATTTTGTGTTGAAATAGTTCCCCATGTGTTTTTCTTTCGATTATTTTATTTTATTTTATTTTATTTTATTTTATTAGTTGGTTGTTCAAAACATAACAAAGCTCTAGACATATCGTATTTTATACATTAGATTCAAGTGGGTTATGAACTCCCATTTTTACCCCAAATATGGGTTGCAGAATCACATCGGTTACACATCCACATTTTACATAATGCCCTATTAGTAACTTGTATTCTGGTACCTTTCCTATCCTCTACTATCCCTGCTCCCCTCCACTCCCATCTTCTCTCTCTACCGAATCTACTGAAATTCATTTCTCTCTTTGTTTATTTTCCCATTCCCCTCACAACCTCTTATATGTAATTTTGTGTAACAATGAGGGTCTCCCTCCATTACCATGAAATTTACCTTTTCTCTACCTCCCCCCCAACTCACCTCTCTGTTTAATGTTAATCTTTTCTTCCTGCTCTTCCTCCCTGCTCTGTTCTTAGTTTCTCTCATTATATCAAATAAGACATTTGGTATTTGTTTTCTACGATTGGCTAGCTTCACTAAGCATTATCTGCTCTAGTGCCATGCATTTCCCTGCAAATTCCATGATTTTGTCATTTTTTAGTGCTGCATATTACTCCATGGTGTATAAATGCCACATTTTTTTAATCCATTCATCTATTGTAGGGCATCTGGGTTGGTTCCACAGTCTAGCAATTGTGAATTGTGCTGCTATGAACATCGATGTGGCAGTATCACTGTAATACGCTCTTGTAAGATTCAGGGAATAGTCCGAGAAGGGCAATAGCTTGGTCAAATGGTGGTTCCATTCCCAGCTTTCCCAGGATTCTCCATACTGCTTCCCAAATTGGCCGCACCAGTTTGCAGTCCCACCAGCAATGTACAAGAGTACCCTTTTCCCCACATCCTCAGCAGCACTTGTTGTTGTTTGACTTCCTAAAGGCTGTCAATCTTACTGGAGTGAGATGGTATCTTAGGGTGGTTTTGATTTGCATTTCTCTGACTGCTAGAGATGGTGAGCATTTTTTCATGTACTTATTGATTGATTGTATATCCTCCTTTGAGAAGTGTCTTTTCAGGTCCTTGGCCCATTTGTTGATTGGGTTATTTGTTATCTTATTGTCTAATTGTTTGAGTTTTTTGTATACTCTGGATATTAGGGCTCTATCTGAAGTGTGATGAGTAAAAATTTGTTCCCATGATGTAGGCTTCCTATTTACCTCTCTTATTGTTTCTTTTGCTGAGAAAAAACTTTTTAATTTAAGTAAGTCCCATTTGTTGATTCTTGTTATTAACTCTTGTGCTATGGGTGTCCTATTAAGGAATTTGGAGCCCGACCCCACAATATGTAGACCAGAGCCAACTTTTTCTTCTAACACATGCAGAGTCTCTGATTTGATATCTAGCTCCATGATCCACTTTGAGTTAACTCTCTTGTGCATGGCGAGAGGAGGGGATTAAGTTCCATTTTGTTGCATATGGATTTTCAGTTTACCCAACACCATTTGTTGAAGATGCTATCCTTCCTCCATTGCATGCTTTTAGCTCCTTTATCAAATATAACATAGTTGTAGCTTTGTCGATTAGTCTCTTGTGTCCTGTATACCGTACCACTGGTCTACCCGCCTGTTTTGGTACCAGTACCATGCTGTTTTTGTTACTATTGCTCTGTAATATAGTTTGAAATCTGGTATCACTATACCGCCTGATTCACACTTCCTGCTTAGAATTGCTTTTGTATTTCTGGGTCTTATATTTTTCCATATGAATTTCATGATTGCTTTCTCTATTTCTACAAGAAATGCCATTGGGATTTTGATTGGCATTGCATTAAACCTATAGATAACTTTTGGCAATATCGCCATTTTGATGATGTTAGTTCTGCCTATCCATGAACAGGGTATATTTTTGTATCTTCTAATATCTTCTTCTACTTCTTTTTTTAGGGTTCTATTGATTTATTGTATAAATCTTTCACCTCTTTTGTTAGGTTGATTCCCATGTATTTAATTTTTTTGAGGATGTTTTGAATGAACTGCTTTTCCTCATTTCCGTTTCAGAAGATTTGTTGCTGATATACAGAAAGGCCTTCGATTTATGCGTGTTGATTTTAGATCCTGCTACTTTGCTGAATTCATTTATTAGTTCTAGTAGTTTTTTTGGAGACCCTTTTGGGTCTTCTATGATTCTATAGAATCATGTCACCAGCACATAGTGATAATTTACGTTCTTCTTTTCCTATTTTTATGGCTTTGATTTCTTTCGTCTAATTTCTCTGGCCAGTGTTTTGAGAACTATATTGAATTGAAGTGTGGATAGAGGGCACCCTTGTCTTGTTCCAGATTTTAGAGTGAATGCCTTCAATTTTTCTCCATTCAGAATGATCCTAGCCTGAGGCTTAGCATAGATAGCTTTTACAATGTCGAGGTAAGTTCCTGTTATCCCTAGTTTTTCTAATGTTTTGAACATAAAGCGATGCTGTACTTTGTCAACTGCTCTTTCTGCATCTATCAAGATGATCATATGGTTCTTATCTTTAAGTCAATTGATGTGGTGAATAATATTTATTGATTTCCATATATTAAAACATCCTTGCATTCCAGGGATGAATCCTACTTGATCGTGGTGCACAATTTTTTTTTATGTGCCTTTCAATACGATTCTCCAGAATTTTACTGAGGATTCTTGCATCTAGCTTCATCAGAGATATTGGTCTGTACTTTTCTTTCTTTGAGGTGTCTTTGTCTTGTTTCAGAATAAGGGTGATGTTGGCCTCATAGAATGAATTTGGCAGAGCTCCCTCTTTATCTGTTTCTCGAAATAACTTGAAAAGTATTGGTATTAATTCTTCTTTAAAGGTTTTGTAAAATTCCGCTGTATACCCATCTGGTCCTGGGATTTTCTTGGTTGGTAGTCTTTTGATTGCTTCCTCTAAATCATCCATTGATATTGGTATGTTTAAATTGTGTGTATCCTCCTGACTCAGTCTGGGCAAATCATGTAACTTAAGAAATTTACCGATGTCTTCATATTTTCTATTTTATTGGAATATAGGTTTTCAAAATAATTTCTAATTGTCTTCTGTATTTCTGTAGCATCTGTTGTGATATTGCCTTTTTTATCCTGTATGTTTGTAATTTGAGTTCTCTCTCTTCTTCTCTTCATTAGCATGGCTAAGAGTCTGTTGATCTTATTTATTTTTTCGAAGAACCAACTTTTATTTTTGTTAGTTTTTTCAATAGTTTCTTTTGTTTCAATTTCATTGGTTTCCACTCTGATTTTAATTATTTCTTGCCTTCTGCTACATTTGCTGTTGTTTTGCTCTTCCTTTTCTAGGGCTTTTAGATGAAGTGTGAGCTCATTTATTTGTTGGTTTTTGCTTTTTTTGATGAATGACCTCCAGGAGATGAATTTCCCTCTTAAAATTGCTTTCATTGTGTCCCATAGATTCCGATATATTGTGTCTGTATTTTCATTTATCTCTAAGAATTTTTTGATTCCCTCCTTTATGTCTTCTGTAACCCATGGATTATTCAGTAACATATTGTTTATTTTCCTAGTGATGTAGGATTTTTCCTTCCTTCTTTTATCATTGATTTACAGTTTCATTCCATTATGATCAGATAAAATGCATGGTATTATCTCCACCTCTTTATATTTACTGAGTGTTGCCCTATTGCATAATATATGCTCTATTTTTGAGAGGGATCCATGTGCTGCTGAAAAAAAAGTATATCCACTTGATGATGGTTGATATATTCTATATATGTCAGTTAAGTCTAGGATATTGATTGTGATATTGAGTTCTATATTTTCTTTATTCAACTTTTGTTTGGAGGATCTGTCTAATGGTGAGAGAGGTGTGTTGAAGTCACCCATAATTATTAGGTTGTGGTCTATTTGATTCTTGAACTTGAGAAGAATTTGTTTTATGAACATTGCAACACCATTATTTGGTGCATAAATATTGATAATTGTTATGTCTTGTTGGTGAATGGTTTCTTTTAACAGTATATAATGTCCTTCTTATCCCTTTTGATTAACTTAGTCTTGACTTCGATTTTATTCTATATGAGGATGGCCACCCCTGCTTGCTTACGAGGACCGTGTGCATGGTATAAATTTTCCCAACTTTTCACCTTCAGCCTGTGTATGTCTTTTCCATTCAGATGTGTCTCCTGGAGGCAACATATTGTTGGATTTGTTTTATTAATCCAAGTTACCAGCCTATGTTGCTTTATTGGAGATTTTAAGCCATAAACGTTTAGAGCTACTATTGATGTATGGTTTGTACTTCCAGCCATGTTTAATTATTTATCTTTGTTTTTAATTTACTTTGTTTCTCCATGATTAGCTTTCCCCCTGCACTCTGTCATTACCCAGTCACTTCCCACTGATGGTTTTGGTTGTTGTTTTTCATTTCTTCCTTATGTAGTGTTTTTCTCAAGATGCTTTGCAATGCTGGTTTTCTGGCTGCAAATTCTTTTAGCTTTTGTTAATCATGAAAGATTTTTATTTCATTTTCGTACCTGAAGGTTAATTTTGCTGGATCCAGAATTCTTGGTTGGCATCCATTGTCTTTCAGTGTTTAAAATACGTTGTTCCAAGATCTTCTCGCTTTCATCAACTGTGATGAAACATCCTTTGTTAACCTTATTGATTTACCCCTGAATGTAGTCTGCCTCCTTTTTCTTGTAGCTTTTAATATTTTCTCTTTGTTCTGTATATTAGATATGTTTATAACAAATGTCTTGGTGTTGGTCTACTGTGATTTTTTGTGCTCAGTGTCCTCTATGAATCTACAATTTGTATATCCGTTTCTTTTTTTATTTCTGGAAAGTTTTCTGTAATTATTTCATTCAGTAGGTTACTCATTCCCGTGGTTTGAATCTCTGGACCTTCCTCTATCCAGATGACTCATAAATTTGGTTTTTATATGTTATCCCATATCTCTTGGATGATTTTCTCGTGATTTTTTACCAGCCTTTCTGAGTTGGCTAGACTCTTTTCAAGATGATATATTTTGTCTTCATTATGTGACATTCTGTCTTCTACTTGCTCCACTCTTTTAGTAATTCTCTCAATTGAGTTTTTAATTTGGTTTATCGTTTCCTTCATTTCTAGAATTATTGTATGACTTTTTTTATTATCTCTATCTCCGTATAAAGATGCTTAACTTCTTTTTTTTAATCTGTTCATGTAATTCATTTTCAATGTGTTCTTTCACTGTTTGGATTTGCTGTCTCATATCTTTTTTAAGGTTCCATTCCATCTGTCTAAGGTATTCCTTGAGTTCTTTATATGATCATTTTTCTGATGACTCTAGGTCCTCCTGAGTATTTAGGCTGTCCTTCATTGTTTGTACTCTTTTTCTTTCTTGCTTTCTTATGCTGCTCATGTTACTTCTTGTTCTGTTTGAGTGCTGAGTTACTGATTAGTCTTATAAATTTATTTCATGCTTGGGAGGAAAGATATTAGAAGGGAAGGGAAGAAGTCAATAAGAGAATGAGAGTAGGCAGGTAGAATTCAAGGAAGGGGGAAAAAGAAAATTGAAAAGAAATGAAAAGACAAAAGAAAAAAACAGAAAATAAAGAATGAAAGAAAAATTAAAAAAATAATAATGATAATAAAAAATGAAAATTACAATTTAATAATAATAATAATAATTAATAATAAAATAAACAAATTTAAAAACTTAAAAACATTAAAAAAGTTAAAGAAAAACAACAACAACAAGAATGAAAATGAAAGAAAAAGAAAAAAAAACAAAAAAACCCCAAATTTAAAAAATAAATAAATAATGATAATAATAAATGCAGTCATAGAGTTTGATTAACTTCTCTTCCAATAGGTGGTGCTGTGCCCACTGGGCCGAGGTTCTCCTCTCAGTAGGTGGGAACCAATCACTATGCAGCTGCTCTTCCTTCCAGACTGGGCGGGTGTCCAATCCTGACACCCTAGGGCCTTCTCTTGTGTTTCCTCAAGCCATGCCCTGCTCACCTGCGACGCTCACCACAATACTGGCAACACGCCAGGTCTGCTGCTCCTGGGAGACCTGTTTTTATGAATACCTGGGCACACTATCCCGGTTTGCTTCCCTCAGACCCTAAGTTTGTAGAGCTTGGGGCTGAGATCCCCAAGCGAATTTGTTTGCCCTCCGGGAGCCACGCCCCAGTAGCTGGTGCAAGAGACCTCAGTTGTCAGCACTGGTGGGAGCGGTAGCCTGGAGTTCTGTGCCACAAGTCCCGCGCCACTCCTGATTTTCTCGGTCTGGCTATCGCGCTCATGGTAGAGCTGAGAGGGACCCTTACGGGAGAGCTGGGAGGGGCCCTTAAGGATTCCCTGCTGTGTGGAGAGAGATGGCTAGGGAATTACAAACCTGTCGCGCTGGTTTCAATGAAGTTATCTCCTCCATCCTTGACGTCAGTTCTATGCCATGGTGGTATCCCATGCAAATGGTGATCATTCGTTCCCTTTGCTGGGTGACCGATGCAACTGGTGGGTCCTGACTGTCTCTCCCATGCCCCGTTTCAATCCTTTGGCCACTGCCTATGAAGGCTAGGTTGGCTTCTACCTCTGTAAGTTCAGAAGGGCAGACCAGTTATTTCAGCTGGATCGTTAGTGCTGAGTCACGAAACGCAGGCAAACCAGAGGTTGAATGCAACCGATCCGGGCTCGGTGTGTGTTCTGCGTGGCCCAGACTGTTCACCCCAGATTCATGTCAGTGCATCATTGCCTAGTGATGCTGAGCAAACAGTATTTAGACAGTTTATGACTCCCTATTCCAGCGCAGCTGAAGAGGTCAGAGACTTGATCTCTCCATACCTGCCGCCATTTTGGATATCTCTCCATGTGTTTTAAAGTTAACAAATATGTGAATTCCTGTCTCCCTTTCTCTGTAGCCTATTCAGCAGATGTGTTTTGATATGCACATATAGAATCCTAACTTGTATCACATGTACATTCTTGTGAGGTGGCTGACTTGGCAGACACAAATTGTGAGAAGAGATCACTATCCTAAACACTGCTGGAACTAAAAATTCAACCAATGGGTGAGCTTCCTAGTTGAACAACATTATACATAAATCCATGTTCAGTAAATTGAATATTTTTGGATCTGTGGATGATATATATATCTCGATCAATTACGATTGGCATATCTATTGCTACTTTTGAATGTCTGTGTGTGTGTTTTGTTATATATATATATATATATATATATATATATATATATATATATATATACAATCTCCAGATTTTTAAAATATGAAATATATGTGTCTTATATACACTCCCTAAATTCATTCATGTTCACGTATGTGGATTTATAATCAACTTTTCACAATATTATTCTCAGAAATATTCATCCACCTGAAATACATATTTGTTTTCTAGTACTGAAAACTAACTTCAGTGAATGGTACATACATATCCTAATATTTCTAGAGTAACTGTCCCAGTTTAACATCAATGCAAGTAGATTAGTATGGTACATGATTTGTATTTTTACGTTCATTTTTATTCAAAACTGGTACATTACTATTTCTTAAGTTTATGCACATCATAGGATATATATTTTATCCACAAGTTCGCAAATTTATACGAATTTGTTTCACTTTCAATCACTTCCTGCTTCAGGACACATGTATTCTTCCATCTTTCTTGACTGGTCTCTTCCTGAGACCTCTTTCAAAACACATTATTTTCGATTTCCATAATCACTTTTGAAGCAAAACTCACATCCCCTTCATGATAAATTATAACTCTGATATTTCCAATGGATGTATAACTGGTTGGAATGAATGATTGTATACCAATATCAGATTTCTTATATATTTTCAGATATCAATTCAATCCATTATTTAGAGTAAAACCAGTTATATTATTTATTCACAGTATGGTCTATGCATGCTTTTTCTTTATATTCATAGACACAGTGTACACCTCTTTGTACCCCCAATACTAATTTATATGTCTTCAAAATATTGCTCCCAGAAATAGTGGAAGAAATACGCATGTCACCTGATCTACATATACATTTTATCACAGAAATATTCTGGACACAAAATGCAAAGATCACACTTATGATTGTACCAAAGCCTAAATGGAAAGAAAATATGGATTACTAAAATCATCCATGTCCAAGTTGCCTAATGCTCTCAAATGTCAATCCTATTGGTGACTACATATTTGTTTCCTCTTAAGATTATATATTCAAACTCAACCCAATTGAAAATGTTTAATCCTATCCCTCACTTTATACATTGCCTGATTTCATAATGTCTCTATTGCCATCTGCTTTCTTACATATTTTCCACAGTTCACCACTGTGACTGAACCTTCACATGTGCTGACATTTGCTTTCACACTCTAATTGATAACTTATTGCTGAAGAACTTTTTTTCCAAATCCTATATTCACTCTTCTTCCTAAACCTACTGACTATCTTCCTAATCCTACTGACTATCCCTTTTTGACTGGATATTCTCTTCTACATTCAATCATCCAACGTACAAGGTCTTATGCCATTGTATATCGATTTATCTGAGACATCTGTGAGAACGTAATTCAATGGTAAGTATCCCAATCAAGGGCCCAATGATTTTCTGAGCTTCAAATCTTACTTAGATTTATTTTTTCATACATGTATTTCACCTCTATATTCTTATAAATATCGCATGTTCCCAATACCATTAATCATCCAGCAGAATGATTCCTAAGCCAAATGGAAAATGTTATTCACCCTAACCATACACTGTTCCCTCAATCTCATTTTACAGAAGAGCAGGGACAGTGTTGGTCTTACAATACAGAAATGTAGTGGATCTTCCATCTGCTGAGAACCTCAAAGCTCCATGCAGAAATGATCCCTGGAGAAGATGTAGGCAGCTATGAAAGACCTGAGAGAGCAAAAATCATCTTCCATGGCAAACAACCTGGTCAGGATGAAGGGTTGCATCAGAATCAGCCAATCTCTCCTTAATGTAGAGAAGATGGACAAAACCATGCCTGTGTGGAGAGCTGTTACCATTTGCCTACAGGTGATATACCATTCTACCATGTGAAAGTGTGACAGGAAGTAGGGGCAGCCTCCATCTCATGGTACCGTTGGAAGCAATTGTTATGATAAAGTGGTTGCTAAGGCAGTGATCTCATTCAGTTCCTGAAGAAAGTGATCTCATCTCACTTCCTTGGTGATGGAACTCTCTGAACTTGGGATACAGAAAGCCAGGCACCCAGAACCAGTCCCAGTCCTAGTCCCAGTGGTCTCACTTTTTTGGATTAACCAAGGACAGGGTCAGTCTTTCTTGGTACCTACTGATGTGAGGATGGCCAAATGCCAGGAAAGCTCGGAAGAGGGGCTCTTCCTGAGAAAGCAGGTAGTGGCTCAATCCTGGCTCCTGACAACTTCACAGAGTTGGCCAAGAAGACCAGATCTGAGACAGGACAGGCCATTTTGGGGGATCATAGTATGACCCATCAGTCAGAGCACACACCGGACAGTCACAGACCTATTTGAGGGAAGGAGGTGCCATTGTGGGTGTGGGTGTGGGTTTGTGGTTTTGTCTCATGTTCTGAGAATAGGTAGGAAAGGCGGTTTGTTTGATTTGGAGTGAACAGTTTCTAGTAAGTCGTTTGACAGCGCAAGTGTTTCTATGTCTGTGTATCCCACTGTGTTTGTACTTGTACACATTAGAAAAGAGAATGCATTAATGGATGTGTCTTGTCTCGTAGAAAGCTTCCCAGCATTCATCCAGCCCAATTTATGAATTGACTATGGCTTGCCTTATTGATGGGCAATACCTGCTACCTTCCTAAGTTGCTGTTTTCTTCCTGAATTATGGCCACTTTCCAGAATAGGCTCATGGTTTTGTGTCCAAGATATGTACTACCTCCAAGCTCGGTGACATGGCCATGTACTGGATAGCTGAAGGGAATGGCGAGCATCTCAGAAAACTCAGATATCAGTGTGACCAGTAAAGTCTCAGTGGAGAATCCCTGCTTTGGGCCATTTGCTTACCTATTGTTCTGTTGCCCTGAGAGTCAGGAAGGTTTTTGTCTCAGGCCACAGCTTTTTGAATCCTGAAGAAAAGATTTTTCAAATGGAAATTAATAGGATTCACCTTTGGCTCTTTTCTTAATTGATTTGGAAAGAGGTGTGTCTGAATCAGCCTCTTGGCCCAGTGTGATTCTTTGACTTAGATACTCAGCACCTGATGGATCTAAAGAAAGATCATGTGTGCATCCAAATCCAAAATGGCAAAAAAGAGCAGTCATTGTGGATGAAGTCTTTTGCCTTCCTCTGTAAGGTTTCTGAATTCCATCAAGTGAGAATAGGGATTATTTGGGTCAAATGATTTCTTCAAATTAATACTGAAGCTTTCCAATAGGTGCTTGGGTTTTCTCATCTCTCCAATTTACATAAAGAATGTGTACCCGACACTCGGTAGGCCTCAAATTGGTGAAGCAGAGCAATATTAAGGTCAGGCCTATTTGATCACTCCTGGTACACAGGAAGGATGTACAGGCCACCGGGAATTTAGGCAAATGAGGGCAACAGAGCTTATTTTGGACACTGTCTTGGGCTATGCTAATGCTCTCAAATGTCAATCCTATTGTTGACTTCAACTTTGTTTCTTCCTAAGCTCATACATTCAACCTCAACCCTGTAGAAAATATCTAATCCCATAACTCACTTTATTCTTTTCCTGATTTCCTAATGTCTCTATTGATATCTGCTTTTCTACATATTTTCCCCTGTTCATCATTGTGACTGACTCTTCACTTGTGTTGATATTTACATTGACTCTCTAACCAAAACCCTATTGGCAAAGAACTTTTGTTCCAAATCCTATACTCACTTTTCTTCCTAAACCTACCAACTATCTTCCTAATCCTACTGACTATAACTTTTTGAATAGATGTTTTCTTCTACATTCAATCATCCAAGTAAAGTTTGGGCGAGTGCCGGAGAAAGAGACCACCAAGAGACTATCTCATGCAACAGCAAAGGTTTTGTTGGGGGTCCAGCATGCTGGGGCTCAGAGCTCACTTGAATAGAGCAGAGAGACCTGACAACAGCTTAAGCAGAGCTTATATACTTTCCTTGCAGAGGGCAGGGATGGAAGTTCATTGATGGGTCAGGGAGAGTGGATGGTTTGTATTCAACTGGATGAGGGAGTACATTCTGCAGTTTGTTAATTTTGGACAGCATATTCTGGGAACAAGATTAGCAAACAGTTCTCAAGATTTCAACAGTGTTTTGTTACGCATACAGAAAAACAGGAAGTGACAAGTACATATTTTATTAACCTTTCATTCCCCACTTCTTCTTCTGGCTACTTTTAATCATAAAAGTGATCATTGTGGGGTGTCACATTCTATGTCTGCTAGTGGGGTATTACCATAAGTTTAATTTGTCCAATTTGAGCTTGGAGAAAAGAAATTACACGGTTGAGAAAACAGGGTTTTATAGTTAGCAATAATATGAGGATTATTATTGGACTGGCTAGGGTTGATAAAAACGTAGTTAACCAGCTGGACTGTGTAAAAAAAGACTCAAACTACCATTCTTGGGCCTCTCTCTCTCTCGTTGTCGCTCTTCAAGGCATCTTTTTAATTTACTCATAGATTTTTTTTACAACTCCAGTATTGTCGACATAAAAACAACATTCTTCCCTCAATGAAGCACAAAGGCCCCCTTCTCTCATGAAAAGGAGGTCCAACCCTCGACTGTTCTGTAAAACAACTTCAGAGAGAGAGGTTAAAGATTCGTTCAACGCTGTGATGGAGGTTTCTAATATCTTTAATTTTTGATCTATTGCTGCTTTGGGTCATTTGTTGTGTCCCATGGGCCAGAGCAATGGTTCCCGTGCCCTACCCTGCAGTAACTACTATTCGTAATAGAATGGCTAAGGTGAGGGACATATGTTTTCAGTGGAACCGTGTTCTATGCCCCCCTCTTTGATCTTCAAATGAACCTGCATCATGATAGAGCACTCTGGGAAACATCTGCACCATTACACAATTAATCACATCTGTTGACCATTTCATGAAAACATAAACAGTGTTTAAGTATATAGAATTATACTGTTGTAGGGACGGACAAGGCAAGGCACCTAAGATAGCACCAAAGACAGGAAAACAGTCTTTTTTGGTTGCAACCAGATTCAGGGGGCATTGCTTCTGTTGTAATCAATTAATCCCCTGAAACCCAAGTTTAGGTAGTTTCAGAATTTTGTACACAACACGTAAGGAAAGGGGCTCAGAAGTTCACAGTCTGCAGAAGTTCACAAAAAGCAGTTTTCGTTTCTGTTTTTTCCTCAGTTTGGGGCAAGTTAACTTTTCAAGGACACCTATGTGGGGGAGAGCTTTTTCTTCCCTTTCTTTTTTTTCAACCTGCCAGCTGTTTCCATGCAGCCCAGTTTGTAACTTCTTTATCTTAGAAATGTAGCCATCTCTGTGAAGCCCCAGCTCAAGGCCAGAGGCCTTTTTTTCACATATTTTGTGAAAAACTATTAAGGGTGTGTCTAGATTAGGAGTGCTGGTTTTTTTTAGCCAGTTTCCAAAGAGACCAGGGCAACACGAAAATAGGAAGTTTATCTACAGTGATCTCTTTTATAGGGACTCTTGCTGAAAGTCGTAAATCAGCCATGGTGAAGACTTCTGGAGAAGGTTAATTAAGACTTTTCTGTGGACCTGGTACAGAGGGGGACGACTTGGAAGGCAGGGATGAGAGCAACTTCCGTGGATCTGAGAATGAGGAAGGAGAGATGTAAAAGAATATTGGGAGAGGGCTTTGGGATCTTAATAGCAAGAAAAATTTGAGCAGTAGAACAGATAGAACAGAGAGGGAAACGGGAGTGAGTATCCAAAAAAGCCTGTGAGGGACTTTAAATTTTTAGTAACCTGTTTTCAGTGATGACAAAGCAACATTAAAGGCCATTTTCATTACATTTTGGATAAGGGTCTGAGGGTTCTCCTCAGTGGGTTTGAGCTTTGCATTAGCTGGTAAGAGGACCTGGAGGGACCCAGTGCGGGCACTGACAGGAGAAGAGAGTAGTGAGTGAGTGGAGTGGTACCTCAGTACCTGCTACCTCAGCAAGGGGGCAATGGTCTGAGAACTGGTGGAGATTTGGGTTTTTGATCTAGATATTGGAGGGCAGAAATCAAGTTGCTGAGGTGGGAGTGACAGCAGAGAGTCTGAAGCAGAAGGCTGAGGGTAAGCATCTATTGGAGAAGCATAGTTCAGGATGTGAGCAAAGGAGGGAGAAGGCCTCCACATAGGGGAATCTCCTTTTACCCTTTTGAGCACTTTCAGAAGTTTAAAAGGTAACGCAGAATTTGAGGATATAGAGACCCCTCTTGGGGCCATCGGTTTTGGTTATCTAATTGGTAATATGGCCAATGCTGTTTACAGAATTTGATGAGGATTTTGGGTTCCATCTGGCAGTCCCTGTATGCTCACAGCCCCATGACTTACAGAAGAAGTCTGCTCTCCTCCCCGCACAGCCGTGACTGTTTGTGGCTTTGATACTCCGCCGGGCAAACATAGTAATCTAGGCTAGCCAACCTGCATCTGGCTCACGTGTCCCTACATCCATAATGTTTGTTTCCATTTTCTATGGTACCGAAGGGATTTAATGGAATTTTAGTGGGATCCTCTTCATCAGGGATATCTCAATAGGAAAGACCTATAGCCAGCTGACAAATGTCTGGGTGGAGAGATGGCCACCAGGTCCATAAGGGGGCTGTATGTGAGATAGACCATACTTATTTTCCAGTAGGATTTGTGATCAGCCATCGCTGCTTAAGGGGCTGATGAGGGTTAAGACTACTGGTCGTCAAGGGGAGAATAAATGTCTTCCAGGATCATCTTGACAACCATTTGCTCTGTTTCTTTTTTTTTTTTCTTTTTTCTTTCTTTTTTTTGTGGGGAAGGCTTCAATCCATCCTGAAAATGTATCTTCAAAGACTAGAAGATATTTAAGTCCATACCTTGCTGGCTTAATTTCAGTAAAGTCCACTTCCCAGAATTTTCCTGGTATGGTTCCTCCTAGGTGCTTTCCTGCAGGAAGCTTGGAAGGGTAAGTATTAACCAATTGATGGACCTGACAGGCTTTTGTTACCCATTCAGTTATTTTCTTTCACTGTGAGTCGGTTAGTGGAAAACTCTGTTCTTGATCTTTCAGGAATGAATGCAGTTTCTTTGAACAAAGATGAGTGAGTTGATGAACATTTGCTACTGACATAGTTAGAGCCATGATTATAGGAGTATTTACTGAAGGATTTAGAAATTCCACTTGGGGGCCTCAGGGTTAAAAGTTATTTTGGCCCAGAGCTTGGTGAGCAGATCTCTGCCCATCAATGGGGCCGGGCATTCTGGGATTACTAGGAAGGAGTGATGGATTTATCCTTTCCCCTGGTCCATGGTCCCCTTAGTTGTCAAAGTCTGATATTTACTGCATTTAGGCCCTGGAATTAGAGACCTTTTATTTGATAGAGGGCCCAATGGGGCCTTAAGGGCTGAGTATATTGCCCCTGTATCTACTTCAAAGTTTACTGGGGTCCCCTCCACTTCAAAAGTTACCCTGAGGTCGGGGAGAGGATCTGAGCCCCGACTTTCTTAGTCATCCTCCAGAGTCAGAATGTCTGGCTGGCGTGGCTGTCTCTTTCTAGGGCACTCTTTGGCCCAGTGTCCTTTTTCTTTAGAGTAGGCACATTGATCTGAGGCCAGGGGTGGCCTCTAGTGTGGGCCCAGGTATCCCTTTCTGTCTCTCTGTTTCTTAATTTCTGGCCTGTTTGTTGTTGTGACCAGGACCTTAGTCAATGCCTTAGTCTGTCTTTTGCTTCTCTCATCCTCCCTTTGCTCCCTTCTCTTCCTCAGTTTCACTCTTATAGTATACCTTGTTGGCTTCTCTAACTAAATCTCTCAAAATCATATCTTGTAATCCATCTAAGCATTGTAACTTTCTTTTAATATCTAGGGCAGCTTGCCCAATAAAGGCCATTGTGACAGATGCCTTTTGATCCTCTGCCTGAGGATCGAAAGTAGTATATCTCCTATATGCCTCCATAGTTCTCTCTAGGAACATAGAGGTAGATTCACCAGGCCCTTGAATAATCTCTCTTACCTTGGCCAAATTAGTTGGTCGCCTAGCGGCCACTAAGATACCCACTATTAGAGCCCGGTGATAAGTGGACAGATGCTCCCTACCTTCAAATGTGTTGGGGTCCCACTTGGGTCGTTTCAAGAGAAAGCCGGCTTTGATTATGTTGGGAAGTTGTGTTGGTCACCCATCTAGTCCGAGGATATTGTTTTCTAGCATCCAGGAGGATTCTCTTTTGTTCCTCTGTCATGAAGAGAGTCCCTATGAGTTGTTGGCAGTCATCCCAAGTAGGCTGGTGTGAAAACATCAATGACTCAACCAGACCTGAGAGCCAGGTTGGGTCCTCGATAAAAGGAGGATTGTTATTTTTCCATTTATATAGGTCTGAAGAGGAGAAGGCCAATACTGGTAGGCTTGCATTTTTCCTCCATGGCCGTTGTCAATCATTGGCCCATAGGAATGGAGGGGGAGCAACACGGGAGTTTCAGGGTTTTAAATCATTTGACGCCGTCGAGTTCCTTTAGCCAGGCCAGCTTCCTCCAGGGAAGGAGGGGCTGTGTGTGCTGCAGGGGAGTTATCTGGAGTGCGCTGGGCTGGCTTATCTTTCTCCAATGGTGGAGAGGCTGAGTCAGCAGCAGGGGAATCACTTAGAGGGTGTTGGGGGTTGTGGGATGAGGGTAGAAGATAAGGAGGGGGATGAGAGTCCAGTAGAGTCAAATCTTGTGACTCAGGGAGAATAGAGGGTGGAGGAGGAGGATGAGCAGAGGGTTTGAGAGATCGTGGGGAAAAGAGTAGGAGCGGGGACATGGCAAGGAAAGGCTTCACCCATGGAGGAGGAGATTTGCAGAGGTCCTGCCAAGTTAAGATATATGGCTGTTGATCGGGATGGCTATGTGGCCCTGGCTGTAAGACAATATCTCTGACTTATTAAATTAGTGCGAAGTAGAAAGATCCTTCTAGGGGCCATCCGAATGCAAAGGTGGGCCATTCTGAGGCACAGACAGTCTGCCAGGTCCAGCGTTTTACTGAAAAAGAAAGATTCTGAGCCCTTAAGCGGACTTTGGTCCAGTGATCAAGGTCAGAGACAGAGGCATTGAAGTGACCTGTCCCATAATGAAAGATACACAAACAGTAAAAGCAACTCTCACGACACAGACAAGACAAGATAATAAAGACAGGCAATGAACGTCCAACACTGAGACCAAGACTGAGCAGCCGGCAAAACCCGATGGGCTGGCAATACCGAATCTGAAACAAAACATCACTGAGTCGAGGAGACTATTGTTCCTTGATTCCCGAGTCCTCTGTGGCGTCCCCCAGAGCCTGTGGCTCTGTGACACATCTGCCAGCCACCGTCAAAGAGAGCTCATGCAACTTCATCAACAGCCATTTTGCCAAGCCCTAACCTGAAACCTGAAACCAGAAAGAGGCGCCTTACTTTCCCTGAGAGTAGCCCATTGAGGTCTCTCTTCCGCCCCTGCCGGATCTCGAAGGAACCTCCATATATAAAGGTCGGGAGAGCGTTGGGGGAAGAGACCACCAAGAGACTCCCTCATGCAAAAGCAAAGGGTTTATTGGGGGTCCAGCACGCTGGGGCTCAGAGCTAATTTGAATAGAGCAGAGCTCATATACTTTCCTTGAAGTGGGCAGGGAGGGAAGTTTATTGATGAGTCTGGGCGAGTGAGCAGTTTGCGTGCAACTGGGTGAGGGAGTACATTCTGCAGTTTGGCAGTTGGGGACAGCACATTCTGGGAAAAAGATTAGAAAACAGTTCTCAAGATTTCAACAGTGTTTTATTAAGCATACAGAAAAACAGGAAGTGACAAGTACCTATTTTATTAACATTTCACAACCAACTATACTTTGCCAGATTTCCTAAAGTCTCTATTGATATCTGCATTCCTACATATTTTCCCCAGTTCTGCATTGTGACTGATTCTTCACATGTTCTGACATTTACATTCACTGTATACCCGAAACCCTATAGCTAAAGAACTTTTGGTCCAAATCCTATACTCACTCTCCTATATAAACCTACCGACTATCTTCCTAATACTACCGATTACTCCTTTTTGACTGGAAGTTCTCTTTTACAATCAATCATCCAAGTTACAAGGTCCTATGCAATTATATATCAATTTATCTGAGACATCTTTGCAGAACATAATTCAAAGCAAAGTATCCCATCTGTGCAGAAAATAAATCAAAGCTTAATACCGAAATCAAGGGCTCAATGCTTTTCTGGACTTCAAATCTTACCTAGATTTCTGTTTTCATACTCATATATTTCACCTATATATTCTTGTAAATATTGCAGGTTTCCAATACCATTATTCATCCAGCAGAATGATTTCTATTCCAAATCGAACCTGTTATTAACCCTAACCATACACTGTTCCCTCAATCTAACATAAGAGAAGAGCAAGGACAGAGTTGGTCTTAAAATACAGGAATGAAGGAAATCTTCCAACTGCTGAGAAACTAAAAGGTCCATGCACAAATGATCTCTAGAGAAGATGTAGGTAGCTATGAAGGAACTGAGAGAGCAAAAGTCATCTTCCTTTGCAAACAACATGGTCAGCATGAAGTGATGTGTCTGAATCAGCCTCTCTCTTCTTTATGTAGAGAAGAAGGACCAAACCAGGCCTGTGTGGAGAGCTGTTCCCAGTTACCAATGGTTGATATACCATCCTAACTTGTGAAAGTGTCACATAAAGTAGGGGAAGCCTCCATTTCATGGGACCTTTGGAAGTAAATGTTAAGACAATGTGGCTGCCAAGGCAGTGACCTCATTCAGTTCCTGAAGGAAGTGACCTCACCTCACATCCTTGGTGATGGAACTCTCTGAACTTGGGATCTAGGAAGCCAGGCACACAAATCTAGTCCCAGTCCCAGTCCCAGTGGTCTCACTTCTTTTGATTTACCAAGGACAGAGTCAGTCTTTCTTGCTACCTACTGATGTGAGGATAGCCAAATGACAGGAAAGATCTTAAGAGTGGCCTTTCCTGAGAAAGCAGGAAGTGGCTCACCGCTGTCTCCTGACAACTTCACAGAGTTGGCCAAGGAAACCAGATCTGAGACAAGACAGGCCATTTGATGGGAACATAGTATGGCCCAGCAGTCAGAGGACACACACGATAGTCAGAGACCTACTTTGAGGAAAGAGGTGCCTTTGTGGGTGTGGGTGTGTGTTTGTGATTTTGTCTAATGTTCTGAGAATAGGTAGGAAAGGCGGTTTGTTTGGTTTGGAGTGGACGGTTTCTAATAAGGGATTTGACAAGGCGAAGGTTTCTATGTCTGTGTATCCCACTGTGTCCATGGTTGTAGACATTAGAAAAAAGAATGCAGCAATTGATGTGTCCAGTCTAGTAGAAAGCTTACCAGCATTCTTCCTGCCCAATTTATGAATGGAATGCGGCTTGCTGTATGGATGGGTAACACCTGCTATCTTCCTAAGTTCCTGATTTTTTCCTGAATTCAGGCCACTCTCCAGAATTGGCTCATGGTTTTGTGTCCAAGATATGTACCACCTCCAAGCTCTGTGACATGGCCATGTACAGGATAGCTGAAGGGAATGGCGAGCATCTCAGAAAACTCAGATATCAGTGTGACCAGGAAAGTCTCAGTGGAGAAACCCTGCTTTTGGCCTATTGCTAACCTATTGTTCTGTTGCCCTGAATGTCAGGAAGGTCTTTGCCTCATGCCACCCCTTTGTGAAGACTGAAGAAAAAGTTTTCAAATGGAAATGAATGGGCATCTCCTGTGGCTCTTTGCTTAATTGCTTTGGAAAGGGATGTGTCTGAATCAGCCTCTTGGCCCTATGTGAGGTTGTGGCTCAGATTTTCAGCACCTGATGGATGTAAAGAGAGATCCCATGTGTGCATCCAAAACCAAATTGGTCAAAAGAGCAGTCATTGTGGATGAAGTCTCTCGCCTTTATCTTTAAAGTTCTTGAACTCGATCAAGTGAGAATAGGGATCCTTTGGGTCAAATGAGTTCTTCAAAGACCTGCAGAGGTGCTTGTGTTTTCTCATGACGGCAAATCACATAAAACTATATACCTGATACTCAGTTTTCCACAAATTGGAGAAGCATAGAAGTATTAACGTCTAGCATATTTGATCAATCCTGGTTCACATGAAGGGTGTCCAGACCACCCTGATGTTACACCAATGAGGGCAAGGGAGTTATTTTGGCCACTCTCCTGGACTCCGTCACTCATGGAAACCTACAGCCAGAGGTTATGATTAGTGTCTATATGGAAGAAGATGAGGGCCATATGGGAGTGTTTTGGTTTTAATTTTGGTCATTTGTGTCCGGTTGGAAGACATGACTGAGAAAACCTGGGCTTGAACTCTGGTGTGATTCCCCTTATAGACTGAGTTCTGGAACTGACTTCAGAGAAGTATTGCCATGAATTTTGTTGGGATTTTAGAAGGCCACCTATGAGAATCACCCTTGGAAACAGAGATCTAGGCCCAGGGTGGCTTTCCAAAGAGCCCGGGAAATCTCAGCCAGGATATCACATGGTTTTATTCTGAAAGACTTGGCATCCATAGTAGAGAGTCACAACACCCATGGACGTCACATTGTAGACCTCAATGGGCCTGGCTTCATGTGACCTTTTGGCCACTCTTTGGGAAGCCTTGCCTGTGAGAGTTCTCCAGAGCATTCATTGAAATGAGCTTCCTCACCATTTAATGGTTCCTGAATGAATTGAAACCCACAGTGCCTCCAACGTCATCTTTGAAAAATGCCTTGATAAATACCATGAAGTTTTTGAAATTTCCATGACCAGGTGGCACTGGAGAACCTTTGGATGTTGCTGATCATGAGTGTACCAGACAGTGCCTTGATTGACTGGGCTTCATAAAAATGGTGTAGAACAGAGATGCCAGTAAGTTGGAACCTGCTGAGTAATGTGCCTAGAGCAGTGGTGGGAAGGTGTGTGATAAAAAATTTGTTTTTGGGCCATGTGGATCTGCCATTGGCTTCCAAATGGCTTGTGACTGACATGGTGCAGCCAGCAGACCCTTACATGAAAAGGCATCTTGTTATATGGAGATGTTTCCGGGCAATGTTCAGAATCAGGTTGCTATGGACATGGGGCCAAGCTATGTGCGTTAGAAGCCTGGTTGGTGCATTCTCCTGCAGACGCTGACTCACCACACATGACAGATTTGCCTCCAGAACTGTGTCCCAGTTGAACTCCTTTAATTTTATGAAGCAATTGCCAAAGTCCCAGTGCAGCAGCAAGAAACACCACGAAAATAGAAGATGACCAAATGGCTTCACAGTCCACATGAAAAGACACTTATACCCCAATGGTCACCGTTTACTTACAAAGAGAGAATTCAGCACTGCTGCCTCATGTTTCTTTGGAAAATAAGAAACCATTTCCTCCAGGTCACATAGATGCAGACACAGATTTGATGGTCTCACTAGAAAGCAGCTAAAGCTCCTGACAACAACATATATTTCAAGTGCCCAACCTCAGAGGCAGTTTCTCAAGAAGTATTTAGGCCAGCAGAGCTCCATGTTTATGGAGTTTTTACCCTGTCCCATACTTTTGGAAACTCCTCTACCACTGCCAAGGTTGTAAACCCCTGAGCATATTCCATTCCATATATATATTCACAGATTTTCTAACTCTTCTCCTCTAATTGTGTCTTACTTTGGGCGAAGGTAATGTCAAGGAATTGTTCTGGATGAGAGTGGGAAGATTTTGTTTAGCACATATTTGTATACACATTGGATTCCTTTTTCTATTTTACATTTGAAATACTGAATCCCTGACACTAACACATACCCTAATAGATTCTGAGTACTAATCATAATATGATGGAGAAAAATAACCGAAACAGAATAGAAATACAAGCAGTTCAGAGGAGGCATGTTGTATTTTTGGACTTGCGTTTTGCATTATATAGGGTAGGAGTTATAAATCTAGTCCATTTTTAATTGAAATAGTTCTCCATGTTCTTTTAATGTTAACAAATATGTGAATTCCTGTCTCCCTTTCTCTGTAGTCTATTCAGCACATGTATTTTTATATGCACATATAGAATCCTACCTGGTATCACACGCAAATTTTCATGAGTTACATGACTTGGCAGATACAAACTGTGAGAAGAGATCACTCCTCCTAAACGATGTAGGAACTGAAAATTCAACCTATGGGGGAGCTTCCTAGTTAAAAAAAGTTATACATAAATCCATATCGACTAAAATGAATATTTTTGGATGTGTGGATGATATATATTTCACTGTGTAATTAGATTGGCATATATATATATATATATATATATATATATATATATATATATATATAAATACTCTCCAGATATTTCATAATATTTAACATATGTGTCTTATTATACACTCCCTAAATTTATTCTTGTTCATATATGTGGATTTATAATCAAATTTTCACAAGATTATTCTCAGAAATATTCATTCACCTGAAATACATATTTGTTTCCTAGTATTGAAAACTAACTTCAGTGAATAGTGCATATAAATCCTAATATTTCTACAGTAACTAACCCAGTTTAATATCAATGCAAGTAGATTCCTATGGGACATGACATTTATTTTGAAGTTCATTTTTATTCAACACTGGTACATTTCTATTTCTTGAGTTTATGCACATTATAGCATATATATTTCATCCACACGTTCACAAATTTATAGGCATTTATTTCACTTTCAATCACTTTCTGCTTCAGAAACATGTATTCCTCCATGTGTCTGACTGGTCTTTTCATGAGACTTCTTTCCAAAAACATTATTTTCGATTTCCATAATCACTTTTGAAGCAAAACTCACACACTCTTCATGATAAACCATAACACTAAGATTACAATTAGACGTATAACTAGTTGTTATGAATGATTCTATATCAATATATGATTTCTTATATATTTTCAGATATCAATTCAATCCATTATTTAAAGTGGAACCATTTATATTATTTATTAACTGTATGATCTATTCATGCATTATCTCTATATTTATAGACACAGGGTACACCTCGTTGTACCCCAATACTAATTTATACATATTTTAAATATTGCTGCCAGAAATGGTCGAAGAAATACTCATGTCATCTGATCTACATATACATTTTATCACAGTAATATTCTGGACCAAAAAAGCAAAGGTCACTCTTAAGATTGTACCAAAGCCTAAATGAAAAGTGAGCATGGATTACTAAAACCTTCCATGTCCAGGTTTCCTAATGCTCTGAAATGTCAATCGTATTGGTGACTACATATTTGTTTCTTCCTAAGATTATATATTCAACCTCAAGCCTGTTGAAAATGTCTAATCCTATCACTCACTTTATACTTTGCCTGATTTAGTAATGTCTCTATTTATGTCTGTATTCCTACATATTTTCCCCTGTTCATCATTGTGACTGACTCTTCACATATGCTGACTTTTACATTCACTGTCTACCCGAAACCCTATTGCTTAAGATCTTTTGCTCTAAATCCTATACTCACTCTTCTTTCTAAACCTACCGACTATCTTCCTAATCCTACAGACTATCTCTTTTTGAGTGGATGTTCTCTTCGTCATTCAATCATCCATGGTACAAGCTCCTATGCCATTGTATATAGATTTATCTGAGACATTTTTGCAGAACATCATTCAAAGCTATGTGTACCAATTAAGGGCCCAATGCCCTTCTGGGCTACATATCTTCCCTAGATTTCTATTTTTATACTTATATTTCACCTATATATTCTTGTAAATATCATAGTTTCCCAATACCATTATTTGTCATGCAGAAATATTCCTAACCCAAATTGAACATGTTATTAACCCAAACCATACACTGTTCTCTCAATCAAACTTTACAGAAGAGCAGGGACAGGGTTAGTTTTACAATACAGGAATGTAGGGCATCTTCCACCTGTTGAGAACATCAAAGGTCCATGCAGAAATGATCTTTTGAGAAGATGTAGGCAGCTATGAAAGACTGAGAGAGAAAAGTCATCTTCTATGGCAAACAACCTCGTCAGCATGAAGGGATGTGTATGAATCAGCCTCTCTCTTCTTAATGTAGAGAAGATGGACCAAACCAGTCCTAGGTGGAGAGCGGTTCCCGAGTGCCCATGGTTTATATACCATTCTAACTTATGAAAATGTCACAGGAAGTAGGGGCAGCCTCCATCTCATGGGACCCTTGAAAGCAACTGTTCGTACAAAGTGGTTGTCAAGGCAGTGACCTCATTCAGTTCCTGAAGAAGTGATCTACCTCACTTTCTTGGTGATGGAACTCTCTGAACTTCGGATCCAGGAAGCCAGGCACCTGGAGCCAGTCCAGTCAAATACCCATTGGCTCATTTTTTTGGATTTAATAAGGAGAGTGTCAGTCTTTCTTGGTACCTACAGATGTGAGGATGGCCAAATACCAGGAGAGCTCTGAATAGGGTCCTTTCCTGAGAAAGCAGGTGGTGGTTCACTGCTGGCTCCTGACAACTTCACAGAGTTGGCCAAGGAGACCAGATCTGAGATAGGACAGGCCATTTTGGGGAACATAGTTTGGCCCACCACTCAAAGGACACTCCGGATAGTCACAGAGTTACATGGGGGAAGGATGTGCCTTTGTGGGTGTGATTCAGGTTTTGTCTCATGATCTGAGAATAGGTAGGAAAGGTGGTTTGTTTGATTTGGAGTGGACTTCTTCTAGTAAGTAGTTTGACAAGGCGAGTGTTTCTATGTCTGTGTATCCACTGTGTCCGTGGTTGTAGATATTAGAAAAGAGAATGCAACAATTGATGTGTCCTGTATAGTAGAAAGATTCCCAGCATTCATCTTGCCCAACTTATGAATGAACTGAGGCTTGCCTTATCCATGGGCAACACCTGCTATCTTCCTAAGTTTCTGTTTCCTTCCGGAATTCTAGCCACTCTCCAGAATAGGCTCATGGTTTTGTGTCCAAGATATGTACCACCTCCAAGATCTGTGACATGGCCATGTACTGGATAACTGAAGTGAATGGCGAGCATCTCAGAAAACTCAGATATCAGTGTGACCAAGAAAGTCTCAGTGGAGAAACCCTGCTTTGGGCCTTTTGCTTATCAATTGTTCTGTTGCCCTGAATGTCAGGAAGGTCTTTGCCTAAGGCCACCCCATTGTGAAGCCTGAAGAAAACAGTTTTCAAATGCAAATGAATGGGCATCACCTGTTGCTCTTTGCTTAATTGCTTTGGAAAGGAATGTGTCTGAATAAACCTCGTGGCCCTGTGTGAGGTTGTGGCTTAGATTCTCAGCACCTGATTTATGTAAAGAGATATGCCATGAGTGCACCCAAAACCACAATGGCCAAAAGAGCAGTTATTGTGAATGAAGTTTCTCACATTCATTTGTAAGTTTCCTGACCCCCATCAAGTGTTAATAGGGATCCTTTGGATCAAATTATTTATTCAAAGCCCTGCAGAGGCTAGCCCATAGGTTTTTGGGTTTTCTCATGACTCCAAATCATATAAAGAATCTATACCTTACAGTCAGTAGGCCTCAAATTGGAGATGCAGAGCAGTATTAACACCTGGCCTATTTGATAACTCCTGGTTGACAGGATGGGTGTCCAGGCCACCGTGAATTTAGGCAAATGAGGGGCAAGAGAGCTTATTTTTGAGACTGTCTTGGGCTGCACCCCTCATGGAAAACTCCAGCCAGAGTTTATGATTAGTGTCTATATGGAAGAAGATGATGGCCATGTGGGAGTGTTTTGGTTTTAATTGTGGTCATTTGTGTAGCGGTTGAAAGAGATGACTGGATCTACCTGGGCTTGAACTCTGGTGTGATTCCTCTTAGAGACTGAGTTCTGAAACTGACCTCAGAGAAGTATTGCCATGAAATGTGTTGGGATTTTAGGAGGCCATGCATGAGAATCGCCCTTGGAAACTGAGATCGAGGGCAGGGTGGCTTTCCAGATTGCACTGGGAATCTCAGCCAGGATATCACATGATTTTATTCTGAATGACTTGGCAGCCATAGTTGAGAGTCTCAACACACATGGAACTCACATTGTAGACCTCAATGATCCTGGCTTCATGTGACCTTTTGGCCACTCTTTGGGAAGGCTTGCCTGTGAGTGTTCTCCAGAGATTTCATTGAAATGAGCTTCCTTACCATATAATGGTTCCTGAATGAATTGAAACCCACAGTGCCTCCAACATCATCCTTCAAAAATGGCTAAATAAATACCAACAAATTTCTGAAATTTCCATGACCAGGTGGCACTGGAGAACCTTTGGATGTCATGTTGCTGATCATGAGTGAAATAATTCCCCACGCAAAGGCACTTCAAAGGGAGAATTCCAATTTTATTGCAAAAAAGCTGTGTGATTATATAGAACTAAGGAGGAGATGGTAGGGCTTAGATAAATGGCAGCAACCCGTTTATTGAAAGCAAGTTCTTTCAGATATCATCTCCAGAACCCAGGAATTAGTTCTCATTGGGGCTAAGGTTCTTCACCAGTGAGATTTGAAATTGGCGCTGGCGGGAGAGTTCACAAGGGCGGGAACTTTTCGCACCACTGCAGAAATGAAGAAGGTAGGAAGAAGAAGTCCTTAGGCACCATGTTGGGGTTTTTCTCTGGGGTATGGCTGCCATTTATACTTTTCCCAACATTCCTCCCTTTTTGTTTTCTTAGGAAGTGGGGCGTCGTTTTTAGATCCGGCTGCTTCCTGCTGTATGGGGGTGCTGTGAGGCCTAGAAAGGGAAGGGGAGGAATGCTCGGGGGGCAGGTCTGGGAATATCATGGCAGCAAGAAATAAAACCCAGTGGCTATAGACAGCTACTTCCGTAGGGGTGAAGTCAATGAAAGTTCCCTGAAGCCACAAGTTGTCGATGGCATGGAACCAGTCCTGGATGGAGGAGATTGTTGGTATCAGCCACTGGTCCTGTAACAGAGACTCTAGAAAATACTGGAAGCGTTGCCTGGACAAGGTGCCACAGGACCTGAAGAAGATCAGAGTGAATAAAAACAGAATGAATATAAAAATTAAAGCAAAGGTCAATTTTTGGCAGAAGTTCCATGTTGGGGTAGTGACATAGAAGAGGCCAAGGGTCATGAGGAAGCTTAGAAGGTCATAAAGATTCAAGAATCCAGGATGGCAGATTAAGAGGTTTTCCGAGCTTGTTGTCTCCCACTGTCTGATGTCCATTGCATTCCATCGTGCCTGGTAGTGAGCTTCATCACGGAGTGAACTGTTCTCTTGGAGATGTTGGGGGTTCGTCGGTCATCAGAGGCTGGTAGTGCCTAAGCAAAAGCTGGTTGAAAGTTTGATTACGAATTTTTTGCAGTTGGGTTTGAAGGAACTTCATTATGCAGGGCAAGAGAGCACAAAAAAGGAGCATCCCAATAAGGGGCCCAGAGAGAGGTAGTAAGTACATGGCAAGATAGGATTGGAAGAACCTTGTTATGGGATTGGAGGAGGTAGGTTTGAGCAATTGGGTCGATAATTCCTGCAATTTAACAACTTTTTTTTTATTAGCCCAGATTCATTAACATAATAGCAACATTCTCTCTGAGGAATAGGCATGTACCCCCTTTTTCTGCAGTGAGAAGATCAATTGCCCTTCGGTTCTGTAAAGCCACTTGTGCCAATGAAGTAACCTGCCACTGCAAGGAGCCAAGAGACTCAGCAGTGGTATCGAGTGCTTCCTGCAGTTTTTGTTGCACGTCATTGGATGCCCATAGAGCATGACCTATAGCTCCACCAGAGAGACCGAGACTCGCCACTGAGGTTGTTAAAGTGAGGCCTACCAGAACCGGCAGAAAGACTGCCCTACAGGTGCGGGAAGGTAGGGCCAACTGTCGGAATTCAGTGGGAGTATACAAAGAAAGCAGAGGAACTACAGTAACCAAGATACAGGTGCCAGAGACATTGATCGTTGAGGTACTTAAAGACCAATTACACCAGATGAAATGTCCAGGTTGCATAAACCCAGGGCTCTATGGGGTGCTATAGCTCAAGGAACAAATGGGTAAAGGATTCATTATTGGCAGGTGGATACAGATGAAAGGAAATAAACTATTGTTGGAATAACTTTCCCACAGTGGGATATGTGTCACATGTAGGGGTTGTCCTTACTTAGAGAAATTGTAGGTTTTTGCTGAAATATTTCCTGCCGCTAATGGGACCGCTGCTAGAAGTGGACGACTAAGTGAAGCACAGAGAAAGCACTGAGAAGTAGGCACCAAAAGAATGGAGGAGTTTAATAATCGAAGAGTTTGGTGTAGCAAATTGAGCCATGTGGAAGGGGGGCCTTAGGGGGTTGAAGGCTCTGAATCCTCTTTGGATGAGCTATGGATAAGATCTCGAAGTTTTGATTCTGACTCCTTAATGTGTTCGACTACCTGGATGGTTGCCTTAGGTGATTCTGACTCCTTAATGTGTTCGACTACCTGGATGGTTGCCTTAGGTGGCGTAATCAGGGTGCGGCCAACAGTCATCCACCCTGTGGGTCTGGCTGAGGTTGTCCGAGCATAGACAGCAAACTCAACATAGCCCCAACGTTTGGCCTTGGGGTCAGGTGTATCTGAAGTATATGATCCATTGTTATCGGATGAAGAGCCTTTATGCCACTTTAGGTAACTAGAAGTCCACCCTTCAGGGTAGCCAAGTGAGTGGTAAGAACAGCTACCACGTTCATCATGGAACCTGCATGACCAATAGGGACACCCATTATATATCTCAGGCCACCAATGACAATAGTCTTTGGTTTGATTAAAAAGGAAGCAAATGAAAGGCCAGTTCCAGCTACCAGGGACGAAGGTCCTTGAAGGTGACAATTTTAGGGGAATAGAGGTGCAGTTGTGGATGAAGCAAGTAGTTGCATCCACTGCGCGGACCTTCTGCATGCCATGTTCTGAGTATCGTTCCCGAAGAGTGAATAAATACATGGTAGGTTAGGAGGGTAAAGACAAGTCCCAACAGAGCACAGAAAAGAAGCAGAGCACAAAAAAACAGGCAGTTAGAGATGACTAGGGTGTTGGGAGAGCTCATTGTGCCTTCTTTAAGAGGAATTGGGCTGCAGGGAACACCGTGTGAGCCGCAACTTAAATGGGTGAGATGGGTGTGGAAAGCAGGAGTAAAGGGGAGGTTCAGGAGGTGATTCTTGGAGTTCCTCTGGGGTGGTCCTGTCGTCAGCAGGTGGGGCCTCCTGGTGATATGGCTTCAACCTAGAAATGGGAATCCAGGGAGTGAGA